>NC_092423.1:81080529-81393764 GCF_036169615.1 Heliangelus exortis | reverse complement strand
TTTGAATTAGACTAATCTTAATAGCTGGAGTAGTTGGAGAGCATTCAGTTTGTGGCTTCTGGTTGAGCCACCTCCTACAGGGATACAGCATGTGAAGCAGCAAAGCACGGCAATCAGGAGCCCATGGTAAACTGGCATCAAAAGTAAGCTCCTGATCTGAGGGAAACTGTTAATATAAATACATCCTCTGGCATATAAAAAAATTTACAAAAGCCAACAATCCACAAAAGTGGTTTTATTTCTTCTCTTTGTGTATGTCTGTCTTCCATGTTCCTTCCATGCTTTAGGTCTCTCTGATAAATCTATGAGAAATGAGTCACAGATATCTCCATCTTATCTGAAAACCAGAATTACTAGAAAAATTTTAATAAATTGGCAAAAAACATTCTTAACGTGGATTTCAGGTGGGGTGTTTTGCAGCAACTTAAAATGAAGATTAGTGTCTTCAGAAAACAGGATACAAGAAAAGCAGGTCTTAAGATGACTTTAGAGGTAATGTGTTTGCTCATCAGTGACTATATAGATTATTTTGTGTGGATGGTATCATATATACTCTTGTAAGGTTAAATTATGTATAACACACATAATAGGCCAAAGGCTCCAGATTCCTAAATAGGGCAGCTCTGTCTTTTGTGAGTATGGGCAAATCTTGGGGCAATATATGTTCCTTTACAATCTGCCTTATCTAAATCATGAAGTATCTAAAAAAAGTACCTCCCAAGGGCCTGTTTTTCTAAACTAATTTTGGAAAATGTTCTGTTTTGAGGCACAATTCCCTCTAGCTAAATTCTTGTTGATTGGAATACCTCAGCTAGAAATGCATAGTTAAAATACAGCTTTTCAGCTGGCTGGATTATGTCTTGTAATTGCTCTACTTACATTGTTTGAATTCATTTATGCATAGTGTGAAACAGTTCTAATTCTTTTGTAATGTTTCTGCTTTCCAACACAGGCTTCAAAAAGCCAGGAGCAATTTTGCTCATCACATACTGTTCTGCTGCTGTCAGGTGCAAACTCAACAGAGACAACAGTGGTGGCCAGGCCTGGAGTTTCCAACAAGCAACATCTGTCCTGTTGTCAGCACTGTCGTACTGCACAGTTGTGCACTTCTGTACCTCCTTGTTACAATCACAATGTCTCCTTTCATTATATATGCTTTAGAACAAGTGGTATTTCCTTTAAGAAAGGTACTTCATGGCACTTGAATCACTGGCTTCTAGACACAAAAAACTTTTAGAATAAGAGTTTTTCTTGCAATTAGAATTATTTAAGGGTTGTCTTACTTCCAAAATTTGGGCAGAATATTTTTTCCTTTGAAGATTTATGCTTTATTTGTGTTCAGTTTACACATCTATCCTAATTTCTTGTCTGGTGGTAGACTACCACAGACACCACCTTCCATATGGTGGAGGCTTCTTGAGTATCTTAAATAATAATATGTGACATTTTAGTCTGATCTTCAAAATAAGCTGCAATTCTTACTGCGGTATAATTTTGTTTGAAGTAGAATTAGGCACATTTGCAAATCTACAGGGCAATTTCCTAAATACTGTATTCTATAGAACACACAAATATATATTTCTATCTATAAAATATATGGCTATGAAATTAATGGCAACTCTGCAGAAAGGCAATCTTTTCTTTTAGGAGTAGTTATAATTTAGAAGCCTGGCTGATAAATGTACATATATGTTTACACTAATAGCTCAGCCTAAGGCAAAGGCAGTGTTTGCAAATAGCTGAAGTAGAATTTTTTTTTAATATCACTAAAAAATTTCTGCACATTTTTCTGCATTATTTTATTGGTTACATTTCAAGCTAAAAGATAGTTTAAGTACCCATATGAATGTTGACTTTGACTCCCACCCCACAGGCTCAGGAAGCCCTATCTCTTCTAACTCACAATTCTTTTCTTTAGAAATAATTAAGTTTAAAAAAGAGGGATCTTTCACTATTACCATTTCCACTTATGGCAAGGTTCCACTTATGATCACTTCCTGCTTTATACAAAAGCTTTCTCTCTTACTGTCATCCCCACCCCATGACCTTTATCCAGCTTCTGTGGTCCAAAGGCTCTAGCCCCCATGTTCTGGCTGGCACTTTGTGGTGCTTGCCTGATACTTCATGTCTTCCATCCCATTGCTCATTTCCATAATTAACATACAAGGCCTAAAGGCAGCATTTTGTATTTCAGCCCATACCTGGTTTACTTCAGCTCTTCATTCAGATTTGAAATACTGTATACATTCTTTTTCCTTTGTTTCCTTTTTCATAGACTGAGGACAGGTAATCTTTTACATACTTTACATGGCAACAGCATTTGACATCTCTATTATGGAAGGACTGTGTGGTATTTTAAAACCACATAGATCTTATTGCCTAAGTAGGTACTATAAGCATGGCAGAGTTATGGGCCTGTCAGTTCAAAGCTGTTTAGGACCCTGTCTACAATTTAGCTTAAGTCAACTATCAAGGAAGAGAAGATAAAACATAAACATATGCTTTTCAAATAAAGAAATACATTACCATGTCTGGTGTCAATGAAGGTAGGACGAACAATAACGGGCCTAAGACATGTCAAAGAAGAATCTCATCAGATGTTGCACCTCGGTAGCAATAATGGTTTTGAAGCACCAGTGGTAAAGATTGTCTGGGGGAAATGTTCTTGTCTTCATCTCTGGAGGTCTTTACAAAGACATGAGAAAAGCACATCAGGAATAGCATAAGTACGAAGAACTGATGTGAGGCAGGAGGCTGGACTTGAAATTTTCTAAAGAGGCCATCTATTGTGAGAGTCACTATTGTGAGAATCACTATTGTGAGAGTCAATGGATTTTTAAGTCCTTCCTGCCCTGTTAATTTTTAAGCTACCACAAATGGGAATATTCCATCAGTAACTGTTTTCAGCATCACAGTTCATTACACTTTATGCTGATAGGCCTGAAAGACTGAGATATGTGGGAAAGAGGCAGGAAAAAGTAGGGATAAGTGCGCTTTTTATGGCACCAGCTCTACTATTCAAATCTGGCCAGTCTTAACTACATTTATAACTATGAATATTAACATTCTTATGGAATGTCACATCTCTACCACCTCTATGACACTAGGTGTATTAGTCTGAAAGTGTACACTGTACTGTCTACCTGTACAGCAAGAAAAAGAATTCATCTCCAGACACATGTGGTTTAATATCCAAGCAAAGCTTTTTGGGATCTCTGCTTAAAATGATGAATGTTAGTCTGACATACAGTGTTCTGCAGGTACAGTTATAAAGGGAAGTATTTTAACAAGGAATAACAACTCTTGAATTGATTAACTGTTTCATTCTGTACCACATGAATACACAGAGAACTTACCAGAGCAATCACACTGCAGGTGGCTTGTTTAAAGATAATTCTAGATAATAAGACCTCAAAGAGTGTGACTTTTTCCTCAAGGAGAACTCCCCCAGTGTGTCATTGCTGATTGGAGGGGTAAAAAATATGGCTATAAAAATTAATACAATGCAGACACCCTTGATTTTGAGAGTACAGTGTTTGGGTCAGTGTTTTTCTTTGCTGATGACTGTCAAACTTCATGCAATTTTCAAAGCAGTGGTTTCATGTGATTCATAATTCCAGGCATTATGATAGAAAAGAATAAATTTTCACTCACCAGTCTTCAGCATATTAAATAGGAAATAAAACTTCTTAATGCCCTAAAAAAAAGAGCACTATTTCTAGACTTCATCCTCGTAGATATATAAGTTCACATTATATCCAGCAAGTTGGAAGCATTTTGGTATACTCCAGTGGAAGCCTGGTAATTTTGTTTAGTAGGCACACAAATTTGCCTACAAGTCAGACATGCTCCCTTGAAATTTTAAAGTCACCAAACTGTTCATGTTGACTCACAAACAGCTCTGTATTGTTTTATGTAGATATGACAAGCCTCTGACCTAGCTTTAGCTCTGTGGTGGATCTGCCTAAGAGTTTATCATTAAAAGTCATCCAAAGAACAGGCTTTTAAGCTCAAAATCTAAGTCTTATTAGAGTGTGAAATGGGGGGAAAATTAAATTGGGAAGAAAAAAACAAAGGCAGGTAGATTAAAGAAAATATAAATAAATAACATGTATTACCATCTCTTGCACACTGGGGCAAGAGAGCTCCTTTCTCTCAGGTTTGTTCTTGAATCACTCAGCAATCGGGCTGCAGAAATACCTGTGGTACCCTGTACTTCCCAAGATGTTTCCTCAGCACAGAGGCTGTCACTCTCCCTGCCACCACATTTTGGGGATTACAGGTTGCCCTCAACTGCACATACTCAGCATGGGAGCTCACTTGGCCCATGCCCTTTTTTTAGTCTGAGCACTACACCCCAAACTGTGAACTTCCAGAATTACATCCACAATCTCACTGCCCCCACGACAGATGTAATGGTTTGGAGGAAACCCACACCTCACAGGAAACACGAGTATTCCCTCCACTCTGAAATTTGGCAGCAAAGAACAGAGCTGACAGAACACAAAAACATCAAAATTACTGTTCTCATCGACATTAGTGAACATTGGTAAACATTAGTAAATCAAACATTAGTAAAGAACTTTCCGAAAAAAATTGATGCCAGTGTTACCATTGTTTTAACAAGTAAAGCACTGGAAAATATTGACTATTAATTCTTGGTCATAAGCTTTTTACAAATATTTTAATGAATATTAAGAATTCTGTAGAAGTAGCATAGTTGGATCATAGTAATCTAAGTACAACCTTACAAATCACCTGTGAACACTGAACCAGATCTGTCTAGTTTTCCAGGATTTCATGTAATTCAGGAATATAAATAGGATGGAACTGTAGGATATGCAATATCAGGAATGCTAAAATCCCTTTTTTATTAAATCAAGAATTGGACGGTCGTTTGCCAAGGGTAAATATTTAACCTGAAAAGTATATCTGGAATTTGTAATAATATGTATTATTAAGATGAAAATCAGAGTTTAAATTCAAGATTTATTAGTTTTGAAAGACATTAGAAGTAAAAACAGTTAGAGAACGTAAAATATTGTTAGATTTTACAAGTTCCTGTATGAGCAAATTTGATTGCCTTGTAAATATATACTTTTTTATCAAAGAAGTTAAATATTTGGGAACAAGCTATTCTGTTTCTCGCCCTCTACCAATATTAAAACAATGTGTATGCAAACTAACAAATAGAAGAATATAAGGAGAAACCTCAGCATACCATAACTAAAGCAGTATCTGAACAATAAATGTACCTATTTTCAATTCCATATACCCACATCATGCTGTGCCAGTTCACAGTACCAACTACTAGTAGGCTGTGCCTGTAAAGCCCCAAAACATTATCTGTCGAAAGCTGCCTCTGAAATTTATGTTCAAATTTCTTCTGTTCTACAGAGAAGTTTTATTTCAAAGAAATCTCCCTTCACGCTTTTTTGTGTTACACACACCTCAGGTTCCTTAAATCGAGCACATATTAAATCTGCTTAGATCTAGCATGTATTAAATCTATCACTTCTTCAAAAGATGTGGTGATTCACATGTGAGAGGCAACCAGAAATGGATATTTTATGCTGTTTCTAGTAATTTTTTTGTCTGATGAATCCCTAGGCGGTTTTCATTATCTCCTTCATGAAACATTAACCCCTGCTTTTGAAGGAGAAAGAGAAAGTGATAAAAATTCACCACAGAAAAATAAATCCAGTTCAAGGCCGATTGCATTCTTAGTGACCAAATGCTACTTGCTTAAATGGAAGCTTTGCACGAGCATTTTATTGCACCTGTAACTTCATGCTACGACCCACGGAATAACAGTTGAGATCCTACTGCAGGAGTTGTTGTGACCATGTGCCTTCAACCCTTCCAGACCATCAGCTTTGTTCACAGTAGACAAAGAAAACCTTTTTCAAGCACAGGATGACCTTGACAAGCACTTATTGGTTTTAAAACCAGTTTTTGTATTCTGCTTGTACAAAAGAAATAAGAACATGGCCAATTTCATTAGTTTTTGGTGCCTGCCATAGTGGCCACAGGTAATTGTTCCATAATCTTTATTTTAGAATGATTTAGGTGAAGTTTTAAAAATGCTTCCAGAAATTAGGATGTTCCGTATTGCTCAAACTCAATGTGAGTGTTTGTCAAAAAGAGTTCCCTCCAACCTTCCCTCAGCATGAACCTGGTGCAGCTGCGCAAAAATAAGTACAGAGCAGACAATAATAATTTAAAAAAAAGTGTATGAACTCTACTTTTTTTGCATGTTATTTATCCTTTGATCTTCATTCTTTTTGTCTAGTCTCCCAGTGTTCTGGCCTTTTGCCTTTGTATTGCAATAATAAAATAAATATCACACTCATGATCCTAATGTTTCTCTCACAGTCCCTCTCCACCTAACTACCACCACTGAGCTTCATCTGTTTTTTCTTTTTCTAATATGTAAACATTGTGGAGTTTTGCTGCTTTTTATGAAAAAGAACATGGTTTACTATCATGAATCTTATGTGTAGGCATTTTAGTTTATTGTAAAGTTTCCCTGTTTGCCTTGTCTAGGCTATTATGCCCTGAGTTTTGTTGAAAACTCCAGAGGGAAGAGAAAATTGCACATTTAACTGAGCAGTAACTGCCCAGGAAAACCTTCTGACAGACTGACACTGTCAGGGAAGGTGCAGCAGAAATGAAGACTGAGAGAACTCTTGAAAAAAAGCACCAAAGGCAAAACTTCATGTCACATCACATCCTCTCATTTCCAACAAAGTGTCAACTCCAGCTTCCTCAAGTCAGGTGAACAATCCTTTCCACTTTGAGGAATCTCATGCTTTTTCGCTTGCTAGTTCTCCACCTCCATACCTCCCACTTCTTTGCAAGTCTCATAAATGCTGTTGCACACTGTGAAAGATCTGTGCTTCCTTCGTGACAAATCTGTTGGCACCACTTCAGCCTCGCTCTCACTTTTGTTTTCTGTCCTACTGCGGGAATGGGTGTGGCCTTTCTTTTGCAGAGAAAAGAAACCAAACAGTTTTTCAGTCTATGACTAGTTAATAACAAATGAAGTCTGGAAAATACTTAAAGAGGTCAATTTTATTTTACTTTTTTTTTTACTCTCCATAAACTGCTGGTGTAGACCCTGGGGTACAGGAGGCTGTGCAGCCTACCAGGGGAATGGTTCCCTGTGGTTCACTGTCAACTCTTTAGCAGAACTCACCTACCCACTGCCTAATTTGCATCCCCTGGTGTGCTCAAAGCCCACTGTTTGTTTCTTGCTTGATTTAAAATGTACAAAAAAAAAAAGGACTGCCTCTTTACAGCACAGTCTTTCTGTAGTTCATCCCTCTTTCATTCCTCTTATTTTGTGTCAAAAATGCCCCAGACTGAATAATGAAAGGCGTTAAATATTGCCAAGAAGAATTAAAATATGATTTTCCTTTCCTTTGTGCTTCATTCACATAAAAGGGAAAAAAACCCACCCCAAACCACTTTGTGTTCACTGTTTTTTCTTTTCTTTGACATACAGTAATAATAATTTTCAAATATGTTTATTACATTAGTGCTTGAAAGATGGTTTCAAGTTTTTCTCTTAAAGACAAATAAATTTGCATGTTCTGCCTTCCCATCATAAAAGAGAGTTTGTTTACATCCAAGTAGTATAGTCAGATGTGAAAGTCAGTACACTAAGACTCAGGCAAGCTCAGTCTTTTTTCTTCAGAAATACTGATCTAGTACATTATTTAGATTTATTTGCCTAAGGTAAACTAAAAGAATGAAAGTATAAGAGGAAACTAAGCCAAGGGTGATTTTATGTTTTTTGGGGAAAGACTGTCCCTCATAGCACTTTCAAAAAGTCTCTAGCATGAAAGAAGTACCTTTCCTCAGATCTTGCAGCAAGAAAAATAAAAATATACCACCAGGACAGTGCTGCAGTACTGCTTACAAAGTTGAAGGTTGCTTGGAATCACTTATCCTCCTGAGGAACTTTTGATTTCAGACAAGAAGTCTCATTCTAGTTCCACGAATCCTTTTGGAATCTATATTTGCTGTTGTTGTCGTCTTTCCTCTGACTAGAAATAACATTCCAAAATCTGCTGTGGAATTGAAGGTTGGGCTGCTTAAAACACAAAGAGCAATATGTATGATATCTGGATTACGTGGCACTGTTTGTAGAGAAAATTGGAGGCAAGTACCTATGGAACCATTGCATAAAGACTTCAGGCAGCTGTGCTTTCATTTGCACAAGAAGGTAGTTCTGTTTTTATACCTTGCTCTTGAGCATACATCCCGTGAGATCCCAAGTGCTTTCAAGACTGAAAAGTCAACAGGAGTTCACAGCATTTTGTAACTGATGGGATGTGTTGAGAACATCACAGAAAAAATCCCAAGAAGAAGCATCCATAAATAAGGCCATAATTTGTAAAGAAGAAGGAAGATACAGTTCAATGAATAAAGGCATCACAGAGGCTATTGATGTATCCTAATAATCTCCTTCTCTTTGACAAAACTTTGCAACATGTCTAATTAGCATCAAAATGAGCAACATAAGCCTGTTTTACTAGAAGATGGTTTGCTATTTGGTACACATGAATGTGTACCAAAAAAAAAAAAAAAAGCAAATCCAGAATGATTATTGTGTCTTTGCTGCAGGTACGGTTGTACAGTTCAGGCTTTCTTGAAGTTAAGTTTTCAGTGGTAGCAGAATTATTCCACACACTTTCAGACTTTTTGGGGTTCATGGGATGTAAAAACCAGCCCAAAGCCAGTCTGACTTCCAAGTTCAGATTATCAAGTTTACAAAATTGATAGGCTTGGATAAGTGCTCAACTTGATAATCATTAATGCTTCTTTGAGTAATCAATCCCCTACTATATTTTTCCATGAAGATAATAACTTTTATAAACCGTCAGATATTAGAGACTTATCTACCCTAATTGCTTGGTTCTTGACATTAGAAAAAAAATTGAAATTTTATGAAGAAACTTGACTATTCTGAACCTCACTTTCTGCATGGGAGCATACCAGTGCTAATCAGCTTAGACTCACTTAAATAAGAGCTATGTTCTTCATCTTAGATGACCCAATATTTTGCTGATGAGGCCACAGAAGTACACAGGACTGAGATTAGAAGTCCTGATGGTGTAAAACAGGTGAAGTTTTAATGGAGCTATGTAAAATCCTGACTGATGTTTTAACAAAATATTGCTAGCTGGGATCAGTGAATTTTCTACCCATGTGCTACCTGTCATTCTGCTCCAGATCACCACCTTTGTTTGGTGCTTCTCCCCCTGGATTCTGGGATTGCTGCTGGAGGTACCTTCTGTTTATTTACTGGGATACATTCAACTCATTGTTTATGAAGAGCACAATCATTTGGAGTAAGAAGTATATATTCTGAGCTACACAGAAAGCCTATCTTGCACAGAATAAATAAGAACGTACTTTAGACAGAAGATGCAATCATGAAATAGTGGAAGAGTCGAAGCATTAGGTTTTTTAGTGATCCTGCAAAGAAATGAAATTTTTTTAAGTGTCATCAGTTTTCACAGGTTCAGTGCAACCCCACTCTTCCCACTCTAGCCATAACTTTACACTGAAAGGACAATCAAGGAGGAATAACATAAAAAAACAAAACAAAACAAAACAAAGCAACACAACGAAATCTTCAGTTCATTCTAGTCTTTTAAGTTTTTACAGCTTTCCCTGCTCTATTTAATTCAACAAGTGAACTGTCTCCTCTGCCTTGAGTAACTGCAGTCCCTTTTTGCTGTCATGTTGAAGCTGGCAGGGGAATTTTCTAATGGTGGCAAAAACTGAGATGAAGGAGAGATATTTTTCCTTTATCCTCCATCAGTTTCTCATACTTCTCTGTTTCATGAAGAGTATATGTCCCATAGAACCCTGCAATGCTGCAAATGAACTCTTTTATACAAGCAATGCTACAGACTGCTAAAACATCAGATTGTGCTGTTTTGTCTCATTTCTTCAGTGGCCAAAATAAGAGAGATTTCAGGCCTTCAGCAATATTTGCATGGCAGCTCTTCATTCTCCAGACCTCTGGTCCTATAGATGCTAGGATGCAAAGTGATCTAATAGTGTCTAGGCAGAAGGCTTGACAAGAAAGGAGCAATTTCAGATTTTTTTCTCTGATATCCTAATTTTTTCCTCAGTGTCTTCAGCTATCGGTGATTTCTCACATAAAATGAGGTGTTAGAGAAAACTATGGAAAACATTCTGACTAGCAAGAAGGCATCTGCTGTTGCTTTGATGCTTGCTGAGAACTAATATAAGGAGGAGTTGCTCTTATCCCCAGCTTAGAATCTTTATTTTGAAACTGACCATTACCCACCTGTGGAAACAACAGCTTGTCAGTGTTCACAAAAAGGGGATTTATAAATGTATTCCATTTGAAGCTAATAAAATAACAATCTTAAGCTGTGTTTTTTTAGCAGAAGTAGTAAAAAAGTCAAGTAAGTCTTACATATAGCAGTGACAAGCATTAACAAGCTCACATTGTAAAAGATAAGAAATAAATCATGCTGAAGATTTTTTCTGTGACCAGGTATAATTACTTCCAACGGAAAAAGTGAAAGAGAGTCCAAAGCCTTGTCATAAATGAAAAATTGGTGCAAAAATATGCCTATAGATTTTAATGACTCTGTTTTTTATTAGTACTGTCAAGATCTACTATATAATTAGTCCCTGGAATGATTTTTCTGTGAGCTTTCTGGGAATTAGTCATGTGTGAGTCCTTTTGGCTTGAAAGGAAACTGTAAAGCAAAATCTTGTGCAACTCTGAAAAATACCTTCAGCCCTGCTATGAAGAGCAGATACTGAGCCCTTCTCAGTTTCATTCCTGAATCCAAAAAGCACTGCCTCTAGCTGTGTGCATAAACCTACGTTTTAGCTGTAGTAGTTTTTCAAGGATTTTAAGACTGTTGAAATACCCATGAACATCAACTTAAATGAAAAGGTAACTAGGAGACAGTCCCAGAATTGTTTGCAGTACAGCTATCCCAGTGCTTGTGCTCATGAGTTAAAGCAGCCAAGTAAAGCTGATCAGAGGGCACAACTATGGCTGAGGGCAGGAGTCAGGCTCCCACTGCACACAGATGCTCTGTGACACCTGCAGGCTGGAGAGACTCACTGAGGATGGGAGGGTTTTTCCACATAGTTGGCAAAGAGAACCAAATGTCTCTAATGATCTTCAGTTAGCATGAAGACATTGCAATATACAAAACCAAAGCAATGCTATACTAGTTTAAAAGCAACTAAAATCACTTAAGAATATATTTTTATATGTATATTCTAGTTAATATAGCCAAAAGCCCTGATGACAAACTGTTTTCATTAAGAAATAATGGAGAAAAAATATTACTGTATCTCAGTTTTTAAACTGCTTCCATCTTCTTCCATTACCAAAATTGGTTGTCCTACTCTCATCCTCTGAAAATGTTATAAAAGATAGTACAATAGTTTTTAACTGTCACTTTTTATGTTTTGCCTGTGTATAAGTATAAAATCTTGGTGTGTTTTGAGTTAAAGACAATGTTTAACTTCTTGTTAAATCTTTTCTGTGTCTTATCCTACAATAATAATAATAATCAGAGTACTGAAAAAAAAAAAAAGTATTGAAAAGTGCTGAAAGGAAAAGATCAGCATATTCAGAATGTCCTACAAAACATTAGACTCCTAAACTGATGATTACTTATTTTCATAAAAGCTGTTGCATTTTTTCTTGAGCTGATCACCTGCATCTTATACAAATGGAATTATTTTGAAAACAAGATTCAAGCATGTTTATTAATTCTGTGTTCTTGATTCTTGTTACAGCTCACCGTGCTTATAATTTAAGTAGCTCTCAATCAAATGAGCAATAGTTTATCAACAAATGTGCTTAACAGTGCTCAAAGCAAATAAGTCTGTGATTTCTTTTCAAAGTTAGGAAAGAAGAAGAAAGTGATATATTTTTCCAATCATCTTGCATAATTTAAAGAAATGTGTTCAAGTCACAAACTTCAGCTTTAAGGTGCTTTCAAATGTAGTTCAGAAAATCTTGGATCTATGAAGACATGTTCCTTGTTATACACTTAGATTGATTTTACAATGTACAGGACTTCAGCCTGTTGTTCTGGGTCTTGCCTGATGAAACTCCCTGGCAAAAAAATTGTCTTTTTTTTTTTTTTTAACAATATACTTTGCTTAGTCCTTTAAAATGACATTGTCATGGATTTGCATTGTACTGCTGCAAATAACAAAACATCATGACATTTCAAAACAGGATTTCTAGAATAAGCATCTTAACCTTGAAAGAGCTGCAATACACAGCATATTGTTGTCTTGTTATTGATGGCCCTGGAGCAAACTCTAAAAGCAAGTCTAAGAAGCAAAAGCCTCAAATTACCTTCCTGCATCATGGAAAAAATGATCTGATTAAAAACAAAAATACAGGTAGTTGTAAATGGGTAGGGAGGACCTTTAAGGCATCACTTTCTATTAGGAAAGCATCATTCTCCCAAGACTAAGTGAAAGAAAGAGTGCACTTCAGGGAAGTGCAGTGTTCATTGCACATCAACCTGGGTAAAGCACAAACTATAACAGATGTGACTTTGGCCCAGAAAGCAGGAGGGGAGAAGAGTGCACTTATCCCACAGCCTTTGCCTGGAAGAGACTATTTTTTCTACTTCAGATTTGTGCTTGAAAGGAAGAGTAAGAAGAGAGGGGAAAAGTCCAATGAAAAGAAAGGTCAGTGTTAGCTCCCTACCGTGGCTGCATGCAACAGCAACATCAGGCTCAATCCTTTCTCCCTCTGTGGAGCTACTGGGAATTGGTGAACTGCAAGGCAGAGAAAACTAGCAGCAGGGGTGGGAGAGAGCAGAGCTAGCTCCTCCAGCTAGTCATGTCAGAAAAAGGGGAAAACTCTGTTCACAGGCTTGAGGTAAGTGGAAAGAGAAGAGAACACACACCAGGACACACTCTGTTTCTGATCTCAGGTGTAAAAAAAAGAAAAGGTTCCTTGTCTGAATACAGATTAATAATCGAAAAACATCTACTGCTGGAATTATACTGTAACAACTCAGGAAAGAGTCTGAGGAGTCACCAGGGATTGTTCTCTGAAATGGTCATGTCCATGTGCGGCAGCAGCCAACAGAGCACAACAAAATGGTGAGCATTGTCAGGAAGGACTTTGAGAGCAAGACAGAGGGATGTGTTTTACCACTGTAAAATCTTTGACACCCATGCCTTGAATATTTTATGCAGACGCGGTCTCCACATCCCGAGACAGATGTAGCAAAATGGGAAGCAGAGAACAACAAACACAATAAAGGGATGAAACATTTAACATATGTGAGGGGACTGAACAGTCTGGGATCTTAAATTTGATGAGGAGAAAGTGTTGAGAAAAGCTGGCTGAGGTTTACAAAATGATGAAAGTGGTGGATTGGGTGACTGCAGGCAATTATACATCCTTCTTGCACTATTAGGGGTACTTATTAAAACTAGTAAAACATCAGCTTAAAACAGTTAAATAAAATCCCACAGCAGTTAGTAAACTTTAGGAGTTGATGCCACAGGAAGTTGTTGAGGCAGAAGAATGAGGCAAAAAAGAATTTGAACAAACTCAAAAAACTCTATAAGGATATTAAAGGAAATACAAAGGCATGTATTGTCTGATGTGTTTGATACAATGATTGTAGATGTCAGGAAAAATAGGTGAATGGATATGAAAAACTGTCCAGGCCCCAGTGTTTCCCTCTGCTGACTATCAGGTCTTCTTTTCTACCATCAAGGAAGAATACTGAGCTACATGGATTATTGTAGTATGATCCAGTAGGGATTTTCTTGCAGATTTTCACAGATAGACTATAAAATTAGTGATTTACTGTTTTTTAACTCAAGTGATTTCTCATTTCTTCAGGCATGAATTTGAAAGCTTTACCCATTTCAGAATCATAATAATATTTCTTTTGTCATTATTTTAATCTCTTAGCTAATTCAGATAGTAAAGGACACACCTTTATTATTGCTTGATAGGCATGCTCTGGCAGATGCAGAGGACTTAATACCTACTTTATATTATATGTATACTCATCTCTACATGTGTAAATACATCCATGAACATACAGGTTTTCAAAGAGTAACTTTGGAGGTGATACAGTGGGAACTAGAATACAGGAGTGTCTGTGAATTTTATATCTATCCTTATTCACTCTACAGTTTTGCCCTTTCTTTAACACTTCCATCATGTTCATGTAATTGCCTCTGTGCATGACCAGAATGATAGAGCTGGATTTCACCTGTGGGAACTACCACCCCTCCAGGGGTCCCCCATGGGCTCTGCTTCCTCAGAAAACTTGGATGTCAGAGATAAAACACTGAGAGTGAGACAATGGCTGCAGTCCTTCTATATTGTGCCCTTCTTGAAGAGAAAGCCAGGCTCCCACAATGTCACAATCTGTCTCTATTTCAAGAAGGCATAGTCATTAATAAATAAATGAAAACACAATAGTGCTGCTGATAGTACTTTAAAAATATTTTATTCTTATTATCTTTCCTGAAAGTTACAGATTATGTGATGTTTTATAACTCTTCTGTGAGACAAAGAAGAAGGATATTCGTATTCTTGTTTTGCATGCCAATAAACTATGGTTAATGGTTTTCAGACAAGACTGCACAAGAGGTGCTTGGATGAACTGGAATTTCATTTTACTGGTTCTCTGTATTTTTTTCTGCTCCCTAGTGGGCTTTGTTTTCACAGACAATTATGATAAAATAAGGAATTGCTTATGCTTAAACAATAGTCCTAATCATTTTATGACTGCAGTCTTACTGCAATGAGCCTGTCCTCGGTAGTTATCACGTGAGCATCCATTTTAATCTTTTTTGCTGAAAATATTTCTGCCTGGAAATTTCCATCCAGCTTGCTATAAAAACAAAGAGGACATTGTTCACAGAAGATATATTCTTTGTATTGTTGGAAAAAGTTTCCCCTTGGTGTTAATGTGCCTATACACCCTATTCCTTTTTAGTGTATTTTATTCTATGCAGGTTCTGATAGTGCACCCAGGACTATGGTGTGTGAACACCTCGTACAGCTAAGCACCCATCAAGGTGAGATATTTCGACCAAGTTTCTACTCCATTCCCTCTTCTCTCATAAAAGTATGTTATATTGGATCTGAGTGCAAATATTCCTTGGCTACTAATTGATTTTGAGCTGCTGTGAGGAAAAGTAAGGTCAAGCAAGGAAAGAAACTTTACAGTAATACTAGATAACTGATGGCTTTGGTCATCTTTATATCTAACAGGAATTAATTTCAAAGTTTCAGACCTGGGGATGAAAATACGCATCTTGAAATCATAAGCAGCAGCCCAAAGATGTGGGAGTGCTCAAGAGGCCATGCTCTCCAGCTTGTTAGTAATTGAAAGTTCCCAAACATGTAGCACTACTTGATCTTATTGCACTGAATTTTAATTTGCAAATACTTGTCATAAATACTGACTTTTATGTGATTTAATTCTGTGGCAGAGTAGGTAAATTGCTGCTACTGAACGAAAATCTCAGTCTCTGCTTTCTACACCTGTGCACTGTTGTTTGGGTAGCATTTCTCCCATTGAGAAGTTTTAAAGCCATGAATTGAAAGTGCTTGCAGATTTTATTATTTGTGGTCACCTGATATAACTAGGTGACTTCACAGTGGTGAAATTTAACAGTGGAGTTCAGCAACAAACATTGCCAAAGAAATCTTAGCCAGCAGGTCCTTATTATTTTTTCTGCAAGCTACTAGAGAACTCCTTTGCTGAAGTCTGCTTACTCTGATGTTTAGAAAAGATACTGCCATTTATGATGTTTGGAGAACTGTGCCTTCACCCAAAAGTTTCAATTGCTAGTGCTGCTGCACAAATGAAGTTGATGGAGCACATTATGGATTTTTCACTTGCCTGGGAGAGGAAAATCAATTTCCATCTAATAAAGCAGGAGGTGACTAAATACTACCAGCTTCTCTGTGACACTGTAGACTTAAGCAGTGGTCCTATGAGACAGACAACAGTTGGTAACAGGATCCTGGAGTGCATTAGTAGACAGATAAATAGAGAGAAAAATTAGACACTGAAAAAACTGAGCTGAGAAAAGAAAGTAAGCTGAAATTTCTTAAAGAATATCTGGACAGAAACTCTGCTTACAGAAGCTGGAGCAACTTCATCTGAGTCAGACTTGCTAAATAATTTTCTAATGATGGAGAGCTTGAAAATGCACACCGTACATTTACCCAAGGTGAGACTGTGGGTTGTTCAGAAAAAGAGAGCTGGGATAGCTGCAGCTCTGATCGACATAAAACCTTTTGCAATTGTGAGAAAATTGAAATGAGATGTCGGCAGCTCACTGCTGGGGTATATTTAGGAGACATGAATAAAAATAAATAAACAAATTAACAAAACCAATATGCATAACATCGTAGGAGCCAACTGAATGAGGCTTGGACAGAATCCTTTTTTTGCCTCATAATTATCCTCTTGGGGATAATGACCAAGAGAGCTGATGGGACAGGAAGAACCTGTATACTTGGCTGAACAGAAGCTGATTAGCATGTCAAACGGTGATAAAATGATCAGTCTGAATTTGGGTAAAAAGTGGTATTTTTTTTCCTATGAGAACATGTCTGGATGCTTGTAACTTCCAGATGACAAATTCATGAGAAAAAAGATGCACACACCTCTGGTTTAGTGCTTCGGCCAGAGTTCAAAGCTAGCACGTTTTGCTGCTGATAAGCATGTGTGCACTTTCCTTTATCATGCCACAAACAAGGGAAAGGACAAGCAGAGGCAACCTGGTGATGCTGCTTGCACAGGTTCCCTCCAGGTGGAGGTGAAAATGCATGTTCAGTAGATGAGTGCCAGAGGGGAGACCCAAAGACACATTGACTTAATGAGGGAATATCGATGCTTTAGGAAGTATTTCTGTAAGATTATCTGGAAGAGAAACATTGCATTGGGAATTCCAGGAAGATGAAGCAAGACACCAAGAAAAATCTGAAGGACTTCTGTTTGCAGGTGTAGGAGAAGCAGCCAGTGAGAGGGCTGGTAAGCAGGCCCAGATGGTTGAGAAGAAAAATAACTATGGAGGCTTACATGGATGCATATCTGTACACAGCATAAAAGCAGCAAAACCTAAAAACAGAGAGAGAAAACAAACCCCCAAAAGTATCACTCTCAACTTCCACTTATTGTCCAGATAGCCACAATAAACAAAATATGGATGACTGTACTCTACAGCAAAGTATAGAAAGAAACAGATGGCTCCTGAGGTGTCAGCTCTATGCAAACAATCCCTTATTGTGCAACTGGCTCAAGTGACTTCAGCAAGGATGTTACTCCCAGTCAACCATGTCAGAGTAAAGTCTTAAATTGGCTGCCAGTGGACAAAATTACAATGCTGTCATCCCAGCTCAGGCTCAATTAGGACATATTATGATTTTACTAAAAGGTGTTCACTCAGTACTAGCACTTACAACAGTAGCTTGTCATAGAAGTAAACATTTGCCATAGCTGAGTCAGTAAATCAAAGAGGTGCTCTTCGAGGAAAAGGCTTTGGTATTTCTTTTTACCTAGAAGTATCAGACAGTAACAAGAGCATTACTTTTTTTTTTTCTTTTTCTCTTTTTCTTTTTTCCTTTTTTTTTTTTTTTCCTCTTATTTAATAGCGTTTGCTCCGGCACTTTAGAGAATTTATGAGCATGAGACATATATATCTACAAAACAACTATTACATCTTGAATTATACTCTCTTGGGTCAGATTTTTTGAGTTTCACTGCATGGGCAATGAAGCCAAGAATGGATCCAAATTGGTTTTAAATTAATCAGACTCACACTTAAAAAGCAGAGCATCAACACTTAGGTTAAATGTCGGCTGTTCATCTTTAGATTAATGTATTTTTTAAACCTACCATAATTGACCTTTTCAAGTGTAACACCCAGTTAAAACTTGGAGAAAATAGCAATATGGTAAGGGAAGGACGATTTCAGTTATGTCAAAGGCATTATATAAAAGATGAGATATGAAGATATTAATTAATCTCTTCTCACCATTTTCCACAGTAGGGCAATTACGCTTTTGGATGGGTGCTACTTGTAATGGATGTGATTTCACAGCTGAACTACAGGTGGGCAAATAAGGTAGGAAAATGAGTTGTAAAAGAGTAAGAGAGGCTACATTCAAAGCTACAGAAGTCAGCAGAAAGATGATAATGGATTTCTGTGAGCTTTATATCAGGCCCTTAGCACCCAAGTGGAAATTTCTTCAACTTAAAATAACTTGAATAAAATAGCTATCCCTTTGGCTATTGGATTCCCTTTGAATTTTCCTCTTTGGTCTTCTTTTTCTAGTCCCAGACTATCCGTTGTAATAATAACACAAACCTTTTTGGGAATAAGGAAGCCACCTTGTTTCAGGGCATACCCAAGTAAGTATATACCACCACGGAGAGGGTGATCAAGCATTGGAATGGGCTGCCCAGTGAAGTGGTGGATTCTCTGTCCCTGGAGATATTTAAAAAGAGACTGGATGTGGCACTCAGTGCCATGGTCTGGTAACTGCAGCGGTAGTGGATCAAGGGTTGGACTTGATGATCTCTGAGGTCCCTTCCAACCCAGCCAATTCTATGATTCTATGATTCTGTATCAGCTGAGGAAGCTTCTCATATGCCACTCCTGTCCATGCCTGACTTTCACTGAGGGCCATTGCAGTCTGGCCTCCTCTTGCTGTGCCACTCAGTACAATTACTACATGACAGCAGACACATAACTATCTCAGTTTATGAGAAAAATTTTTTTTTCAATTAAGCTGTGAGTATTTAGGAGAAAATAATAGCCTGGCTTGCTTGAGTGCAGCAGAGCAGTGGAAAGGTAGCTGTGTGCTTGCTGGGAGCCAGGAAGTGCATGCATGGGCAAGGTTTGTGCTGAGAAAGAATTGTTCCCCTTAATTTTTGGCAGATGAACAGTGTCAATGAAGTCAAGAGGTGTATTCACAGATTTATTCACTTTGGATATTTGAGGCCAGGCTGCTCAGTAGCTGGGCTGAAGAAGGAGTTTTAGCCTGCCCCACACCAAATGACAAAACATCTCTCTCGCTTTAGAGGGACAAAACACTAGTAAATGAAAGATGTTAGATCGTCATGCTGAATAAAGTGTTGATTACTGCCAACAAGCTTGTTGGCAGCTTGAGACCATGAGAGTTATTCTGAGATAGATCTTATATTTCTAGCATGGAGAAAATTCCCATAGGCTTCCCAAGTATTTTTGCTGAAAATAGTGCTGAGTAAATCTAGATTTGGGTTTCATGATTATCTCAGTTTTCCCCAGATAGCGACTGTATTGTGTTTTAATTGGCATCATGTCTGTCAATCTTTCAGTCACATCTGCTACTTAACAGGTCTTCCTTGATCATTTATCATTTGTCCCTGAATTTTCAATGACTGAATAAAATCCTTTGAAGGGTATAATGACATTAGCATGACAAATAAACTGAGCTATTTCATTGCACTTCACATATTTTATTTTGGCTTTTATTGTTATGACAACCAAGAAGCTCTGTATATATGGGAAACAAAACCAGTTTTATCTGGAAGACTATTTAATATTTTATGAAACTAAAATGAATCTGTGCTTAATATGTGTACTCAGAATGAAAGCACACAGCCTCCTTGGAGGAGAGATTGCAGCTTGTTTCAACAAAAAAGAACATTTTTTTTTAAATCTAGTTTAAAAAAACCCACAACATAAAAACCTCCTATCTAACACAAAATTTTAAAGATAAGACACTTAATACAGAACCTAAGCAATGCCCACTAACAGTGATGGAAATTTGTCCACTGATTTCAGTGGGTGTTAGCTCAGTTCTTTTAATTAATAATTAACAGTTTCACAAGAATATGCACTCTATAGAATTGGGTTTAATCCCCGCCCATCACCAGGAACATGACCCTCATCAACACAGTCTTTTGCCACATTTAGGCTACCAGGCAGGGGAAGTCCTGAGGAGCCACTGGCACATCCACTGGTGTCCCCAGATTCTCTTGGATGTAAATGTTTAAGAGAATTTCTGAGTTAGAAGCACGGAGGACAGAAAGCGACCCAAGCAGAAAAGTGTTGCCAGTTCTTCCAGATAAGTTCAGTTTCATTGGACTGAACAGAAACACAACTTCTCCATCAATTTTTTTCTCTCTCTGTCAGCATCAGAAATTACTTCAGTCATGATGAAAGTGAGTTGGCAATGAAGAAGCAGCAAAAGGATAAGAAAACAGAAAAAGCTCCATGCAACATACAAGAGAGATTTGCTCTTCTCCATATTAATGAAAAAGAAAACCTGGAACAACCATACAAGAGTGAAAACAAAAAAATATGTATATATACAAGCTATCTGCTGGGGTCAGGAAGCATAAAAATGAAATCAAAGCCCTTTCATTACCTGACTGAAACCCACAGCAGGAGGCTGCAAATTTCTCCATACTTGTGGAGATGGTTCCACAAGCAAAAGTGAAAGGAATTTGATGAGCTCAGCAGCATTAAAATGAATGAGAAAGTAAAAAGTTATTCTTCTGTTTTTAAAAATTTTAAGCCAGGAAGTTAAGAGAAAGGATGAAATTAATATACTGAAGACCTGGCTACACTTCCGTTTATGTACACCATGATGATCAGAAAAGAAAGACACAATTACTCCTAATAAGAATTATTTAAGATTCACTGATCCTATCACTGAATAGACTTAAAGACTAGTCAAATTAATTCCAGAGGTATGGAAACCCTATAGTGCTGAGTCCAGTGCAAAAAGAAAGCAAGCAAAGGTTATCTGAGTAGACACAGCTTATTGTTCTGTGCTGTGATATGCAGTACTATATTACAAATGTACAAAATAATTTTTTCCCTTTTGGCTCACTTCACTTCAGCCTGCAGGGGTCATGTTTATGATACCCTTGTCAGAATTTTTAAAATTCAGTATTTTTTAGACTGATGGTTTGTTTATTTTCCAATATTTAGTTGACTTTTTTAAAAGTACTTATGCTTTCAAAACTAAAAATAGTTTTAAAAGTTCACGTTTAAAATGTCAGCATGGAAAACTGCAAGTTGTTGGAGTTTTGCTTTTTTTTTTTTTATATTTCCTCAAATTCAGAATTTTAATGTATAATTTTGATAAATCCGTACTTGCAGCTGTCAATACATAATGTATTCCACCAACAATTTTTGAGGAGAGGAAAAACCCAAGCAAAGAAAACAGAAAAAGCTATTAGCTGCAATGAGATTGATGCAGAAAGGAAAAATCCCATCTGACTTGAGTGCTTCATTAGGCGAGAAAGAAAGCAAAAAGGTTCTTGTAGTGACTTGTGTTGAGAGAGACCTGATGGATATGAAAAAGGCTCAGATCTTTCTGTTCTGCTACCCAGTCACCAGAAAATGTAGTCCCCACTGGCATGGGGACCAGCCATTGTGTTACACAAGAATAAAAACTGGATGATCTTTAATTTGCAGCTACTGGCATGTAGAAATTCTACTTAAGACTGAACAATACAGCTTCATAGGTAATGGAGTTGATTATGGTCCAGTACTTATCTCTCCTCACACAGAGATGTTTGGGCTTTAATGTTTGCAAAAAGCTTTTAGAGAGCAGCAAGGAAAGTATTATTTTGTTATTTTGTTGCATAGAGGTAAAGGCTTTTTGGCTGCTTGGGAAACATGAAGTCATCATTTCTTGACTCAGTACAGTAAAGTTCACTTAAAGAAAAAAGAAGAGAGAAACTAGTCCCCATACAATAATTCAAAATACTTTAAAGAACCCTAGAAAATTGCTTTCAAATGGAAGCATAGTGAAGTAAAAAGGCTGATTTTTAAAATATTTTTTTTTCAAGAATGAATTCCTTTGACTTTCCACTTAAAAAAAGAAGTGAAATCATTGAATGGCAGCTCCAATGTTCTAAATTTAATAAAATATTTCAAAACACAGATCTGAAATATTGTGGAAGTGAGTATGAATTATGCCATTGGATTGTAAAGGATGTAAGTTTTGGGGTTTTGGGTTTTTTTGGGTTTGCTTGTTTTTTTGTTTGTTTTCAGCCACCTTGTGATACTGAGGACTTTACTTGAATCACAGAATCACAGAATTGCCTCTAAGATCACCATATCCAGTGGTCAACATATCTAGTGGTCCTCCATCCCCAAATAAAATAAATAAAAAGTGTTTATCAATATCTGTATCACCATGTTCACTAGAGGACATCCTGAAGTCCTTCCTCTACGTGTTTTTAAATACCTTCAGGGATGATGATTCCACCACTTCCCTGGGCAGCCCATTCCAACACCTAACTACTCTCTCAGTAAAAAAATTTCTTCTAATATCTGGTCTAAACACCCCCTGGCACAACCTGAGTCCATTTCCTCTTGTCCTATCGGTATTTACCTGAGAGATGAGAGTACCACCCGCCCCCATACAACCTCCTTTCAGGTAGTTATAGAGAGCAATGAGGTCTCCTCTCAGCCTCCTTTTCTACAAACTAAGCATTCCCAATTCCCTCAATGTCTCTTCATAGGACTTGTTCTCCAGACCCTTCACCAGCTTGGTTGCCCTTCTCTGAACTCACTCCAGCACCTCAATGTCCAGAATTGTAGAGAGGGGCCCAGAACCGCACACAGTACTCAAGGTGCAGCCTCACCAGTGCTGAGTACAGGGACACCATCACTTCCCTGTTCCCACTGGCCCCACTGTTCCTGATACAGGCCAGGATGCTGTTGGCCTTCTTGGCCACCTCAACACACTCCTGGCTCGTATTCAGCTGAGTGTTGACCAACACCCCCAGGTCCTTTCCCACCAGGCAGCTTCCCAGCCACTCCTGCCCAAGCCTGTAGTGTTGCATGGGCTTGTTGTGACCAAAGTGCAGGACCTGGCACTTGGCCTTGTTAAACTTCATATTGTTAGCCTTGGCCCATTGGCATAGCTTTTGCAGGTCCTTCTGAAGGCCTTACTATACTTGAGCAGATGAACACTCCCACCAAACTTGGTGTCATCTGGAAACATACTTAGAAAATATTCCATCCCCTCACCTAGATCATTGGTAAAGACACTGAACTGGATTGACCCCAAAACTGAGCCCTATGTAAATTTTATATATTTTTTCCATTCCTTTTTCCTCTCCAAGATTTGTAATGCACAGCTTTCACTGCACTGAGTAACCAGAGAAACTGTTCTGCAGTTCAAGTGTAACAGAACAAGTATCTCCAAAATTACACATAGGAAGAATGTCAGTATTTAAGACTAAATCTGCATCTTTCATTTGTGTTTGTCCAGTAACCTCCATAGAGTAAAAAGTATTTATACATATGGCTAAACCAGATTGTGTGCAGAAATTGATGTTGTAAATATAAGCAAAAAAACAAGTAAAAAACACCAGAGCAAATACAGTGATAATCATACCTCAGGTAGACTAACTTGCAGAATTTGGGATGCATGTATGTAAATCAAAGGTCACTTGTCTTCATCAATTTTGTGCTGGGTATCTAATCTAGAAGACCTAAATTCCAGACATAAGAAAAACATTCTTCAGTCATAATTATTAACAGTAAAAAAAACCAAAGAAAACCCGACATGAAATAATTATATGTTATTAAAGTGAACAATAAAAAATAACCTCTATATACAGAGTTAATGTCAGCAGGACACTACTTAGGAAATTAGGAAGGTACAACTTGGTCCTCCAAAATAGAATACTACCCAAAAAAGCAAGCAGAGAATACCTACCTGTAATCTCTGACAAAGCATGTGGATCTAAAGAGAAGATTTTTTTTTTTGTTGTTCGCAAAATGAATTAAATACATTAGTCACCAAACAAGTTTCAAGGATAACAAAAACGAACTTTCAAAGAAAAAAAAAATCCCATACTCAGGTGTTAAGTTAAAATAAGGAGAATAATAGCACCTCATTACTTACAAAACTTTGCCCTGATCAACTTTTTCACCTTATATTCAGCAGACTCAACACTGTGGCAGTCTTGTGTCTAACCTAGCATCCTTTTTCTTCTTACTGTTCCAACATCTAGCAGTTTTCATTTGAAGCACATGGCACATTGCAGTGCCAGATAGAGAAATGTGAGTTAGTGCTCAAAGGCCCAGCTTCAGCCAGTTTGTTCAACTGGAAGCAAAATGATTACAAGTTGTGGCTCTGTGCCCAGGGAGCACTCTTAACACCATTATAAGAGACTGTAGCTCAAGCATTGCTGTGGTATCTTGCACCTTAAATTCACACTCTATCTCTCTTAAAGTACATGCAAAAACTGCAGTAATCATGCACATTTACAGTACAATATCTCAATAGCATTTTGAAGCCTAAAGCAGCTAATGCTTCTTTTCACACGACATGTCAAACAATAACAATAGTAAAATATAAAATTAAAAAATGTTAGGGTTTCAATAACTAATGGTAAAACGTAGCATAAACTAATGCTAGGGTAATAATCACCTCTATGATTTACACATGGTAAAACATAACAGTAAGGAAATATGCAACTTTCTTCCTTTTGTTTGCTTATCCTGCAACTATCACTGCCATGTTTCAAGGCATTGCATTCATAATGTTTATACCGTATATCTGTGATGGATCACATTAGAACTCTGCAAAAAATTCTTCTGTGAATTAGTTTTCCTCAAAACACTAAAAAAATTGTGACTAAGTATTTTTTCATTTTTTTCTCTACTCATTTCACATCTCTGAATAAATAAACCTGCAGGCTGACATAACTTAAGTGTCAGTAAAACAATTATGCCAGACTTTAGAGATGTCCTGATGGCTTGCCAGTTGGTATCAGTTTTCAGTCTCGAGTGCTGCAGAGTGTGTAATCTGCTCTGATAGGCAGATGGATGTGTGATTTTAATGTACTGACATAGCACTAATAACCCCATTAGATCCAAAGATTAATGGTGCATTGTGCTTTGTGCATGCCTGCCTTGTCCATCACATACCTGGCTATCAAGGGGAGAAAAAAGCCCAGACCTTTTATGTAATCAGTCAATGGCTTTGTTAATCTAATTGCCTGTAATAACAGAGTCACTGAGAGAAAGGATTCTATTCATAAGCATCCTACATTTTCTAATATGTTCCTTCACACTGTGTCTAGCTAGCACCTACAGAAATGCATATTTTGGTCTATTATGTCAAGAATTTGCTTTTGCCTTGAAGGGTTATCTTGTTCTATAAAAGCCACTTCAGAATTTCATGGAACTCGTGAGTGCAAACCAGCTACCGGGAAGTTTTTGTGTCAGACATTTAGCAGGATCTTAAGTGAAGCCACCAGAAAGTCAGTAAACCTAATGGGCATGCTTCATTTTTCATAGTAACACAAGCGACTAGTGCTGAGGTAGGATTTATTCCATTAGAAGCTATTTATACAAGGTCCAAAGAAACACTCTTACCTTCAACAATGTCTTGACATATATCTTATGAGAGGAACAGGGTGACTATCATGTTAAAGGAATGAGTTGTAATGGCAAATGCATACAGACAATCAGCTTCTCTACTGGGTAAGGGGCATCACCAGCATCATTTTGTATTTTAGTAGGTAAGCAATTACCTAATATAGTTAGGGGATAATAAACCATTGGAGCCTGGAGCACGAATTGCAAACCCTTATGTGTTTGTGAAATAAAATTGTGTTCCCACAGAAAGCACAGTAAAAATTGCTTTTGACTTCATCAGAGCAGCAATGCCCATATACAGATGTTAGTACCAGAGAGGAACATTATGATCAGTTGGTTTGAAGCTCATGAAGACATGGCATAAAATTCCTTTGAATGAATCCTGCATCCTGGCTAATGGCAATGCAGTTGAATGACATCACATCTCAGAGGAAGACAGGCAATTTAGATTTAAAGAATTCAAGTACTGGGTAAACTGTTTCACACCTCAAAATCTGTTCCAGTACTAGATTAGTGTAGAAAATGTGCACACACTTTCATTTTAAATTTGTCTCATTTTCATTTTACCTAGCTTCCAGCTTACCTGCTAGATCAAAGTGCTGTCTGGCACAGGAGGTCTTCTCTCCTCATATACATCTATCTATAAACTGGAACAAATCCCCTCTCAACCTTCTCTTGCTAGGTTAAGCTCTCTACATCTCAGCATGTTTTCTAGGTCTCAAAGTCCTCCTTGCAGACATATATGAGTTCACAGTAGCAGATGGCTTTAGAGCCTTAGAAATATTACAATTATTTTATTTACAAAGAGCTCTCATTTGTTATGGTTCAATGAGGCTGTAGAAGCAGGCAGGGGTATCAGCCCAGGGAGCAGCTGAAGGGGCACTGACACTGTTGGGGATTACGCTTTAGCAAAGGCCACAAAACTTGGAAGGATTTTCACATGGTTTCTAAACTCTTGGTTTCATCAGATGTCAAACCACATACCAGAATGTCTCCCTGTTTTGGTTTAGTCCCATCCAATGCCATGGAGAGAGTGCCTTTGCCCAGGGTTTACATAAGCCTGGTCTCTGCCTTGGTGTGTGCGCTCACTGGTTGCTATCACAGACGGCAGCTCTCGGAACAGCCTGTGGATACAGCACCTCTCAGGAATAATATACAGGTTTTTATTACCTCCTCCACCCAGCAGATGGGTGAAGGATGACTGTGATTTTTTTTTTTCAGGGGCCCTATCATTTTATTGATGTTTTTAAAATAATACATCCACGAAGGAGGGAAGCAATTGTATTAGAGAGAATGCTGTGAGAAGGAATACAGCTAGCTGCTTACACAGAACTGGCAAAGGATTTCATCATCTTGTTCGTGCCTCCTTCTGCACTGAGATGCATTATAGTTTTAATAAAGTGGCATCAGAAACTTTCATGGTTGTCACATTGACATTACTGTTCTACTGGGCTAATTTATAGTTGTATCCTTTAGCTTAATTTTTTCTGGTCCTATTACCACTATTATATGAGGTCAAAGGTTTTCTTAAGTAGAAACTGAGTGGGAGAGTTAGCTTTTTTATCACTAAAAATCGAAATAATTTGCCTTTTAACTTAATGATAATCATAGAAAAATATACTGACAAATGGTCCAAAGAACTCCCTTTTCGTATCTTATTTCAGATTTTACCTTATATCTTGTTCACTTTCTAAACTTGTCATAACCACATCAGTCAACAAATTAATGTGTGACTCTTATTTGCTGACTGTCAGGGGTTAACGCTGGGCTGGCAATTAACAGAATGTCAGATGTTCTCTACTAATCTCCCTCCCTGATAAAGAAAGGAGAGAGAATAAGGGAAAGAGACTTACGGGTTGGAAACTAAACTACACAGGTTTAATGAAACAGTAATGATTAAAAAAAAAAAGAAAAATTACTAAATATATACAAATACCCAGGAAAAAACGATACCACGTTTCTCCCCCTTTTCTCCCAATAACTCTCACATCACCACCGAGGCTGCAGGGCAGCCCTGGGAAAGTCCAGGCTGGACTCCTGGAGTTGGCAGCAGTTGGGAGCTGGAGGCAGGAACACACAGATTCAGGCTGGCATGGATCAGGACCACAGGCAGAGGAACGGATGGAATCCTCCCAGGATGCCAAAGCAAACAGGGAAGGTGAAGAAGGGCAAAGGCGAAGGGACTTGACCCTCGTGATCGCTCGAATTTATACTGAGTATGACGTGTATGGGATGGAATACTTTGGTCAATTTTTGTTATTTATCTTGTCCATTCCTCCCTAAACAAGGGTTGCAGGTGTGACCTCTTTTCTCCTTTTCTCTTTCCGTAGCATTAGATGTTCCTCAGAACCACGCAGTGGCCTTGGTTCTGCAGACCATTCCCTAGCAGTAGCCATTAACTTCAAGTGTTATCAGTCCTAGAAGCAGACACTGACTGAGAAACTTGCTGTTAATTTCAGCAAGTACAGCTACTTACCAGAGACTTAGCTGAAAGCAAAATTACAAAACAGAAAATTCACTCTATCCTGGCCCAAATCAGGACACTGTCTCAAGCACTTTACTACAATCTTACATTCTATTACCCTCTTTTTTTTTTTTTTTTTTACAACTAGACAAAAATTTTCCAGCAAACCTCCCAAACATAATTTTAGAAAAATGAGTGTTTATTTCTCCTTTAAAACAAAAAGAAAACCAAATTAATGAGCAACAGAATAAATCTCTATGTAAGCCACATCGCAAGGTTATCGAGCAAACTTCTTTTGCATTTGTTTGAAGGCCTTACCCACAATTCTACACAACTACAGCACTTCAAGAGGGTCAGCAAGATATTAATTAGCAGTTGTGTATTCCCTTCAAAAATACTCAACATCTGTCATATTTGCCAGTATTTCTGCTGAGGGTAGTGTTAGATTAGGACTTCAGTACTCACAGGGTGGCCGTTTCTAATCATGCAAGTGACAGGAAACTCTTGTTTCACCTTACAGTTATGTGGTGCCTGACTTCAATGAAGCTGCTTTAATTTACAGCACTCTAAGATCTGGCAAAATATATAAAACCTGCTGCTCTCTCTCACTGGTATCTCCACTGAAGCAGGGAATGCGTGTCTGCTAAGAAAGATGGCTGCTGTATTTCTAAAACCCTAAAACTCTCTCTTTTTTGTTGTTGTTGTTTTATTGTTGGTTTTGGTCTTGCTTTGTGTTTTCCTTCTGTTTTTGTTTTCTTGTTTTTGTTTTTTTTCCTTGTAAACAATGTTATGGGTCTCAAATCAAACAATGAATTCCCTCTTGATTAATACAGGTTGATTCGGATGTTAGGTGAGCTTGGGCTAGGTGGCTGGAATACAAAGCATTCATCAGGGCTCCAGGATATTCCAGCTAAAATACTTTGCAGAAGTTGCTAAGATTTTTTGTATTTCCATTCACATCTACGTTTGTATTCTTCATGTGAAGAGTATCCCAGGACTATGCAGACTGTGGAAAAAAAAAAAAAAAATGGATACAATTAATCTCTTTCCTCAGAATAATTTTCTGCAAATGGGAAGTGACTCATTCTCCTTCTTTGCCCTTGCAATATATGAGAAAGTGATGTTATTTATTACTACTTTTAATTCATTTAGAAAACCTCCTGATTCCTGTTTGTTTCTGAGACAGCAGCATTATTACTTAGCTAGTGCCACACTAAATGGAATTTGAGCAGTTCTTATTGTAGCCATCTACAAAGCTTTGAAAATCCCAAAAAGGATTTGGCTGATAGAGAAGACTGCCTTTGGTCTGACACAAAGATATCTCTAAGCTGTTTTCTACAAGCGTGCCCTTGTATGAGCAGTCTGATTTTCACTGAATTATCCCAGCAACCAGAGTTAAGTCTGTGTGAAAAATGCTTTGCTGCGTTGGAATAAAGTAGTTACTAATCCCCTCAAAGAAGAGAAACCAAAGAGATAGTGCTGATGTTAGCCTTTTTTTCTAGGAGAGCCCTTAGGATTTTTTACTCCTTGCTTCTCCTACCATCTTCGTTTCCTGCTGCTGCTCTTCACTGAGGCACCAGTGTAGGGCAGATGTTCTCAGTGAGGTCTGAGGAGAGTTGCCCATGCAACCATAGAAGCCAGTGACAGGACTCCTAATGGCTTTGTAATGTCCAGGGCCCAGTTAATAAAAAGGGGCAAAAAGCAATTTCATAATCCGAGAACTTCCCAGAAGAACTGTGACATCTGGAATCGCTATTATCTGTGCTCCCTCTTCCTGCCAGTGGGTAGTCATTTGCTGTGAAATTGGCAATATCCAAAGTTCAGTCAAATGCGAAGTAAACAAACTGAAACAACACAAATAAATATTTGTTTTCTAATCCCTTTGAGTGATAGTAGACTTCAGGAACACTTGGACTGAAAAACAATTCAGGCTACCAAAACCCCTTTGCCAAATAAACAAACAAAAAAATCCTATCCTTCTAAATTCTTCCTCATCCCAAGTCATCTCTGAGGATGTCGGGGGACATTTTTTATGACTTTCTAATCTTCTGACTATAGCAGACTAAATCTCTAACACTTTGAAAAAGGACACATAGCAAAAAGAGCATCCTGAATTATCATGCTTTTTTGTCTCAACAATATCTGAAAGATATTGAATTGCCCTTTTTTTGCACAGTTCTGTACACCATTTTCCTTAAAATGTCTGTATATATTTTTATATCCTCTGAGAAAATTGTCATATCTGAGAGAAAAATGTTTTGCTACTGAAATGGAGTGGGTGGGATGGGGGTTCCCATAAAAAAGAAAGCCCAAGTTAAACAAACACAGGGAAAACTGAAGTCAGATAGTTTCTGACCAGACAAAGTAAATAATTCTCCAATTACTTTTCAATTTGAACTTGAGGTTATAGAACATAGAGATTCTGGCTGTGTCAAAAAAAAACCCTAGCTGTTCTCTTTCACAAGGTTGCTTCAGGAATTGTATCAAAAGGAACGGGCTGTTCTCCATCAGAAAAAATCAGCAGAAAGGTTAGTAAAACAAGTTAGCTATAGGTCCACCTCTCTAATCGGGTTTCTTCTGTGTCTACAGCTCTAAACTTTTGCACAGTTTTCCCACTCAGATTACATTTAATTTCTCCTCCCCATTGATCTATGGTAATAACAGCCCTACCTCCCTGCAGTTCTCTCCCTGAACCTTAGGAACAGGTAGATCTGGCAGAATCCTGCTGGCAGTCAAAGAGCAAGGTGTTATGATGGTTGCCCATGTGGGACTGCAGAGGTTTGCAAAAAAGATGTAGCCTGCTTGCTCTGAACTCTGAAACAGCAAAGACAGACAATGACTCTGCTGGGCAAGAAACTGAACACCAGTGAATTTTCATTTGCTGTCACCTGTTTGACAAGGTGACTCAGGCTGAAGAACACACTTTGGGAAGATGAATTTGCTGTTTTGCTTAGAAATTTTGAACTGTCACTGCTGGGGACTGCATAAACTTACACAAATGGTTTCCAGACACTAACCTTAAAGTATGATATCCATCACACTAATGGGCCATAACCCAGCCTTAATCCAGCCAGCCTCAAAATATTCCTGGATGAGAAAGTAAAATCTTCGCCACAAAATTAACTGTGGTGCATATAAAGTCTTTTAGTGCCAAAATACTTGCATTACACAAGAAAACTTTGTGCATATTCTGAACTGATTATATCACCCCAAGGGCTGAGTGATGTATTTATTTGTCTATGAAAAAACCCCAAGCAACTGTATAAAGTTGGTCTAGTTAGCAACTGTGTCTTCATAATGGTGTTACTGATGAAATCTCACAATTAAAAATTAGTCATAAGCATGAGCACATTCACAGGTATGTCTGCAAAATTAAATATGTGCATAATGATTAATATGTGACTGAACTAAACCGAAAAATTCACTATCTGCCATAAGTGATATTCAGAAAAAAAAAACCAAACCAAAAGCTACAAAAATAATATGATGAGTAAACCTTGCTTTTGTCCTTCAGAAAAACACAGAGTAGAAACTAAAAGTAAGATGAAAAATTGTGTGGTTTGTGTTCTGCATGAACTTGAAGAAAGGGTAGAATGAGCCTACCAATTCTCCCTCAATTTTTCCAGCCCATTAAGTACCAGTTACAGCACAGAATCACTGATGACTGTGATGATTCAGATTAGGTGACAGACAGCAGTGATACTGCTGAATGGTTTTTACAGTGCCTTCAGGTAAAGCCTTTGTGTCCCAGAATAAATGCAGCTGCATTAAGCAACATCTAAACGTGGTACATTCCTGGTGCTCTCACTCCATGGCCATGTCTTGTTGCTGGAGCACTTCTGCATGGATCACAGAATGCTTTTAGCTATATGTTGTTGTATTTGGTAACTTCTGAAACTTATTTTCAAACTTTATCTTGCCTTCTAATCTGTTTGAAACCTATAGCTTCTCTTGCCCAGCTGCCTGGGAACTTCATGGCTTCACAGCTGTGGGCACTGCATCTTTGATGGAAACATGGTATTGTAATGGAAACATGGGGATTGTAATCCTGTAACCAAGGATGGGAAAAGTCAAGTGGAAAATCCCAGTTTATTTCAAAAATTTCTTTTAAAAATTTCTGTCTACTTATGTTACACCCTTACTTCAGGACACATTCAAACACAGATCACAGGGCAGCTCATTGCACAAGGTCTTTCTGAGCAGGCTGTAAAAACTCAGGCTCTTTATGGGTATTGATTTTCTAATCTCTGATCACGTTTATCCGTATTACCCTTATCCTAGTCCGTAGTGACTGGAATTACACTTCTTCAATATTACTGAATGAAAAAGACTCAGTATTCACCATTTCTTAGTATTTCTAGTGGGGGGGGAAATCAGAACAGATCCGCTCCTACATATGGTGGTGTAAACCTGGAATGGCTATCTCCTGGCGAGCAATTTTCTCAATTTATATACATGTACAAAGGGTCAGAATCTTTCTTCTGTTAGAGAGAATACTGTTTCCCAAAAAGAAAGAAAAGTACTCACCTTTGAAAACAATAAATCATTACCTATTGCTACATTAAGCAATGTTAAAAAATTCCTTCCTTCCTTCCTTCCTTCCTTCCTTCCTTCCTTCCTTCCTTCCTTCCTTCCTTCCTTCCTTCCTTCCTTCCTTCCTTCCTTCCTTCCTTCCTTCCTTCCTTCCTTCCTTCCTTCCTTCCTTCCTTCCTTCCTTCCTTCCTTCCTTCCTTCCTTCCTTCCTTCCTTCCTTCCTTCCTTCCTTCCTTCCTTCCTTCCTTCCTTCCTTCCTTCCTTCCTTCCTTCCTTCCTTCCTTCCTTCCTTCCTTCCTTCCTTCCTTCCTTCCTTCCTTCCTTCCTTCCTTCCTTCCTTCCTTCCTTCCTTCCTTCCTTCCTTCCTTCCTTCCTTCCTTCCTTCCTTCCTTCCTTCCTTCCTTCCTTCCTTCTTCAGAATGGTAAGCTTTTGTCTTTGTGTCTCTTAGAAATAAGTGGATACAGCACATGTTCCTTGAATAGAGCCTCTGAATTACTCCTTTAGGACCTGCATTAGATATCTCCAGACTGTGTAGCTTTTTTTCTGGAAACCTTCCAAGGTCAAAGGAAGACAGGAATTATTTCATGTCTGCTACAGTTATTTGGAGATAAATGTAAGCTGAGGGATTTAGATTTTTGCTCATCAAAGTGAGGTTTTCACCTAAGGTTCTGTTTTTATGAGATTTCTGCACCCTGCTCCCCCTTTCTTGGAAACTAACCAGTTCATCTACTGTACTCTATTTCCTTTTTTGTGTGTGTGGGGGGGGTTGTAGGAGGTGAGTGGGGTGTTGGGTTTTTTGTTTGTTTTGTTTTGTTTAAATCTTTTCAAGACATATCTCACATATTTCTTTGCAATTGAGCATTCCAAAGGGACTATCCAACAGAAGGATCCTTGGTGACACATAGAATATCTGGTAACCAATTCTAGATATTGAAGTGCTACAAAACTAAGGAATCTCAGCTTTACTGGACTTCAATGCCATACAGGAGTTTAAGTCAAATCCAAAACGAGACTTTAGGCAGGCAAATTATTTGGTATCTAGGAAAGCTTTACGTATTGCTTAGACACTGAAGAAAGAAAACAAAACTAGCATAACTGATTCTGGCTCCCCTTACTCCATTTCTCAGTATGATTTTTGTACCTGCTAAATAATCCCTTTTCAAGGGGAAAGCAGCACGGAGATACAGATAATGATAAAAACCAAAGTCTTGATCAATTTCTGCTAAAAATAAACTAACCACCTTAGTAAAGCAATGCAACAACACAGCAGCTGTCCTATTTTTCAGTCAGTGACATCCCTGAAGCATATACTCACAAGGCAAGGCATCAGCTTTCCCAGTAATATTCCTGAGTCAAGCAGGCAGACATTCCAATTTAAACTTGTTACACCTGAAATCCTTTTTGCTTAACACTTGTTCACCCACCTTTTAGCTAATGGGCTATCATTTCCTGCAGTAAGTCACGAGGAACTTCTTACAGTTCAAACACAGCTTTTCTTTGGTCGGAATAGAAAACTCCCTTAAATTTCTGCAGCAGCACTGCAAGGAGGATTATAGTGGGCAGATGACTACCTCATATGTTATAAATTCTTGTACAGAGAACTGTGGTCAAGGCCTTCAGAACAAGCTCTGAGCCCACTCATTTCTATCAGAAGGTTCTCACACCTTCCTCAGATGGACTAATTAACTACAGGCAAGAATAACTACTGTTCTCAGACCCAAGGATTGCAACTCCCCCATCAAAAATTTATCCATGGAACTAGCTGCCTTCAGTTAGTCCTATTAAGCAGCACTACCACACTGAAAAAAACCAAACCAAACCAAAAAAAGAAAAGAACTCCCCCCCCCCCCCCAAAAAAAAAAAAAAACCCAAGAGGGTGGGGGGCTTTACTTTATACCAGCCAGATCCTGGACATTTTTAATGTTTTTCTCAGTTGGATTTGCTGACAGAATGGATCCTGTACTCAAATATGTAGCTCAGATGAAAAGGATCTACCTGCATCTACCATTTTTAAGATAGTTGTTAGGTCACCTGGGTCTAAATAGTTGGTGCGTGCAGATGCTTGGTGTCAGGGATAGGGAGATGTAGCCTTGCCAGTCAGCACCTCCCCTTAAAAACAGTGTGGAGGTCCTGCAAACTGACTGATTTGTCAATAAGAATTCAGCATCTCACCAAATACAGTGAGAACACAAAATTCGTCCATCTCTGGCTGAAAAGAATACATAACTCTCCAAGAACAGCTTTATAGAAGGAGGTTTTTGCTTCAATGAAGTTGGAGGAAAGGCATCACAGAGGGTAAGAATATATCTAAATCTGCCTATTACTTTCAGTATTCATGCTGTGTGATATTTACTTTGCATATCTATCTCCCTCTTTACTGCTGAAACATAACACTTCCCAGAGTAACTAGGTTGACAAATTTCCAGAGGGTTTTTTTATGTTGTTTGGTTTCTTTATGGAGATAATCTTTATATACTTTTTCTACTTTTGGAATATTAGACTCAATTTCCATGAGGAACAGAGAGTTAGATTCAATAATACTTATGGCTCCCTTACAACTTGAGATATTTTATGATTCTATGAAGATTTTTTGCATCTGTGGTGTTACCATTTCCTGCAAAACTCTTCCAAATAACCCAGGAAGCTCAGATGGTTTTTATGTAAGAAGTTACTCCTATGTAAGAAGTTAAAATAAAACTTAAAATACATTTTGGATTTGTGGGATATGATACAAGAAAATGAAATAATTACATTTGAATAACTAAACTCTTCTTGATATTTTCAAGAGATTCCAATTCTTCTCCCTGTACTGCTTGTATATTCCTCTAAGAACAAGACCAGCCTTCAGGGTGACTTTGGTTGTGGTCCAAGGTATGTTCTTCAACTCTGGAATTTCTGTGGTATGAAAATCAATGAAAAGGAAATACCATGAAACCTACGTCCTGTACCTCTATTTCAGCGATGTACAGGAGATTTTTTTATACAACTCCTTTGGTTTAGCCACTGCTATGTCTTGCTTACTGTTCTGTATTTTACAACTACTGAAAGCATAATTCAACAGATTAACTCAAATTACCTACTAGAAAAAATATTTTAGTTGCTATTTTAAATCAAGCTAATGGAGTGAGGAAAGAATGCCATTAAATTTAATGTCCGCTGAGCTGGAGATAAATCTCCATACACAGTAGAAGAAATGTTGAAAAGATCAGCAGTTGTAATATGATTAAATTCCACTGTTTTTTTCCAGCAGCCTCATCACTTTGTAGCCCAGTGTATATAAAGGCATAGGCTACTCTCTTGGACCACACTTGTGCATAGTTGAGCCAGAAATCATTCTGAATTGCATTTAACGTGGACTTTGCCACCCACAAGAAACAAAATTACTTCTGTAACAATATTTTTCTATCATTTACCATCAATTTCCTGTCCCATCAAGCTGCTTTTATTCTGTGTATTATTTATTTTAAACTTAGTATTGTGGATGTTAGACTTGAAGCTGGCATTCAGAAGACCTTTTCTTTGTTTTGCTGCTAGCTCATTTGTGTGACCTTTGGTAGGTTCATAAATCTACCTGTGTTTCAGTTTACTTGTCTCTAAAATTGCAGTGATAGATAGGTGTTGTTTTTTGTTGAGATGAATTTCAAGATATATTGACCCAATAATCAATAATTTACCAACTAACAATAAATCCTAATATTCACTCACTGAAACAAGAAGTCAGCTGGATTGTTTAGTGCACTCCTCGTTACAATCAGATGGACAACTCTGCTTTAATCCCATCCAAGGTCCACAGGTATCTGGAGAGATGTTTTCAAGTTAGCACTAAGCCTGATATATATGGACTTCAAGAAATCATGGGTTAAAATCCTAATGACTTCAAATAAACCTTTTATCCTTTCAAGTGCCAATCAGAATATATTAATTTGCAAATACAGTCTAATTGTTTAACCTTATTCCAGACCTTTGGGACCCAATTATCCTGCTGCTTGTAGGAGTAAAACCTAATTAGCATTTTTTAAAAATAAGATTAGGCAATACTTTTAATCCATGTCAGCAATTTAATTTTTTTTTAACAGGTCTTTATCTGGAATAGCATGCTGATTCACATGCTGATATTTTGAAGTGTTTGCCAGTTATTTTCCTCTGGTGAGATCTTTTTGATAGGAGGTTGCTTTATTATTACTGACACGGTTTTCAAAATAATAAGCCTGTTCAGCCTCCACAGACTGTAGTGGAATTCACCAAATGATGGTGGTGCAACCGAATATCTGGGTTCTGCATGTTACTGCACTGTGTACCTGAGCTAGCCCTATCCAGACTGGTTTAAGCACAGAAATCTAGTGACCAGCAGCCAGGCTGCCAAGTAACCGGGGAGCCCGAGTTAGTTATCCCCCATGAAATTTCATGTTTCCTCAGCACGATTGTTTCTCATACTTCTGATTTGTTTGTTCTGCCTCTCTCCAAAATAAACCATAGTAGTCAGTGAAGGCATAGAGCAGAGAGTTATAATCCAGTTACAACTAATCACATTGTTTTCCACCTTTTGCTCATGAGGTGAGCTAAGCACTGAAGTGTCACAAGGCTCAGACATGCCTTGCCCTTGGGAAACTGCACAGTCATTGCCTCAGTGTTCCCAGCATCACATTAAATCTAATATCCATCCATCTTTCTGTTTGCTTATGAAAATTCCTGAAGCTCCAAAGGCTCATGGAAAATCAACCCCATGTCCTCTCTGTTCTGACACAAAGTCAACTGTAGCTGTGACAATCTTCCTAGATATCTAAGATTTTCAGCCAAAACCTTTACTAATAGAGAATCTGCTCCACTGTCAGAGAAGAGATGTGTCCCTCTTCCTTTGCACCAACCCTTTGGTGTTACAGTGTTTCTCCTGTAACTCTCCCGAGCAATAGGCTTGAGAGATTTGCAGAATCACAGAATTGTTCTGGTTAGAAAAAACCTTTAAGATCACCAAGTCCAACAATTAACCTACCTCTACTGAGTCCAGTACTAAACCATAATCCTAAGTACTACTTCTACACTTCTTTTAAATACATCCAGGGTTGGCAATTCAGTCACACAATCGTCTAGCTGGAAAAGACCTCTAAGATCACCACTTCCAGCTGTCAACCCAGGGCAAAAATAAAAGGAAAAAAATTCACCATCCCACTAGAGCATGTTCTGAACTGACTCATTTACATTTTTCTTGAATACTGTCAGGGCTGGTGACTCCATCACCTCCCTAGGCAGCCCATACAAGCACCAGACTACTCTCTAAGTAAAGAAATGCTTTCTGATACCTAGTCTAGCCCTCCATCCCATTTCTTTCACCCTTTCCCTGTAGGTCCCATTGTCTAAGCTCTGTTCTTTCTTGTTACTGCCTTGCCAGAACTAAGTAAAGGAGAAGGGTGACTGTCCAGGTATTCCAGATGACATTCCTGTTTATTTAATTGTTATAAGTCCTGGGTTTTTCACTAACAAATACCTATGGTTTCTACATGTGGTTGCATCCCAAACATCAGCATTTCTGTCAAGCTGCTCTTGCATTAGTCTTCTGCATCCTGTAGTACATAAAATTCTTCCTACCTAAGCAAAAAATGTACAAGCGCATAATACTGAATTTCGTTCTGTTTTTCAAGACTATTTCTCTACTTTTGGCAAGATTCTTTCCAATTCTTTCCCTTGTCTCCAAAATTTTTACAGCCCTTCATTTCTGCCACATGCAAACTAAACACACTTTTTCAGCACTTGGACATTTCTAATGAAAATATTAATAGTTTCATATTCATGACAGATCCCTATGAAACCTCGGTTGATACATCCTTCCATTCTGCTGTATTATTGATCCATATACTTCAGGTGTAGTTATTTAGGGATATTTGCCCACACCTTAGAGAAGTTCCATGAAAGTCATGTTTCATAAACATATTTTGGAAAGTATTACTTGACATAGTATCAGAAACCTTTTATAATCAAGGTGTATATGATTTAATCAGTTCCTCCTCTATGAAACACCCCTGTTAACATTTCATAAGTAATACACTGATTTGACATGATCTGGTACACACAGCTATGCACTGACCACTGTGGCATTTTTCTATTATTTTCCAAATTCTTCTGCGTAGATAAATTGACTGTTTCGGAATTTTCACAGAAGGTTAAGTTAAGCTGATTTGTTTACAATTCATTAAATTCCAATTTCTTCTTCAGACTAAGCACTATATTTGCCTTTTCAGACTCCTGGTATCATACCCTTTAAGGCGGCTGAAAAATTCTCCTGTTGCTTCCAACCATTTATCTAACTGTGCTTTCAAATATGCCAAAACCTGCCTTATATAACACTCTCTTTATAAAAATCCTTTATCCATAGCACCCGCTTCCTCATTTTAGAAGATACGCCATGAGTACATTTCATTCTTTATTTTAAGGAAGTTATTAGCTGTCCCAGTAAAACTCCTAATTAAATCAGGGTTTTCACATCCTGAAAAATGTACAATAAGGCAAAAAACCTAACCTAGGGAGTTAATTTTCTTTTAATCTATCTAGTAATAAATGGCTTCTATGAATTCTTTGGAACAGCGTACCTGTTCATAAGGTTATTTATTTAAATTTAGCTCTTGATACAAAGCCAGCTACAAATGTCAGTGAATTTGGGATCTAGATTTTTATATAAAATTTTAACACCAATTAAGGGGCAGTTGAAGACCAGGCAAGCTCAAACTTTTAAGCTAGACTACTGTCATACCTGAAATTTCAAAAATTGTCAGTGACGGATGTCTATGAAATGTTGGCAAAAAAACATTTTGCAGATATGAAAGCAGAACTGGAGTTTGAGTAGTAGAAATTTAGATAAGTTTGTTTCCTTCTTCCCTAAAGTCCTTCTAGAAAGGTCACAGTGATAAAAATAGAGCTGCCTTCTTTTACGGGGATTTTGCTTGAGAGCTCAATTTATTCAGAAATCAAGACAGATTGATGCTGTTCCGTGGGAATGCAGATAGGCATATTTTAGACAATAAACCAGGAGCCCTTATCTGCTGAATTTTGTCTTTTCAATGTATCTATCCTATGCTAATTTTAGGTCTACATCCTCTGTATCCTGCCGTGTTTTGTTTTTCCTCCCATTCAGCTCTGATTTCCAATTACGGCGTGTCCTTTTAGCACATATTTTGTACTTATGACGCATCTGTTCTCATTTTGCTCCTGCAAGTGCCTAAACGATAGCTAAATGCATCTGTAAGGACAAGTGCTGAACAGGTGCAAAACAAGACCACAAGTAATGAAAGGAGAGGAAGAAGTCAGAGAATATTTTTTGCTCAGTCAGGATTTGCCTAATATATGTTTAGCCGTTACACAGGCAATACAAATGTCTCATTTTCACAGTTCTTAATCTTCTTTTAAAAAGGATCTTTCTGGAGTTAATTTAGTGTAAGAAAATTTGGTAGGAGAAGATACTCATTCTCTATTGCTGATTTGACAGGGATTTTACAGTACAGCTTAAGGAATTTATAGGGGATCCAGCTCCTCTGTATTAGTAAAAGAGAAAATGTGAGAATTATGAATACATATATTATTTTAAAAAAAGAAACAAAACACCACAAACCAAACACAAAAAAACCCGCCTCTATTTTCATTTTTACACTGTCAAAAATAGTTTTTCATTTTACTCTTGAGAAAATCTCATTCAGGGATATTAATTTCAAACATGCCATAAATGAATATGTTCTTTCTCATTCTAATCTCAGAGACACAGACTGGATAACTTAGCAATGCTACGACGTTCCTTTTATGTTGTTTCAGCAACATAAAAAGTCAATTGACTCTCATTTTGTGCCTGATGTTATGACTTCAAAATGACTCTGAGTCCAGCCTCCAAGGCAGAAGGATTTTCAGGACTGTGGCTACAACACCTTAGTACTTTCTTTACAGAAAGGACAGAAAGAAACTCTCTCTTCATCCTGTAGCCAAATGATAGCAGGGAAGAGTGGGACTGAGTGCAAATAGACAAAATCTGACTATTTCTTGCCGAAAAGAAGCATCCCTTTTAAAAAAATAAACTCTGAGTAGAACAAATCTTTTGATTCCACACACTCCCTTTCAGGCAGTTCTTAAAGGAAGCACAGATAACAAGATCATCTCACAAAGCACAGACACGTACAGTTTTCTCTCCCTTAACCCAGTTGGTTAGGTCCTTGACCTGCATAAGAGAGACAATTCTTTACTCTTCTTAATGTGAGTTAAGTTCACGTCACCCATCTCACGTCCAAACTATTATGCTGTGGGCTGTCCAGTCTTCCCAGTCCTGTGAACAGCAAACCAAAATTTTCTAAGTAAAACAAGCATTTTGTGTATTGCTGTGTGTCCTGCAAACTCCAGGTGACTTATTGAATCTATGGCTGTTGCTGGCTGGCCTTCTCCTCTCGCTGGGATTTTGGATCATCTGGCAGCTTCCAGAATAGTCTCTGCTGCTAGATGTGTGGCAGATCTATTTGATCTGCTTCTGAATCCCCCTCAGCTCTAGACTGAAAGGCTGAGCACCCTGCAGAGAGGTTCCTAGGTTAACCTCAGTCCTTTTTGATGATAGTGTTCCACCTTGTATTTTAAATAGTGAAGTAGTTGTTGAAAGGGAGGTGGATATCCCAACCTCTAGACAAGGGAATTACTAAGTCACACTCTGGACCTCATCTATAGTATTGTGTCCACTTCTGGGGTCCACACCATAAGAGGGATATGGAACTGTTAAGGTGAGTCCAGAGGAAAGCCACAAAAATGATCAGAGGGCTGGAGCACCTCTCGGGAAAGGACAGGCTGAGGGAGTTGGGGTTACTCACCTGTAGAAGAGAAGGCTCTGGGGACACCTCATAGAGGCCTTCCAGTACCTAAAGGGGGTGTCATGTGGGTACATCGAAAATAGAAAAATTGCCTCTTGGATCAGCAAAACCCTGGCTCCGCCAGCAGAGTTTACTCTGTTTAAAATGTATCAAACTTATTTCCATTAGCAAAACCCACTCCACACTGGCAATGTTTTTCCCCTGTTTACAATCTTTAAATGTATCAGGACTAATCTCATCAAAATGCTAATCAAATGACTCCTGATAAGCCGCCAGACAGCTAATGCAAATCGGTGCACAATAATTAAAGAATTCCTGAATACAAAGGGAAGACCTGCATTTACCAATTTGCAACCTCTGGCAATAATCGATGTGAAGAAGGAACTTCTTACTAAAAAAATTCAGAGGAGAAAGGCAAAAATCGGAAACGAATGGAGGCAAACGGAAGTGAACAGAAGCGAAGCAGCAGCATCCCAAAAGCCTAAAGAGCGGCAGCACCAGCGAGACCCGGGAGAAGGAACAGTGACACCGGTGGCCCGGAGGCGATTTACTTAGGGAGGTGAAAAGAACGCTAATTGTCCTCTTTCTTGTCTTAATAGCCCTTTCCCTGGGGCAATTAATTTGATTAAAACCTGTTTCTCTCCCACCATTAACTCCTTCCTCAGATTCTTTTCAACGTGGTGTCATTTTCCCTGAAATAAACCATTGGAATTCGCTCAGACCATAACCTTTTTGTAATTTGTAGGACATACACGTACAGTGGCTAATATTTCCTCACAAACAAAATGTAAAATATGAATAGCTATGGACCGTGACAGGGAGCCTACAGGAAATCTAGGGAGGGGCTTTTTACAAGGCTATGTAATGACAGGATGAGGGATAACATTTTCAAACTGAAAGAGGGTAAAAATTTAGGTTAGACATAAAAAGAAATTTTTTAGTATGGGGATGATGAGACACGGGAACAGGTTACCCAGGGAAGTTGTGGCTTCCCCTTTCCTGGAAGTGATAAGGTTGGAGGGGGCTTTGAGCAACCTGATCCTAGTGGAAGGAGTCCCTGTCCATGGCAGAGGGGTTGGAAATAGATGATCTTCAATGTCCCTTCCAACCCAAACTATTCTATGATTCAGGTCTTTTGAACAAATATGGATTGTCCAAGAAGGAGAAACAGTTCTTTTCCATTGTTGGCTATCACGTAAATGCTTTGCAAGTAGATACATCCAATAATTTTATGAATCTCACCCAGAAAGTTTGTTTTGTAAAAAAAAATAGTTTCGTTGTTGTTAAAATCAACATTTGCAAATACTTTGGGAGCAATTACGTTGAATAAGAAACTGCCTCATCAAAAATTAAACCAATACTTGGGTAAATAGAGAGAAGCTGTTCTGTGGCAGTTGTAGAGCAGAAGACAGAGAAGTGGGTTTTTTTCTTTCTTGCACATACAGAATCATAACTGTCCCTTTCTGATACTAAAAGATTCTAACATATGGTAAAACAACACCAAGCCTGGGGCTGCTATAAGCTATACTGGAAACTATACCCTGGGGAGCAAAGTTACTCGCAGCTCTTCCTGCTTCTCTTCTTGCACTTGGTTCAAGAAACTATTTCCAGGGAGGAATGAGGCACCTCAGGGATCATTGATCCACAGTTATCACACCAATGTAGCATAGAGCAGAGTCAGGCTGCTTCTTTTAAACAGGAATTGCTTGGAAGCTTTCCATGAACTCCAAGCTCTTGTGTCCTTTTGGTTAATGTAGTAAAGAAATGAAAAAAATTGTACATGGGATAATGACTCTGGAAAGAGAATTTCCATCAAGATCATACCCTGAGTTAAATGGCTCCTCCTTTGACAGCAGCCACACTTCTGCTCTCTGAAGGGTAAGAAGCTGAACTTTCAGGGAACTAATTAGGAAATGCTTCAGAAAGAGTGCTTGTTTCAGCAACAGTCTGAGTGACTGACTACTCTAAGGGATCCTCAAAGGACTGGCCTCCAAGTATTTTCAATATAGCTCTGATCTGCCATTTGCATTACTTAAAAACTTCATTTACAAAAGGAAGAAAAAAAAAGCAGTTAAATTGCTTGTTAAAATTATTTCTTTGACAGGTCCCAAAGCCAAATATCACCAACAGAGCTTTACTTCTTTCTTTAGAAAAAAACAAGTCTCCTTAAGACATATAATAAATATCCCTCCTATTATTGTGACTGATAACACAAAGCAAGCCTGAAAGGTGCATTTTGTTTTGCTCTTGCATTCTTTTTGTTTTTCAGAATCAGACAGGATTGATGTTTATCTTGAGTCAGTGCTGAATAACTAACTATATAGTAGTACTAAATTTTGTCTTTCACTGAGAATATTAAGGTGGGAACTAAGCAGTGACAAAAAGAATTAACTGCATTTACATGGATTTTCTTTGATTCCCTAGAGCAAAACAAAATGATAATGAGAACAGAATAAGCTTCCCATCATCATACATGTGAACTCACAAAATAATACTCAATAAAATATAATGTATTTGATGTCTGCCTTGTTTTAAGACAAATGTGTTCCTACTAGAAACAAAAGTGACATTCTTGCTGCAGCTGAACTGAGCTATAGTCTTTCTGTACTCGTTAGAACATGAGGGGGAAAAAATGTGAAAAAAAAAAAAAATCATATTTTGTGAAATTTGGTATAATAGCTTTCTTTCATACATCTCAGCATAATTCAGAAAAACCCAAGAGTAAAGGACTGGTGATTTCTCATGTCTCAGAAAAGAAGTGCAGGTCGATGTTTTTAAAGAGCCTGCTCTTCATGATTAATGATATCTGTTTGTCAATGCACTTTAGATACATTCACTTCATCCTCACACTGTGTTACAGTTCTTGCACAGGGGTGAACTACATCTGGAAGCTTTACTGGATCGTGGCATTTGGATTCCCTAATCAACACAGCTCTCTTCCTATACACTGATTAAAACCAGCCATCAGCTTCTTGTCATGCAAGTTCTGACCCCAAGCTGCTGTGCTAGGAGAAGAAATGTATCAGTAGCCCTCCACAATACAGAGAAGATGGCTACAGCAAGACTGAATGCTAAAAAGGCTTCAGCCATTTCTATAAAAGAAATATTTATTTACTTGTTTTTATCAAGCGCTAACACTCTGGGACTGTGTTCACAGAAACTCTGTTATTCAGACTTAGATCAATTAGCCTTATCCCTATTTAATGTGCTGTTCTGTATTCACTGGTGGAACACAGTGTTTTCCCATTTGGATACACTAAATCAGATATTATTCATTATTACTGTTTTTCTACACTTTTGTTTATTATTCTATCTTATTATGTGGTAGTTTGCACATTTTGAAAATATGTCTCTATGTAATCTACTGGGTAGAAATTAAAGTTATTACATATCTTCTACATCATATGCTTTGAGGGCCAGAGAAATTAAGATCAAATTTTCAATTTTCATACCTATTTTTATCACAGCCTTTTCAGATATGTTGACTTTTCCGGTGTTCTTTGAAGTCAGCAGTTCTTCAGAAAGATTATCACCTTCAAAGAAAAATAATATGGGCTAGTAATTCATGTGTGTACTTTAAGGTAATTTCCATGCACTAGACACTTTACTTTCCCTTCCTTGTTTTAACACTTTTTGTTTTGTTCATCTTTTATGTGGGAGTCACTACTGGAATACTCCCTTGGAAGGTGGTTTCTCATCTACAATTCATGATTTGACCATTTTGGTTTTGATCACTTTTAGCTTCTCCTGTGCTGAATATAAACTCTCTCTCCTGCCAGGTTTCCTTTCAGCTTTTTTTTTTTTTTTTTTTTTTTGTGTCTGCTAAGTCAGATCACCTCTACAAATTAAAAAAACCAAACAAACCTCACATGTATAATTAAAGCAATACCTCTGAGTATTGTGAATGTTTCAAAGTTAAATGTCATACAGTAATTTATGAATATATAAATAGAAATATACCCATCAGCTACATGTAATATGTGTCTTATTTAATGAATGTGATCTTGCAACTGTGATGAATTAAATACACAAAGGAGGAATTCTTCTCCACTTTGTTTCCCTTTTCAGGAGGGGATTTCTTCACAAGGCTTGTTTAATGTAAAATCTGTCACCATTCATTCCTATTGAAATGCATAGTCTATTATTATCTTATCCCTACATGACTTTACCATAGTTAGGACTGTTTAATGATGAAATAATCTGCAGAATCTTTATGCTTGTCTCTGCTGCTTATGTGGTATAGTACAAGAAAGGGCTGCATGAAATGAAGAATACAAGATTATGTCACCAACAGACCTCAGTGTTTCACCTGTACATCTGAATGATCCATAATTGTCATGGCTTAACCCCAGCTGGCACCTAAGCCCCACACAGCTGCTTGTTCACTCTCCCCCTTCTCCTCGTGGGATGGGAGGGAGAATCAGAAAACTGAGAAAACTCATGGGTTGAGATAAAGATAGTTTAATAGGTCAAGCAAAAGTGGTGTGCACAAGCAAAGCAAAGCAAGGAATTAATTCACCACTTCCTATGGGCAGGCAAGTGTCAGACATCTTTTGGAAAGCTTGGCTACACTGCATGTAGAAGTTACTTGGGAAAACAAATGTCTTCATTCTGAACTCCCCTCCTTCTTTCTTCTTCCTCCAGCACTATATGCTGAGCATGACATAATATGGTGTAGAATATTTATTTGTTCAGTTTGAGCCAGTTGTCCCGTCTGTGTCTTGTCCCAAATTTTTGTGGACCTTCGCACTAGCAAAGCATGGGAAGATGAAAAGTCTTTGCAACAACTAGAAACTTCAATGTATTATCAATTTTCTCCTTTTAACAAATAACATATTTAATCCATAACACAATGCTATTATAGCTACTGAGAAGAAAATTAACTATCCCGGTCAGAACCAAGGCAGTTCCATGGCCATTACAATGGGAAATACAAGGTTAAATAGTTCATTTCATGTTAATAGTTATGGTTGTCTGAATTTACATTTCCAGTCTGATCTGCACAGAAGGTCAGTCTACAGAATCACAATGGCTCCTTCCTGCTTTAAAATTTACCAAAGAGATTTTTCTTGCTGAAAATAGAGGACACTTCAGCTGAACTACACGAGAAACAATCTTGTTCACAAGCATATAGTGTGGAACACCGAAATGTGATAATTCCTGCTTCCCTTAACTCATGAACTTTCTGTGGTCAGTGTTATAAGCATTTGAAAGTGGAAAGCTATAGACATTTTCCTTGTAGATGGAACAAAAATTTTTTTCTTCAATGTCATTCTTTCATTTCCAATTCTGAAATTAGTAAAACAGTACTGCTTCTGTGCTTGCTCATGACTTTTGCGATAGTTCTGAATGTTATTTTAATGAATTTATGGCAGAAATGCACAATTTATAGGGCAGAAGGAATGTGGGGTTTAGATGAAGTTCAGTGGTTAAATGTGGAAACAGAAAATGATGTTAAGAAAATACTTGAAGCGCAGAGCAATCTCAGATTGTTCTATGGTAGCTGCTTAAAGGTGCTTCAAACAGTCTTGAACCTCATTCTTCAGCATGTTTTTCAGTTGACCATCAATATTTTAGACTTTGCATCTGATATCAACCGTTACTATTTGCATTTAGTTTTGAACTAGGAAGCCAAACTCTGACAGTTTAGGAAATGTCATTATGTAGATCTAGTGGAAGAGCAGTGAGTCACCTGCCATGATCCTTTCTTTCTCTTGGGGCTTCCAAAGGACAAACCCAGACTTTCTGAAAGTAGGACAATGAAAAGGAGATTATATTTTTTAGGCTGCTATAAAGTATCACTCACTTGTCAGGGGACTTCATTTCAGCAGTTCAGCTGATGCAGGGTTTAACAATTTCTTTAAACTGAATGATGGAGATGTACGTCTGTTTCTAATTAATTTTAACTCTCTTTAGTGGCCTGTATTAAAAGAAATGATGGTCTGGTTAGACAAGGATTTGTATTGAAAAAGCATATGCAACATGGGATACGATTGTATGGACCTATTGAGTGGACTTTCTAATGACTGCTGGTTAAGGGGAAAGCTCTGTCCCTGGCCTCATCACAGCTAAGATAAAATTAAACACACTAATAATACTAGACTAGACTAATACATTACTACTAATAAACTAAAAAAATACACTAAGTAGTACTAGACTAATTAGTACTTTGCACATTTCCAGTAGTACGCATCTAAAGGGTTGCACTGCCCTGGCTGACCTCCAGGTATATTGGCATTGTGACAGGAACTCATATGCAGGAAGAGTGTGCCATACTGGTTCAGTTTTCACTCAACAAATACCTTCCTCTCACTACAAATCATGGAATATTTGCACATACAGTCAGAATCCATGATTCCTCTTTTTTGTGGAGCCATCAGAAGTTTGAAGATGACAGCCTTACAGGACTCTTGCCATTTCCAGAATTTTTTACTAGTGTACTCTGTCCCCACCTTTCTATTTTACCCCAGTTGGTAAATTACATGGAAGTTTCTCAGCAACATTTTCCCTAAGATAAAGGTTGTGAGCACTTGCCTGCTTGCCAGGGTAAGCCCCCCAAAACTGGGGACCAGGGTTGACCTGACTGGAGCCAAGGCTGAGCACAAACATAGGAAGGTGACTGGTTGGGATGTTAAGTTGATCAGTTGGGGCTGGAGAGACATGGCCAGGAATTGCATGACTGTGTGTCTGGGGTTGGTGCAGTGATGTTCCTGAAGATGGAGAGCCACAGGGGTGGGTCCTGTGAGAAGATGCTGGAAAGTCCCCTGGTTCCATTACCTATCCAGACTCTGCCCAGGGCTGAGCAGATATGGGAAGCTGGATTCTCCTCTGGTAGTAGCACATTCAAGAAAGGTAAACAAAATTGCAAAAAAAAAAACCAACCCGAAGAACAGAGTAGGAGATGATGTAGGAGAGAAATGCCAGAGAAAAGACACCAAGGTCAGTGAAGAAGGAAGGGGGAAAGGTGCTTGAGCAGAGATCTCCCCACAGCCTGTGGTGAGATGGCAGCTGTGCCCCTGCAGCCCATGGAGGAGCACGGTGGAGCAGTCCCTGAAGCAGCAAGGTGCGGTAAATGTGGATTTGTAACCCCTGAAGGGTTGGTTTCTGTGGGCAGACATGAAGAAGCAGCCTGTGCAGGATCATGGGAAGAGTCAGATGTGTATCTGCAGCCATGTAGGAGCCCGTGTGAGAGGAGGTGACTGCTCCCGCAGCAGCCGTGACTCTGTGTGCAGCCCAGGCGGGAGCAGTCTGTGCCTGAGGGACTGCACCTGTGGGAGGGACTCGTGTCCCAGGGGTTCCTGAAGGACTCTCCCGGGAGAGGCACTCCGAGCTGGAGCAGGAGAAGAAGATGAGGAGCCCTCCCCCTGAGGAAGGAGTCACAGAAACAATGTGTTCTGAACTAACCCTAAACCTCCAGTCCTTCTCCCTCTGTGCCACAGAGGGGGAGACATTAGTGAAGTAACATGGGTGGTGAAAAAGGGAGGGGTGGGGGAGAAGGTATGAAGGTCTGGCCATGTTTTCTCTCTCTCCTTGTAGGTTAAATTAGGTTTTTCCTTCCTAAGTTGAACCTGCTTGTTTTTTGCCTGCTATGGTTTTTGTTACCATAATTAAGGGATGAAAACCTCCCTGTCCTTGTCTCAATTAATGAGCCTTTGGGTGGATTTTCTCCTCTCCGTCCCACAGTGGGTGTGGGAGGTGAGCAAGCAGGGGCCTGGTTGACACCAACTGTTCCTAAACCATGGTAACACGACAAAGTGTGAGCTTAGAGCAGTGCCAGGTGAAGGGGGGGAAGTTTCATGGGGTATCTTGGTATTCTTACCCAGCTCCATCCTGGCCATCTACCTCAAGCTCTGTGGATGCCTCCAGCAGGGCTGAATGGTCCCTAACATCCATACCAATCCCAGGCCAAATGTTTGGGTTTGGGCTGTAGGACCAGTGGGAGCATGCAGGGAGGGATCTGATGTGCCTAGTCTCTCTCCCCTTGTCATTGTACACAGAAGCATCTTTTCTTGAAAACAAATCTTCTCCCTAATAAAAATCTATAGTACCTCTGTAACATTATTATCATCATGGGATGCCTTTTAGTCAGGGTTGAAAGGCTGTGACATTTAGAACAAGTAACTAGCTCTGGTCCTGGCTTGCTCATAAAGGAGCAATAAATCCCATCTGCCAGGACAGTGATTGCAACATGTAGTCTCAATCTCTCTAGGCTGCAAAGGGCAAAGGTGACCAAGAAAAGCAAATTCTATCAAATTCCTTCTTTCATAATTTGACCTGTGAGTTTTTGTGATGCTTTACTAGTGGTGTCTACAACTTCCTAGAAAATTCTGTATTTGAAAAATATTTCTCTATTTGAAAAATCCATTGATATTAATCTTGCTTATACAACTATGGAGTATGAATGTATTAAATAATGCTCTCTAGGATATATTTTACAGTTCTTACTATAAAATGTATCAACTTATATAACTTTGTTGAAACTCTAAAGTCAAATAGTTAAAAAAAATAAGATAAATAGTTAAAAGAAATTAAATAATACAACTAATTTTTTTTAACCAGAAGCACAACTAGTAAAAAATATCTTTTGTACTGGAGATACATTGTATCTAAGAACTTCCTCTGCATGGTTATGAATATGACATGACTTGGTAATTCACTTTATCTTCCTGTTCTTCTTTTGTGAAAATCACAGAATATTCCTTGCTATATTCATTTTGCAGTGCTTTAAATATGACACACCTCACAGAGAACTTCATTAAAAAAATAACAAAGTTGCAGAGTCAGACTTCAGAAAAAGAAAAATTTCCAAATTCTCCTTACAGATATAAATGATTTCTATAAGGAGTTTAGGGCAATAAATGGAGGCTTTATTTTAAAAAAGGGTCTGGTAGAATTACCATCAATGTTAAACCCAGGTAATTAACATCGGGTTCTTAAATCTAACCCAGGTGATTAACACTGCATTCTTATATCTATTCAGGCTCTGAGGAGTAAGACTACATTTTAAAAGTACTGGATGCTCAGGACTTTTGAAAGTCATGATTGTTTAGGTAATTAAATGTGTGTTTAGAAGCCTATGGTTAGACATTCAAGTTTAAAAATCTTGGCTTGCGATTAAACCGTTCTAAATAATTTCATTATTATTCACAACTGGTAAGTCCTCAAGATGGATGTATTAAGCAAGTTGTTATCACCTATTCCTGAACCATCTGAAGCCCTGAGAAGTGAAAATTATTTTTGGACAGTGTGTTGTTTGCTCTCCATGTAGAGATATGGTGACAGAAAGACAAGTCAATAGAGCAAAACCTGACAAAAGCAGGATGAGGGAGAGAAAAGAAGGGACAGAGGGAAAAAAAAAATTCAGAGGGCACAGGAAAAAGCATGGAACTGAATACACAGAGTGAAATTCTCTTCAAAGAGAAGTACATTAAATAGCTGTCGTTGGGTGGGTCTGTGTGTGCAGAGCTTTCATCAGTAATAGAGGGCATAGACTTCCATTTCAAGTCTGATGCAGCTCTCAGAAGTCTTTCCATTAACTTCAATGAGCTTTGGATTAAGCACTCAGGGGAAAAAAAGGTTATGCTTAAACTGAACTCCTTTTTTGAAGAAAGGAGTTTAAATCATGGAAGAAAGTTTTAGTAAACTCAGAAAACTCACCAACCTCTCAAGCCCCCAGAATCCCCAGTATTCACAGGATCTCCTTTAGTCCCCACACTTAGAAAGGGAGAAAAGTAGCTTATCTTAGAATTTAAATGAGTTCAGTAATTGCACAGGCTGCAGAATGTAGCACAAGATGTATTACAAACAAGCCAGCAAGGCTTTATTACACCAAAAGTGTGCAGGGGATTAAAAAAATACAAGGGAATCCCTGATTGCTGTTGTGCTTAGGGATTAATAGAACTCAAAATAAAGCTGCTGTGTCTTCATTGTCTGAATCCTGCATTTTAGCATATGAAATACATTGTATTTATAATTTCTGCTGGAAACACAAAAAGATAAGTAAATAAGACTTTGAAGATGACAAGAGTTTAAGAACTTTCTTCTAAATGTTTTTTCCTTTACCTTCTTCTGAGATTTCCAGCCACAGTTCATAATTTTGTCACTTGGTTTCGCTGCCCAAACATGTGCCATTTCCAAGGTAGTCTCGAAGCTCAAGTGCTGTATTCTCACCCATCACCAGTGAGCCCTCTTCTTCCCTTCCCTAGTCACACCCTCCATCAGAGCTGTCATTTGATGACTACTTATACTGGTGTAGGTGTCAAAGCGTTGATGATGGGGACAAGGCTGCAGGGGTGCCCTTTATGAGGAGATACTGGGGCTGCCCTGAGTGGGACACAGAAGATAGCTGTCAGCTCCAGTGGACTTGCTGCATGCAGGGCACAACTAATGGGTGGAGGCACCCTGAGGAAAGCCTGGTTAGAAAGGTCAAAATACTGTGAAGGAGTGAGGGAGAAAGTGAGAAAAAATGCCCTGTGAACAGTAGAAAGGAGTGGGGAGGAGGTGCTCCAGGTACTGGAAGACAGGTTTACTTGAGAGACCATAGTGGGGCAGGTGGTTCTCTGCAGCCAGTGGAAAAATAGCCAGGATACAGAATCAGAGACTCACAGAAAGTTAGGGATTGTAAGGGACCTCAAAAGATCATTGAATACAATCCCCGCTGCCAGAGCAGGGTCACTTATCCACGTAAGGATAAGGAATGTGTTCTGAATGTCTCCAGAGAAGGAGACTCCACAACCTCCCTGGGCAGCCTGTGCCAGTGCTCTGTCATCCTCACAGTAAAAAAAATTCTCCTCATGTCTATATGGAACCTCCTATGCTCAAGCTCATATCCATTGCCTCTTGTCTTATCATTTGGAATAATTGAGAAGAACCTGGCATCATCCTCCTGGCTCTCTCTTTACATATTTATAAACATTAATGAGATCACCCCTCATTCTCCTCCAAGTTGAAGAGCCCCAGCTCCCTCCACTTTTCCTCATAAGGGAGATGTTCCACTTCCTCAGTCATCTTGGAGGTTTTGTGCTGGACTCTTTCAAGCAGTTCCATGTCCTTCTTGAACTGAAGGGCCCAGAACTGAACACAATATTCCAGATTTATTCCAATACTCTGTCTCAACAGAGCAGATTAAAGGGGGAGGAGAACCTCTTTCCACCTACTAGCCACACCCCTTCTAATGTATCCCAGGATGCCACTGGCCTTCTTGGCCACAAGGGCACATGGTGTGCTCATGGTCATCCTTCCCTCCACCAGCACCCCCAGGTCCCTTTCACCAACGCTGCTCTCCAACAGCTCAGTCCCCAACCTGTACCAGTTCTTGGGGTTCTCCCTACCCAGATGTAAGACTGTACGTTTGCCCTTGTTGTAATTCATTAAATTTCTCCCTGCCCAACTCTCAAGTCTGTCTGGGTCCCTCTGAATGGCAGTACAGCCTTCTGGGGTGTCATCCACTCCACCCAGTTTTGTGTCATCAGAAAACTTGCTAAGAAGACACTGTGTCCCATCATCAAGGTCACTGAAGATGAAGATACCCACACTGCAAACCAGGATGTACCATGTCAAAACAGATATTCACACTCCAGCCCATGGTAGAGAAGGTGGATAGGCCCTGGCAGAAGCTGAAGCTTGTGGAAGTACTGTGGTGGAGCAGGGAGAGTATAGGAGAAAAGAACAGGAGAGAGGAGCTGTTATGTACTGACTGAAGCCCCCATTTTCATCCCCTCCACACCACAGTGAGGGAGAGAAGACCTGAAAGAGAAGGAGCAAAGCTGAGCCTGGGAAAAAGGTGAGAGGGTGGTGGGGAAGGTGTTTTTGTGGTTTGGGGTTTTTTTTGCCTTTGTTTCTCATAATCCAAATATATTTTAATTGCAAATAATTTTTTTTTCCCTTGGTGAAGTTTGTTTTGCCTGTGATGGTAACTGGTAAGTGATCACTCCTCTCTTTATCTAGACCCATGAGCTTTCCAATCTTATCTTCTTCCTTTTTCCTGCTGAGGAGTTGGAATGAGTGTGGTTGGGTGGGCTGGTTGGTCAAGGTCAACCCAACACACCCAGTGTATAAACAATGTGTTGGAAAAAAGTATTGGAACCCAGTGTATAAACAACGTGTTGGAAAAAAGTATTGGGTACACACACTGCAGAAGAGCTTCTGTGCCCTATTCTAGTCATGCACACATTGTAGGAATTGATACACAGATATTAAAAAAGGAAACAAGTAGAGATTACAGTGGCCATCAGCAAGTGCTGCATGGCTTGGTCTTTTGCAGTGTGCAGCATTATTGCACTGCCATATAGTTCCCTGTCTTTATACATCAAGGTCATATCTGATATTGAAAAAAATTGTGCTGTTGGTTGATTTTCAACAAAGCATGGAGGTATTGCAGATCCCATTTCTTGCATCCAATGACCTTTAAACAATCATATTTTTGTCATTGTAAGGTTTTTACTGACTCTTACAATTTTCTCCCATGAGCTTATCAATGTCTAGCATTCATAATATTTCCTTCATTCGGAGAACAGTATTTTGGTACCCATGAGGTCCTGAGTCCATGGGAACCAGTTTTTAACACTCTAGTTCTTTGTACCCTTATTTCTGCTGGGGATTTTCAGCTAATCACATCAAATTCCTACCATGAGTGAGTAGATTATTTTTCCCTAAGGCAGCAGCTATTCCGTGGTTCCAAAATGCTCTTGTTGAACTGGAAAATTGTTCTGGTTACTGAGTCTCAAATACTCCTCATCTGGAATATAATGACCAACAGAACTCATAGCAAAATCAGATTTCCCATTTGCTGAATCCTATTATGATATTGAAATTGCATTAAAGCAAACAAAATGAATAGCTTTTTCCAGAAATGTAACTGTCAGAATTGTTTCAGAAAATGCCATAGTTTTCATATGGTCCCATATTCATAGCTATGATATAGGAGTATTCTTATTTTAAAATATTTTAAAATAGTGAAGCTAAAGTTACGCTATAACAAAGAGAGGAAAAAAACCCCTTAACATTAGGTTTTGCTTAGCAAATATACTGACTTTTAACAGTTTATTCTGTTTAAAAGTCATGCAGTTAATTCACAGCTGCTCTTACTATCTTTAGAATGTTTTTGCACATCAGTAGGGATGTGGACACATTCAGTGGGATCAGACAAAGTAAATGACCTTGAATATTTGTCCTCTCTGGTACAGTCTCATGGTAAAATTGTGAGCAGATTTTTTTATTTTTTTATTTTTTTTAAATAGTCATATTAGATGGCAGGTGAACAGAAAAGTTTGATAGTATTCCAGTAAGTTTTGCCAGTTCCTGATGATATGCTCTTTACAGTTGTTAGGATACACTCCATCAGTAGGCTGAGTACTTCCATGATATCTCAAAGTTTATATGTCCCAAAGAGGGCATAAATATACCTACCTGGAGCATTCTGATGAATTTTGCCATAGCACTTTATTGGAAATTATAAAAACCTGTAGTTCATGAGGGAAATTGCAGCTTCTTTTCCCATGTCACCCAAATTGCCAAGCTCCTCAAACAATTCCCAGTTACTAAAAATTTCAGTGGAGAAATGGTAACATATTTCATCTTGAAGCTTTCTTCCAAATAGAAACTTCCAATATCTGTGCATTAAAAGCTTTCATTTGAATGTATTGAGATGAACTCTGCTACAAGATTATTCAATCTTGAACTCATTTTTCTTTACTGTGAGCTATATAGCTCCAGTGGAATTCAGGTAGAGGTTGGCTGGTGCCTGATCCATTGGCATTCATGAGCCTCTTATGATGGAACTCAGTAGGAAGCCTGCACTGCACAGGGAGTAATAACAGGCCTCATCTAACTGAAGAGAAGGAAAAGCCCAAACTGTTATTTTTACTAGGCAATTTGTCACATAATTTAAGAGTCACCTGAACAAGGAAGTAGTATGATCTCAGTCTGGATGATAGGTTGTTGTGGGTTTTTTTCTAAATTTATATTCCTCTCCCCCTGAAGCATAATTAAGTAATTTCTTTGGAAAATTCTCAACAGCCTATATTATTTCCCCTGCTATTCACCTAGATACTACCAGTTGCAAATGTTATCTAAGATTTTATTCTGAAAATGTGACAAATAATAGCAATTGGGATCCCACACAGATATCCACAAAACAAAAATCCCTTGTGATAACCTTGCTAAATAATATTTTTCATATGAAACTTTCCAGAAACATATTTCTGAACATTTTTCTTTGGGAAAGACACTTCTTTTTAGGGAACTAGAGCTATTTATTTATTCAGTTAGATTTTTCACTCACAGTTTAGAACTGCTTTAAATTTAGTTCTCCACTAATTACTTTTTTTTTTTTTGCTTCCCCCTTTCTCCTCTATTTCTGTGTTTCCAATCAGTTTTTGTTGTCTTGGGTAGGCAGAGTCAGCAGTTTGGCCCAGAGTAACTCCAGTGGAAGTGCTGCAAGGTCTTATTTATGAATGTTCCCATTACTCGTGGTATAAGAATTACAGCTTCTGTTTCCTATGGTTCTGGGAGGCCTTGCTGAAATCTCTGTTTCTCTTTGAAGTTCTTGAAGCTCTCAGTGTTCCATTATCAGTATCACAGCCAGATACATCAATTCATTAAAGAAAAAAACAATTCAAAACCAAAAACCAAAACAAACCCAAACAAACAAACAAAAAAAAACCTGATCAAACCTGCACTTGCACCACCATCCTAAAGAGAAATCAGTATCATATGAGTTCTTAAAGAGAACTGATACTACCAAGCAACTGTTTGCTGTGAAGACTTGGAGCACTCATCTGGTCAGCCCACCTGTCACACAATGTGGGACTGAGATTTGTGACAGAACAACCTAAATGCATCTTCCACACCCTTTTCTCCCAGTATACACCAAATAAAAACCAATTTAAAAAAAAAATGTAATTCTGATGCAAGGTAGGTACACAGTTATATAGCTTTTCACAAATAAATGCTACCAGAGGTTTCTTGCTTTATGGAAGCTTAGACAGGAACAGTTCTGGGCCACTCTTCTCTCTGCACACCAGAAAGAATTATCACTGAAGCCTCTGAGCTTCAAGGTAAGACCTTACTAGTAGAAATAAATTGAAAATTTATACTTTCCTCTTGGGTCTACACAAAATTTAGGCTAAGAGGTAAACAGTAAATATAAATAATTTCCTATGCACAAGGTCTATACCATTTGTTCTTTCTATCTGACACTCATCTCCAAAATATTTTGATCTGTCTATAGCTGAATGGACCAGTTATCTCCTAGGTTTTACAGCAGGTAAAACTACAATATATAATGTATATGATCCTTCATGCTTAAAACCTGGTGTAATACTCAGTTTGCTTTCTTATCATGCTTGCAAAATTATAGTTTTTCACTCCAGAAAGAAGTGTTAAAGGCTTTTATGCAGCAGATCTTTATGGCTTTGATTCTCCTGATCCAAATGCTGCAGTACTTTTGATGTAATTCATCATTTATTCAGATTTTTTTTTCCACTGTCAAAAATTTCTACATTTCTCAGCACTTTTTGAGGTTTCAAAATCTGGATTCCTGTTCCCCTCTGCTGTAATTACCACTTTATCATTAGTATTGAATTCTATTAGACATTGTTATGCTACAAAGATCAGGTATCTAAGCAGAAACTAAAATAAAAAACCCTTTTCAGTCTTGAGGAAAACTGACAAATGGAAAGAGAAATGTGCTTTGCCTAAAGCAATTATTTCTTAAAATACTTTTCTATATCTGATTTCTGAGAACACACCGGGTACAGAAAGTAGTTGCTTTAATTAATAGAGTGATCTACTGTTAGTAAGAACAGTAGATCAAAATTTTATGAAAATGCAGTCCTATTAAATCTGATTATTAAAAGTTTTGTACTTAGTATTTAAATATTTCCACATTCATTTTGTATTTGTCTTACTCTAGTACAGATGTAAATTCCATTCATAAAAAAAGCCTAAGAAGAAAGAGAGAAAAATCAAATCTAATTAATTTATAAGCCTCTTGGGGAAATTATTTTAGTATGTGACATGATAACTAGCGCAGTGCTTGCTAACCCAGTAAACATGGTCTTGTGTATTTTCCATTGCAGATAAATGATGAGCCTGATATTTTTCTGTGTATGCAATAAAATACCTATATTAATTCGTGTTGTCATACATTACTGGGAACAAGAGAAAAGCTTAATCTTGTGGGAAATGGGCACACATTACTTACAACATGTCTACAAGCTTTAATCTAATTTGAATATCACCTTTGTTAATAATCCTTTGGGGCACACAATTTCAAGATATCCGTTCTGAGTTAAAATGAATAGGGCTAGAATTTAAATCAGGTTCTCTGTTTTTCTGGTTGCAGCCTAAAGATGGAATTTTATGTAAGGTAAATATTTAAGAGCACAGTTGTGTGCTTGATTGAAGAGATTAAATATGAAGGACTTATTCTGTGAATAGTTCTGCCTGAAGGAGATGTTCCGACTCATGCACACACCTTTGCAATACTCAGTACTAACATTATACCTATGGAAAACTCCAGATGTCAGAATGATTTACACAAAGCATCCTTGTAGACCACCCCTGGAGCCAAACCATCCAAATTTTAGATGCAAACTCAGGCAGATCAAGAAACTCAGGTCATTAGAGAAATTGGCAGAAAAAGAGAGAATTGCAGAAGCACAGAGCTGGAAGGATCTCAGGTGTTCCCCTTGTTCATCCTGTTACCCCAAGACATAATCAACTGTGCCAGTGTCATACCCGACAAATGCTTTTCCACTCTCTTCTGAAAGACTTTCCCTGACCATAGCCTTCCTAGGCAATCCCTGTGCATGATAATGTCAAGAGATCTTTGCTGCTACACACCTCACAATATCCAATTTGAATTTTCTTTGCTGCATTGAAACTTAGTACTTTATGACCTACTGTGACCTCTGGATTATTTCCAATTAGTGCCCATTCCTTTTCTGAAACACAATGCTCTGCTTCAGCTGAAGCACTATCAGTGATCAGTAAAGCAGGATGTGCCCTGGTTCTACTTCCCAATAAGATGCTTATCTTATAAACAAGCATGAAACTCCTTCAGTTTACAGTGCTCTATAACCTTTTCAGACTCATTTTGGAGCAGGATTCATTTAGTTAATTATCTTCTGTCCTACATTTGTATCAGTTTATTGCTCAGATGTTGTACTTTGTATTTGCCATATTGTTTTGCAGATCAGATCTTCATGGCATTTAAAAAATAAATGAGCACATTTTTCAGTTGCAACATTCAGGTGTTAATGATAATATTGAAGAGGAGATAAGCAATGGGAGAACTTACATAACTGCACTTAACATATCCTTCCATATTTCTTAGCCAAGAAGTTTTTCATTCTCTGTGTAAGAATTTCATCATGACTGGGTTCTTGTATAATATATGGAGAGAATATCATGCAAGAATATCAAAAGTGTTATTAAAGGCAAGATAAATTACCTCAGTGACTTATCTTCTCTGCACCCAGCCTACTGATCTGTCCAGAAGGAAATTAGATTAAATTGAAAAAAATTAGTCTTAGGAAAAATAAAATCTTGTTTTCTGCCCTCTACATGTCACTTTCTTCTTATTTTCCAGGTACTGCAAACAGTTTATTTGATCATCTCCTTCAGAATAATTTTGGAAGATACCATCTTAATTCCATTACTCACTTGATCACAGCTAGCTTGTTTAGTGATGACTGCTAGGGAAAAAAAGGTGTGGAAAAACCTTCATGCTCAAATTCAGCTACAAACTATTTTCCTCTCCATTGAATAAAGTAGTTCTTGATCTTTCTTTGTACAATTAACAGAGCAAGTTGAGGAAAAAGTCTGAATTTTTTTTGTTTTTTTGGGTTTTTTTGTGAATTTGTTGGTTGCTTGATTCTTTCTTGTGTGTTGCGTCAATGGTGATTTTACTTAGACAAGTAAGTGATTCTCCTGTAGCTCTTTTTATCTCTCTGCCTGGGGTTAATTTATGTAGTAGTAATTTTCCTTTATGTTTTCTTTCATCCCTTAATCGTTGTTCTCATTAGATAGTGTCTACAATTTCTCTTACTGCACTGAAGTCTACTTAATTTTTAGGTAAGACTTTCTCTCTTACAGAATCACATTAGACACAGTTCTGTGGTCATCCTTTGTCTTTCTGAACAAATTGTATTCTTTTAGTATGATTCTTTCAGTCATAAAAATCATCTTGTTACATCCTTAGTTTTTCCCTGTATACTGTACATTATCATACATAAGTAAGCATTCTGACCTCGTATTTCTTTTTTTTCTTCTTTTTTTTGGCTTTTATTCTGAACAATCCTAATTACTTCCCACTCTAACAATCTTGATACCCTTATTAAAATTTCTCTTTTTGTGCTTATTTATGGGCTTTTGTCACTCAGACAAACCCTCACTCCTTTGGTCTCTGTTTAAAGCCTTTCTTACTAGATAAGTGTGTCCCCTTATAGAAACAGGCCATTTTCCTTGTTCAAGGGTATTCTTTCCACATACATGTATGTAGAACATCCTCTCAATGCCTGAGGGTGCCAAAGCTGTCCTGGTGGCCTGGAATAAGTATATTTCTCCTGAATACCTAGATCCTTAATCCTTTTTAATCTTCAACTAGGTAAAAGAATACGTATGATACAAGTGTCCTGCCTTCCCAAACTGAGACTCACTTTTGATCAGTTTGATATTGACCCTGAGAGTAACTGCATGACACAAATACAACAGCTTATGGGATTGTGATCACTGTGAGAGATGAACACCCTGTTTATAATGATTTGTAAGGGTTGGGCACTTTGGAAGCAGCAAGCTCTAGGATGTCAGCTGCATGAGGCAGGTGAGGCCTTTAGGAAGAGATTACCAACCTCTGCTGCTTTTTTCCTTTTGCTTAGGAATGGAGGCTTTGGATCTTACAGGTCTGAGTGCCTTTTCTCACTCTCCCAAAGACATTTGACTATCACTTGCTGCTCGGTCACTTCTATTCTTAACCTTGATAGTGAAATAGCATCAGTTTCCAGCTGAGACCAGCAGCCATCTTCTCCCTAAGAGAATGGCCATTTCATTGCTGGTGCTGTCGTGGACCCTGACCTGCTTAGGGTTCTGATGACCCAGGCCCTGGTTCTGCTCACTGCTGCCATGGCATGAGTGATCTCTGCATTATGACAAAAAAGAGATAACAAGGCTGAATGAATGGCACAGCTGCGTGTTGTTTTTTTGTTGTGTTTTTTTTTTCCCTAGGATTTTAATAAAAAAGGAAATCCAGAAAGACAAAAGCTCCGACATTGAAAGAACTAGCTAACAACCCTCCCAGCAAATACACACAGATTTCTGTATGTTTATTCCAATTGCTATTGAAAAGAAAATGACCAGCCTGGCAGCTTATTTCATCTCTCCCAGGAGATAATATAGCAGTTTTAGGAATGGTCAGCTGCTCTCTATTTCGGTTTAGTTGCAGGCCTTTAAGACTGCTGCAATGCTGACACAGCAGAAAAAGGCAGTAAGGGGGAGGAAACTCAGCCAGTTAGAGAAGCTGAGTGCTTTGAGGAACTGAGGTGTAGACTTCTGAAAGTACTTTGTGCCTTAATTGCCATTGCTGAGAATTAACTTCTTTAAGGATCTGGCCATAATGACTCAAACTGCGATGTACTCTGAGCAACATACTGGGCACGGTGGCAGACAGAATGTGAATGCAGAAGTTTTTGGGTCCAAAGGACTGCATCCAACTCAAATTTGGAAAATATGAGAAACAGGGAAAAAAAGAGTAAATTAAATCTACTCAACAATATAATATTTCCAATCTTATTGGATGCAAACTTTTGTGAAAATTTTGGGGAGGTTTTAAATGTTAACTTTGTGCCTCGTGACACTTTCTCTATACTTACAGGCTTAAGTTAAACAAACAAACAAACAAACAAAAAAACCCAGACTCTTTTCCAGTTGTGACTATCAGTACACAACTGTAAAAAATTAATTCCAGAAGAATTTCAGTCTGTCTTCTACATAATGCAAATTACCAGCTGTATGTTGTGCAATACTCCTCATCAGCTGTGGGATTCATTTTGCCTTTGAGTATTTTTCTTCCATGAACTCTTCTTTTCAGAAATAGGCACAAATCAGTACATATGCAGAATGTATCATTAAAAAAGACATCTGAAAATGGAAGAAAACCCAAATTCTGCAGATGCATCCACTCACACCAATTACACTTAACAATATATGAAGAGCCTAATAAAATCCTTTACATTCTAACTTTGTGATAACGTAGGTAAAGAGCTAGAACAAGCAAAGTGCTGTATAAAAGAAAATTTTCCTTCAGTCTAATGGTTTTCTGAGGTTCAAAACAATAATTAATTTGTTTCTTAAATACTTTGTTTTTCTTTTTGTGTTGAACATACATTTTTTGAGTGAAGCTAAAAAAAACATGCAAAATTGCTTATTGAAAATTTTTACAGTTATGACATTTTGAACCCAATTTTTGTGACATGCACAAACCAATCCAAGGTTTGGATGGTCCTTTTGGGTCTAATTTAATGAAAATCAACTCCACATTAATGAAATAGTATTAAGTATCTCAACATTTATGTAAAAGATAAAGTTAACTTGTAGTTAGTTAGTATATAGATTAGATATATTTAGTAAATTGGTTAGCTGATATATCATTTGCCTTTTCACACCAGTCTTCAGGATGCATGAGTTAAAAATACTTATAGCCTCATAGAATGATAAGATCATAGCAAACTCAATGAGACTATGTGTTTTTTGTATAACAGCCCATTTTTAAACATATTTAATAATGAACTTACAGTCAAAGTTCAGTATCCAGATTTCCATTTTTTATATATTCAAGGCAACTGAATCAAAATTAAACAGTTACTCTATGTGATATTGGCATTTGTATGAATTCATGCTTAAACACTGAACAATAGCATCTTCAAAATGCAGGATGTGATTCACAAAGCTCTTGAGAGGGTGACACTTAAATTTCCAGCCACTGTTTCCTTTGCATTTCCATACCCCAACAGTTTCCATAATAGGATTATTTCTAAAATAAAAAAGACAATCAAGGAAATATTGGCTTTAGAAAGCCTACTGTAAATGCTGAAAAAAATTACTTGCAATTCTATTTTCCAAGGATATTATCTCTATATGTATATTGTCTGTTTAGTGGGATTTGCTTTAAAAGTCGTTCACACTGTAGTATGGTTCCTTTGGAACAGGTTCTCTCAAAACTCTCAACCCTTCCAGGTCTCTTCCACAGAAGAATCAGCTGAGTTGGAAGGGGCCCATCAGGATGATCAAGTCCAACTCCTGTCCCTGTGTAGGGCACCCCCAGAATCACACCATGTGCCTGAGAGCATCATCCAAATGCTTCTTGAACTCAGGCAGGGTTGGTGCTGTGACCATTTCCCTGAGGAGGCTGTTCCACTGCTCAGCTGCCCTCTGGGTGAAAAATCTTTTCCTGATATCTAACTTAAACCTGCCCTGATTCAGCTTCCTACCTTTTCCCTGAGTCCTGTCTTCAATCACAGGAGTGAAATCAGTGCCAGTCCCATCTCTTCCCCTCATGAGGAAGCCAAATACTGCAATAAGTTCACCCCTCAGCCTTTTTTTCTCCAAACTCAACAATCCAAATGACCTCAGCCACTCCACACAAGTCATCCCTTCCAGACCCTTCACCATCCTTGTTGCTCTCCTTTGGATGCTCTCCAACAGCTTGATGTCTTTCTTGTACTATTGTGCCCAAAACTGCACATAGTACTCAAGGTGAGGCCATACCAGTGCAAAATAGAGGTGTGACATATCCTACTCTTTCTATATTTCTATATGTCATGGGAAATAGAAACATTTGACAATGGGTAGCCAGAAAGCCAGATCAGGCCATTTTGATGCATAGGCCTCTGGGTTTCATTGCACAATTAAATTCCAACTAGTTTTTTTCATCCCTTTTATTCTGCTGCTTTTCAAAGCTGTCCTACTGTTCTGGATGCTCAAGCAGCTCAAAACCAGATAAACTTAAGAGCTGGTTTATCTTCCCCCCACTTACATTGATTTCTGATGTGACATTAAGTCTTTTGGTTCATCTGATTTCCTTATGCAAATCTTGATTACAATTTCAGTCAAGTAAGGTGATTAGATCTATTTTGTGGGTCTTCTTTAAGAAGAAAATGTGGGATTTTTTTTAATGATACATTTTTTTCCAAATGAAAACAGTTTTTAAAAAGTGAGTTCAGGTAACAGAAAAAATGAATGAGGACAAAAAGAAGCTAATTTTAGTATAGCACTTAATCTTATCACCTAACAGGCTTTGAAGCTAGTCTCACTTGGTTCTCCATAAAATCAGTGAAGATCAAAATACTCAACTGTATCTGGACCATTACAGAAACATATCTGACTAGTCTGATCTTAAAATCCCTTGGTGATGGAAACTATGGACTCCTTAGTTAACCTATTCTAACAAGCAGTGTTGCCATAATGATGGCATAATAGCCATAGTAGTCATTTGAGACAATCAGCGTGGCTTAATGATCGGCAAATTGTGCCTGACTAATTTGTTTGCCTTTTATGATGGATTCACAACATTGGTAGATGAGGGTAGAGCAACTGATAGCATCTGCCTGGACTTGTGCAAAGCATTCAACACTGTCCTGCATAACATACTAGTCTCTAATTGGAGAGATGGACTTAATGGATTCACACTTGGTGGATAAGGAATTGGCTGAATAGTTGCACTCGAAATTGTGGCCAAGGTCACAATGTCCAAACGGAGATTAGAGACAAGTGACATTTCTCAGAGGTCCGGATTGGGAACAGAATAGATCAGGGGCTGTTGTTGGGACTGGAATTGGCATCTTTGTCAGTGACATGGACAAGTGTCATTGGGTGCACTCTCAACAAGTTTGCTGACAACACCAAGCTGAGCAATGAACGTGCTGGAGGGAAAACAGGCCATCTACAGGGACCTTGACAGGCTTGAGAGGGGGACCTGTGCAAATGACATAAAGTTCAATAAGGTCAAGTGCCATGTCCTGCATATGGGCACTCTGACTCTTTGGGCAAGCAAAATTAAAGGTTGGAAGCATAGATTGAGAACAGCCCTGAGGAAAAGGACTTGCGTATGTTGATGAGAGACTCAACATGAGCCATCAGTGTGTGCTTGCAGCCCAGAATGCCAACCACATCCCGGGCTGCATCAAAAGATGTGTGGCCAGCAGGTCAAGGGAGGTGATTCTGGTGAGGTGATTCTGGGAGGTGAATGGGGTTTTTTTCAGCCTGAAGAACAGAAAGCCTTGGGGAGATGTTGCAGCCCTCCAGGACCTGAGGGGGTCTAAAGAGAAAGCTGAGGAGGGACATCTTACAAGGGTAGGTAGTGATAGGGCAAGGGGTAGTGGTTCCCAACTGGAAAAGGATAGATTTAAATTATGTATTAGGAAGAAATTCTTTAATGTGAGGGTGGTGAGACACAGGTTGCTTAGGGAAGTTGTGGATGCTTCATTCTTGTAAGTGTTGGATGGGGCTTTGGGCAGCCTGGTCTAGTGGGAGTTGTCCTTGCCCATGGCAGGGGAGTTGGAACGAGATGATCTTTAAGGTCCTTCTGACTAAAACAATTCTGTGGTTGCATGATAAGTATAGATGCTTCTGCAGTATAAATATACCATGTGGGATGTGCTGCCCAGCTGAACCTAATATCATCTTGTTCTATGAAAGAGGGAAGCTGAAAAGACAGGTCTTTACATCTATACTTCAATGTAGAGGGTTATATATTCACAACTACTCAAATTATTTTTGTTTTCAGTTTCTTGAGGAAAATAATGACAATTAGGTGGTGTCATCTTTTTTATTCCACTGTGAAATTAATTTCTGCATTTTCAATAGTGATACTCAAAATTTTACAACAAGGTTGCATTTTAAAATTAGTTTAGTGATTTTAGAGCCCAAATATGAGACCAGCTTTAAGTTTGTATCTTGAAAACTTTCTCTGTCACTTTCAGCTTTTTCTAAAGCTTCCTGTGGAAGTTATTTTGTTTTTCCTCAGGGCATGATAATAGATCAATGAAAAATAATACAGGAACTATTGTTTTAAGGAAGAAAGTGCAATAATACTTTTTTCTGTATCAATGCTGATGCTTTTATCATGCTCCACTGCTATGGGATGTCATCCCTGCATACATTTGGAAATAGTGCTGCTTGAAATATTCTCAGTGTTAATCAATGCACTAGTCTTGTTCATACTCTCTGGGGAATTAAATTTTAGCAAGAATTATAAGTTACTGGAAATAGCTTTAAATTTTAACTACATCTCTTTTTGTTTCCCTTTTATTTTCTTCTCATTTCTTCCTGTCCATCTCAACACACACACATAAAAAGGAACTGTACTTAATTTTGTGATGCAAAGACAGAATCATGAATTCCATATATCGTTAAAAAAGACATAGTTATAGTTGTGAAATAAATACCTGTATTTACACATTTCACCCAAGAAAAATATGAATGCAAGGCATTACAGACACAGTGAAATAACGAAGAAGATACATGTACCACTGAAGGAATGGAGCAGTCTGATGTTCAGCTAGTGTTTCAGAAAGAAGGAATTGAAATTTAACAGGGAAGATCAGCTTATTTAAATACTGCTCACGGTAATTAGCAGCTTGACATTAGTTTCTTGGAGATACAATGTCTGCCAGCCACAGTACAATGAAAGAATTCATGTAAATCTCCAGGGAAGTAACATATTGTCAAAAAGGAAAAAGGGCATGTTGATAACATTAATTCTTTCTCATGGCAAGAAAACATTAACATTGAATTCTTACATTTCCTCAAAACAAAATCATAAAAGAGAAAATGTTCTGGTTTTTTATATGCTCTTCACTTACATGACTTATCTTCACCCTTTGAAACACTATTTTATTGCTTTTATATATTAAAAAACTACATATTTTTTATAAAGAGAATGTTGACTTTCTTTTGCTTCTCTTTTGTTACCGTTGCACCCTTCGGAGTTAAATCTTGTTAGTGACTCTTTATGGAATTGCTTTACAGCATTGCTCAGCAAAACAAGATGCAGTGCTAAGGTGACTTATGAGTGAGATGTAAAGGGAATCATAACTTGCTTGATGCAAGAAGTTATGGACCTCATACGGTGTCCTACTGTTGACTTGTTTTTTATTCTGTGCCAGCCATGCCTCACAAATCAAACGATGCTTCCGTATTAGTACACAACCAGAATGCATGTTGGTTTGATGGTCTGTGTGCTGAAGGAAGAAAAAAATTAATTTTTTTCATTACTCCCTGATTTAATTTTTCCTTTTAAAACATACGCCTCTCCATTAAACATTCCTTTGGTGTGTAGCAGAAAAATCAATACAGGAATGAAGATTTTTGGTTTCATGGAAAATTCCATTTCTTGGCAATTTTTTTGAAACATTGCTTGGTATTCCAATATTTATATGGTATGGAAAATCTGTTTTCTGGCTGTTTCTAAAACTCCTCATATACCATTCATTCAGACCAAGGACGTAAGAGGGAGAAAATGTTATCTGTAGCTAGGGGTCCAAAGAAAAATGTATTTTGAATCTAAGTATACTGAAATGTGTGCATCACCTCTTTCTTAAGCTGTTTCTGCAGTTCTGCCTAGCCCACAGTCATTTGCAGAAAAGACTACTCAATATGCTGTATTTACGGTGAACATCTAGGAAAGTCACTCCTCCATTTCCTCCCTGTTAACCACAAAGAAAAGTGACCATAATCAGATGTATTATATTAAAAAACCCCAGTTACTTAGCAACTGTGATTGTGAGTCCAGACCCCAGGATGTATGTACATTTTAGGTGCTTTCCCCAGGTGTTCAGCAGTATGTTTTATTTTATGAGTGAGAACTGGGATTGCAAAATTATTCCCTGTTGAAATAAATTCAATTCATCCCCATCCTTCTGCCAAAATATAGCAGAAGTAGCTTATATAGTTATTGTGTTCTCAAGTGCCATATATAGGACAATATATGCAGTATTTCACTTTAAATGTGAACCTAACACCAAAGAAGTGCCCAGTGCTGTGTCTATTAGGCAGAAAGCTCCTGACTGTTTGAGTTGCAGCAGCGATTGGACACAGAATTTGAAATTCTACAAATCTTCTGCTGAAAATAATGTACCCTTCATTCTGTCACATTTTCTCCCTTGTATAGTATCTCGTACAGTAAGTAGTACTACTGAAAGATAAGAAATACTTTTGGGGTAAATATTTCTCAGCCTGTTTAAGTGTGGCAGAACTAAACTTCCAACAAATACCATGGAATTATAGAAAATATATTTATTTGTTAAAAATTATTCATGTTACTGTGTACTTTTTCTTACTCTATTATTCTCTTCCATACCATGTATTTCTGGCTAGGGAGAAAGGGAACAGAGAGAATATTCTGAGACATTGTCAGAGTTTAGCTAACTGTAACACAGACTGTAATATTATTATTATTATTATTATTATTATTATTATTATTATTATAGCAACACTGAGAGTCTTTGGCTGGAGTTAGTTAGTATACATTTTTTTGTGCTTAAAATCTCTACAAACCATTCAATTGCCTCTAACAATATCACACTGAACACTCTGTTTGCATTTTCATCATACCATTTATCTCTGATTCTTAGTTCTCATCTAGAAGATGTGCAGATATTTAAAGATGTCAAAAGCATGACCGTTTTAAAACTACATACATCTCTGAACCATTTTCATACAGGTGGGACATGAAGAGGCACTTAAAATTCTGTATTTCTGGTATTAAGAAAAAAACAGGACATAAAGAAATCATGATGCCTTATTGCTTCAGGGAAAGTGTGTTTCAAATGATCCTAGTCAACAAGCTGTGATGAAAATTAGCACCAGACCGCTAATAGACATGTCACAGCCAGAATACTTAGGCAGATAAACATCTCAGGAGAAACTAGGGAGAAATATTTTCACCCATTTTTCACTTGCAATGGAGTGGTGTGACTACTTAACCACTATCGTTTGATCATTCTGTTTCAAACTGCCCAGAGAAGCAGCTCTCTTATAATGTAGTGTAGTATATTATATCACCATAAAACCACTAGTGTGTATATATATTTTCTAAAATAAGAAACAATAGTAATATAGTTGTTAAAAGAGTTATCTTTTCTGGGGAGGTAAATAATATATCTTCCAGAATTTGACCTTGGTTCTCACAAAAGTTATCACATTGTTTGAGGAAGTTTTTTGTTGTTGTTGTTTGTTTGTTTGCTTTTCTTGTTTCCTGATATTTACTGGTGGTTCAAACAAAGGTTTTGTTTTTTCTGCCATATTTTTATCACAGTCAGTCATCTGGTTTTGACAACATCAGTTCATTCACTGAACTTCCATTTTCTTATCAATCAAGCACCTCAAAGGATATAGTGTGGTTCCACTGTGGGTTTTAAAGCTTATTGTAGACTTGAAAGTATATATAAGAGTGAGATGTTCTTTTGTCTTAAAAATTTTGAAGTTAAGCATGTTTCCACTTTTTCACAAAGACAGAAGTAGCTGGCAGACTTTTCGTCTTAACTCATATAATGTAATGTATAAGATTTAATCTAGTTGCTTTTTGATTGTGCTCCTTGATGTAAACTTCAATACCCACTTTTTTGTGTTTCAGAATCTATGTTTTGTTTCTCATCACATTTTTCTTTATTCTACTAAAGAGCTATTAGGTATCTGTGTTTTCACTCTGTGACTTATCTACCTGCCTTGGATACCATTTGTATATAGGTGGTTCTATTTGATAAAATCCCTGCAGGAATCCTAATATAGCAAATTATAAAACATAAAGTGGTTGATGGTCTACTACAGTTCAAAGGTTTTTGTGATGTGATGTTGATCAGAGGGACCAAAGAGTTCAATAGATCAGGACAATATGAGGCTGGCCTAAGTTTTTATTGTATTTTGTGCTACTTTCCATTCTGCCTATGCTACATCTCAGGGTCACAAAAAATCTCAGAGATTTTCAGACAAGTTTTTATGCTTGTTTGGGGGTTTTTTTACTATTTTTTAAATTATTTTGGGGGGGGTTGTTTGGTTTTGTGGGGGGTTTTTTTGGTTGATTGGTTTGGGGTTGTTTTGTTTCATTTTAATTTTTGGGGGGGTTTGTGTGGTGGTTTGTTTGGAGCTTGGGGAGTTCTGTTTTGTTCTCTTTTTTATTTTTTATATTTAACTGAGATTGGACTGATTTAATTTATTCCTTCTTCTGTAAAGTTAGATGCCCTTAGCAACATGGATAAAAATTATAAATATATTTAGATCACGAAAATCACTTAGATCACTAAGATACAGTCAGCATTGATTGTGTCATTAAAGGGAGGAATTCTGCTTCATATTGGTTTATAAAATTAATGCTTTTAAAAATTGCTCGGGCTATCTGAATAAGCCCTGGGATAAAATGGGTAACATAACAAAGTACAGAACATACGTATATTCATTGTAAATATTTCAAGACCTTTGTAATTAGCATATTGCATGGGTATGTATGTGTACGTATACACTTGTGTCTTCACTCCTGTATATCCGACTATTAATTGTTTGAGCTGGAGGATGGAAAGATCTTAAAACTGATAAGTTCCTCAGCTGTAAAAAGATGATTTTGCTTTAATGCAAAAAGGCTGTCATGCAAAGAAGCGAGTGCTAGTGACAATTTTCTATAGAGTGCAAAAAAGCCCTTCAATATGTCAAAATTATTCTTTACATCTTTGGAGGTAAATAATGTGAAATATCAAAAATGTATTATCCATGCTTTTAAAATACTGTGGACAGCTGACAGGTCTGTTCAAATGCTGAGCAGGAAGAACAGATTCAGTGTAGGTTTGATTATAGACACGCTTCACAACACACTCCAGAAACATTCCACCTTGCAATATGATCAAACCCCTCACCCCTCCCCAAACTCTTTTCAGGCAGAAGGATCAAGTCTTGTTCTCTTTGACAAAATCTCCTCTTGAAAAGTGTCTGAAATAAAGACAAGGTCAGCAAGCAACACAGCATGATTCTGAGACTGGGACAATAAAACTTTGTAATTTCTGTACTGAGGACAAGAGATTTTTGAGAAGAATTGTTGGGGAGAAATGTAGTAAAACCTTAAAAAGCAAACGTGATACATTCAAAAAAGTTTTTTAATTTTTTTTTTTTTTTTTTTACATCTCCTGCCAGATACCAGACAGTCTGTCTGGTTGTGACAATATAAACATAACTATGTAATGTCTCCTGTAGATAGCCAATCCATAGATAGGAATATTTCTAACCTCCCTGACTCCCTAACCCCTCTCTACTGTCCATCTCTGCTGCTTGTCCATGCTTTAGATCTGCCTCTTTCTTCTGCCACTCTCTTCCCAAAAGTACTCGGTTTAGGTGGTCAGAGTGCTGCTTGTACAATCCATGACACACTGCTCTTCAATGTGATACTGGTAGTAGAATTATTGTAATAGTACAGAGAAGGAGGAAAAGCAGAAGAGTTTGCCTAACATGTTCACTGACATGATTTACTAAAGACAGTAGCTACTGTCACCTTTTTAGCCTTGACAATCTTGGTCCTGCCCAAGACATAGTAAACAGACTTTATACCTTTTCTGATGGGGCTATTTGATTGTTTCTTCATGATGCCAGGATTCCCAGTGATGCTGCATGGTGACATTTGCTCAGCTGAGGTTTAGTAGAAGGGCTAGATGATCAAATACAATAGGTTGGGTTTCTCTACATCTGTGCTGATCCTTATGTCCATGTTTGAGGTACCTGTCCTCAAACAAATGCCACAGACACAGGTACAAAGAAGCTGGAAGGATCTAATTCCCCCAAAAGGAGAAAAGCAGACTTAGGAAACTAAAGTGATTTCACAAAATGGTTACTGGTAAGCCAAAAGCACAATGAACTCATATGCCAGTCTGCCACAGTCAATCTATATCAAGGCAGTTTATAAGGTTTTTGCAGGAACTTGTTATGCTGTTAGGTTTGTGGAGCTACTGAAAACAGTGTTAGCTGCAGCTCTGATTTAATGAGAAGAAGTTATTCCCTTTGTATTTTCTGGAGTAAAGAATGTGTTAGATTCTCCACAGGAACCTAGGTAAGATATTCTCCACTTATTTTTCATTTTATATACCTTTTCTCTAAATAACAGATTTAAATACAAAACAGATTATTCAAGGGTATTGTGTGCATTAGCAATGTTCTCTGAAGGTTTGTGGTTTCATAAAAGTATAAATGGATGTACTCTTCCATACTAGTTTTTTTCATCCTTGAAAAATTTAAAATTTTTTTTTTCATTAAGTAAATCACTGAGCTATAGAGGGCTAATAGTCCCAAATTCTTCATTTGACTAAATTGCTTCATGAAAACTGTAACAGGAGAAACTGGGATTCTTAGAGAAAAGAAAGATAAGCTACAGGTGAGCATCAGAGGCGTTGGGAGCTTGCATTAATGCAGTGTCAACTGTTTATGAGGATTGTACTAGAGGGTATGAACTGGGTACATATTGGAGGTGAAAGCAGAAGAAAAAACATGATGGTAGAAAAAGTATTATAAAAGCAAACAAGAAAAAAGCTAAGGTTACAGGAATCTGAATCAAATGAAAAGTAACAAAAATCACAATAAATGGATTAAAATAAAGGAGGGGGTAAGAATTTAGGAAGCACTGAGTGCACTACTCTGTTACTCAGCTGTTTTGGAACCATTTATTCAATATCTTTAACATCATTTCACACTGGAACATTGTGACAGAAGAGTATATAAGAACAAAATAAAAAAAAGAAGTCTTACAACCTCCCTTAAAGTTGCCTTATTGGCAAATATCCCTGTCTTCTAAAATTTCAGCCTGCCTAATCAGGTGCCATCCCTTTTCAACTAATTTCTTGACAATTATCCTCTGCTTTTTTACCTATTAAACTCACTTTTTTTGGTCTTTACTTTTATTTATTCCTTGCTGTAACTTTCTTAGCTTTGGGCTTTTTGCTCAAACTATCTTTGAGATTCAGTCAGCTAAGCACAGCTATTCTTAATAATTTCAATATATATTCATTATCAGATGCCTGGTTTAGCTTGCACTCTTAGTATGAAGGAAATAAAAAGTGTGGTGTTTGTTTTCTCAGCTAAAATCCAATTTCTTCATTGCTATGATAAGCTAACTCAGTTTCTATCCTGATAGATTATCTACTTAGAAGCAGAATCATTTTTCTAATAAGAAACTAAGAACAAGGTTCACTGCCATAACTGTACAAAATAAGCTCCTTTGAAAAATCTGCTAAATGCACTACAAGGTCAATTTGTATGAGGACGATTTGGAATTGTACAGTAGATGTTAAACGTCTTTTATGAGTTCTTCTCCATGGATGATCAACTTTCACAGAAAGTGATGAGGGAGGAGAAAAGGTGAAAAAAAGTGAGGGTGGATGAGATAGAGGAAAAACTGAGAGACAAAAGAAAAATAGAGAGAGAGGAAGAAAAAGGAAATAAAAATGAAAAAGGTTAAAATTTTGACATCATCAAGCAATCTTCAGTTATTACAAAGGATCCACTTGCTGGCTTATTTAGTCTAAACCTTAATTAAAATGCTACCAGACAGCAAATTAAATTAGAATGCCAACTCACTGGACCAAATTCTGACACCACTGCTCTCGCTAAGTAAATATACTTTAGCTAATTATTTATTTTATGTACATTAATAACAGTATTCACAGAACCAATTATTTACTTGAGGTGAAGGTAATTAAAAATAGTTTCTGCATTGTTACTGTTGCTTTTCATTTTTTTATATGGCTTCACATTGCTGTTATTATAAATGCTAATTTTATTACTGTAGTTGCTTGTTGGAATATTTTGAGATGGAGTGGGGAGACATTTTTCCTGAAAAATGTTTCTATTTTCCATTCAGCACTAATTATTCACTGTATATCAGAGCGCCCAAGTGGGAGATCTATTTTGCATTATGCTAGGAAATGGGTAAAAATAGCTAGCAAGAGAGCTTACAAAAAAAGGTTTTGACTTGGCAAGCCATTTAAGTGTATGCCTCATTTAAAATATGTAATTAGGCCCCTAGAAGCCCCAGATTTAGTGTAGGAAGAGAGTCTGGAAAGCAACTGTGGCTTTAAATTTCCATCCTGTGCATCATATATCTGTAGTACCCAGCCATTTGGCATACATTAGAAAAATATCAAAATTTCACAGCAGATCTTCATGGTCTGTGTATCAGCTGATAACTAGCAGCATTCAGCATGCTTATGGTACAACCCATGCACAGGAAGAAAACACAATGTAATTTAAGAGAATCACTTATGGCAAAGACATTTCTTATATTTATGTGGCTGAAATACCCCTTTAAACTACTGAAGGCATTGGAGAGTATTTGATAGGTACGAATCATGCTCAGGCATGGTATATTCTGTGCTGAGGAAAAATATGAATTTATATATAGCCCTTAAATATAATCAAATCCATATATATTAATATGTATATATATACACCCATATTTGACTACTCATTTTGTGAAACCATTGCTGAAGGCAATTTTCATTATGTGTGTCAGCTGTGTCAAGGTGCTTGGAATTCAGTAGGATTGCTTGAATGATTGTCCTGGGTACACAGACCACTTCTTGAGACTAAGATAAAACACCTTACTTGGCAGTACTTACAGGCTATTTCAATGTATTTCATGAAACAGTTACCCCATGCTGGAAGTGACTCTTTCCCCTCATTTGGGGTAAACCCTAAATTATAAACTGAAAACTCCAGAGCCACCTCTTTAAGCACTTCTGACACTGGTGGACATATTTTGGCCTTGTGGTGCACATCATCAATGGGCTGGTTGGTTACCTCACAGGCATCAAGTGGATTAGCAGAGCTAGTGCCACAAATTGAGTTGGGAGCTTCTACTTCCAGAAGGACCCCAACACTTCCTTCTCTCTCCCCTACCTCACTTTTCCTTCTCTGCTCTTCAAGGCACAGCCCATTCCCCTGAGTGAGTCAGGATCTCCCTCACTGCTCTCCAAACTCATTAGCAGTGGAATATAATTTGAAGAGACAAATCAGCTCACTGTTAATATAATATCCTCATAACTCTCTTTAGGGAACCTCAAGTGCAATCTTGAAGGCAGATTATTGAAGACTGCATGTGGAATGTTTTTTGGCATGGATGAGTTTTCAATCCAGTGAGTGCTGGAGAGATTCAGATTATTCCTGTGTAAAGAACTGGATGAATTGATGAGCAGCTTGTAACCCTCACAGCTTTAGTTTTCCCTTGGCTGTCCACGAATTCAGGAAAACAGCTGCTAGATTCCTGATGAGCAATTCACATAGTTGATATAATTTATTTTCTCTGCCAAAAAAACTCTTCTAGTTTTCCATTTAATTGAATCACAGACTGAAAGTTCTAAAGTGTCTATCAGCTGCAATGGGTAGGATGAATGCTGTAAAAATAATTTTTCAAGACTTCCCTCACTCATCTTTTATCATTCTCAAATAGATTTTTAAATGGTTTTAAAAACTTCTGCTAGACTATTTATCTTGCAAAAAGGCTTAAAACAAATGAGCTGTTCTCAAAGGTCAGTAGAATAAAGGCAATACACTTTCAGGGTCCCCTAAGTTCCCCTCAGGAAGGTATATTGCAGTTTTCTTTCTATTTCACAATTGCAAGATCACAGGAATGCTTTCATAAATTTTTTTTTAATCTAAAAATGGAAGGTGTTGGAATTGACTCCACTTAACTCCACTCAGTTTTCACTAATGCTAAACATCATTTGACAGATTTCTTTTCCTTCTTGTAACACCATTCATATTCTGAGAATTCATTTTTCCATTGACTCTAGGGTATAAATACCTGTTATTTATAAGTGAGCTTGATTTGGTGTGCTTTTTCACCCTCACATAGCTTTTTATTTGATTCTGATGGCTTACCTCCTAAATATTATTTCTTTGTCTTCAACATTGGGGCAGAATATTGTATCAAATATGCAAGTACTGCGTCTGTATCAGGAGCACTAGGTAACCCCAGTTACCCCTGCCAGCAAGTTTCTGCAGTGTGGAAAGCAATAGATGTTAATTGCAAACCATTGCTGTGGCTTTGACAAGGACGAATTATCAAGTACAGAGATTCCTGTAACACTTCTGGATAGAGTCTATGCTCCTATTGTAAGAACAGCTGCAGTAAAGCACAAGACAAACACCAGTTTTTTCACCACCACCACCTTATCTTGGTGAATACCACTTGGGTTACCTTGAGCATGCTTTGACAAAATAAGTGAGTGTGAGCATAATAATCCATCTTCAGGCTTTCCAGCTTCCCCACAGCAGTTTTGACACAGCCATGCAGAATGGTGGCTTATTCACAACAGTGATTTCTGCAAAAAATTCTGTTCCTTTGTATTCAGAAAGTACTGGCCTCTTCTCATGATTAATAGCTCACCAGGGCTTCTGGCAAGTCTTTGAATTGTCTTCTTTTTTTTCTTTTTTCTTCTTTTTTTTTTTCGTTTTATTTCCTCTTCATCAGGTTAACAATTGTCCATGAACACCTTCTCTTGGAAGTTATTTTTCTGGAGGTCCTGGGTTGTCTGGGACAATACTGCCTGCTGGGAAGCTTATTGGCAGCAGTGATAAACCCTGAGTTGTGGTTTTGGTTTGTGTTTTTGTTTTTTCCTGTTTTTTATTAAATAGAATTAATTCAGGTAACTGGACAGCTTCTTAGATTTGTCATAATTCCAGCATCCTGTGAACTGAAAGGAATGATTAAAAAGTGGTTTGGATTAAAATGCTAGCTACTGTTTAGTTATTTATCCAACCACCCTAAGAAATATTAGGAATTACTTCAAGCGAATGAGATTTGTGGATACAGAACTCCTTAGAGCAGCAGAGGTGAGCTAGAGGTTAAAGCTGATGAAGTTCATTTCAAATATAGACACATAATAGAACAGCAGTCAACTTTACTCTGTATTTGTGGCCAATAGATTATGCACACTGCAGAGCTAATTCAAATGGCACCTTCCAGGCTGTGAACAAATGCTACCCTGTCCTTGTCCTCAGTTCCTGAACTGAAGCAGGGATGCGGAGTAGTAAAGAGAAATAGCAGTTGCCACCTGAGGATCCCCTTCACTCCCCACATCACCCCTCCCATATCTGTTATTTTCTTTCAGGATGGGGGACTGCTTGGCAGAGCACAAGGAGCTTATACCCTAGGAAGTTGAACTTGCTTCCATTTCTGACTTGGGAAGGAAAATCTGTGGGGCAACTTCAGTTTTGTTTTGATTTTTTACCTGTCAAATCTGGAAATATGTTATTTTCCTGCATTTTTATCTGGTGTCTTCTGATGAGAAGCTTCTCTAAGGACGGATAGGACTGTGCAAACCAGCCCTACCTGTAGTGCAAAACCTCCCACTGTGCTATTCAGCTTGTCTGGGCTGCTTTGTTTTAAAACATCTGTGTTGCTACAGGAAAACAAGAAAATTGCAATGGGATCAAGTTATCCCAAAAGTAAACTTTTATTGTAATGCAATGGTTTACATTCAAAAAATAAAAAGGATGAGAGAGTCAGTAGCAACCCGAGAATCATCAACCGAAACATTGCTCCAGTCCCCTGTCAAGACATTAACTGTAAAAAAAGGGCAGCCAAAATAAACTGAGGTACTCGTCCTGTTGAAGAAGTCCTTAAGTGAGCTGTTCTTTAAAAGCAGATAGTATTAAACTGGACAGAAGCAGGAGCTGCAGGAATAATTTGTATAGCCACTACCATGTATTTAGATGAGCAAAGGACATAAACATTTTAAATATTAGATCATTTAACTCTTAAATATTCAGAATAGATTTCTCTCTGCAAGATTTCAACTATAACAAAAGGAAAAAAAAAATGAAATATTTGGAAGGAAGAAAATTGAGAGAGAGAGGGATGGAGAGCAGGGCAATGATTAATACATATAGTTTTTTCTCCTCTTTCACTGTAATATGGAGACAGCTGAAGCAGATATCCGAAGAATAGTTTATCTGGAACACTGTATAGAAACATGATTATATTTGAATGTCAGTGAGGAAGAGGTGACCTGAGAGCAAGGATTCACATCCCCTCGTGGCATGTAATGTAGTGCTGTTCTTCACCCAAATTAATTCACTAGGGTTAGGTTGACCCACGCTGTTTTTTGGTAGAGGCCGGGCTATGATGCAATTCAGCCCATCTAAAATAAATACATGCCAGGTCAGAAGCATTCATGAAGAGATCCACATTGAATTAAATTAACCTGATTTAGATGCTTAAGCTAGGAGCCATGGCTTACTGTGCAGCTGTTAAAAATGAATACACTTCCTCAGAAGTTATTTCAGGCCAAGTTGAGCCCAGCTGTCTACAAAGACAAGGAGGAAAGGGTTTTATTGAATGGATTAACCATATAATGACAGTTTACTCTTTGTTTTACTTCCTCACTTGAAAGATTAATATTCAGAAAGAAATACAGCTATCAAATATTGCAAAATAGATTGTGTTTTGCTATACAAACAAATATCTCTGGAAGAGTCCCTGTGGGATCCAAAGGCTGTGAACACAGGAAATCCAGACCTGATTAAGGGAGATAATGTCTTCTTCACTTCCATATGCAAGAGATTTTTACTCATAATTCCTTTGTGATTTCATAAGGCCTATCCTTACAAAATAAAGTACTAAGCTTGCTGGTAGCATAAGAGAAAGATGAATCATGTCCACAGAGAGGGTTTTCTCTGTATTACAATTCTATCAAAGGATACAAAATGATGAAATCATAGTACATTGGAAGGTTGATTCTTTGTCCTTCAGGAAGGATACATGGGAGCCAAATAACAGGTTAAAGCAATGTGATAAAGGGAAAAAATATACTATATGTCTGACAGTAGCCAGTCAAAATTATGTGAAAGGTTAAATGAAACATTCCTGCTGATAGACTATGGCTTTTTACATTTAAGTTATCACAAATAAAGCAATAAAGTAGTGGTTGCGACCACTCAAGAGTAGAAGTATTGAAGAAGTATTTACTGACTATGCCATTTAAATTTTTTTACCCATCTGTACTCCTGATGTGAGTTAGATGCATATCAGACTTAATTCAATTATCCAAAGGACTCACCATAAAGAGGACAAAGAGGATAACAGATGTGTCAAATATTAATTCTGTTCCTTAATTAATTTTAAAAAAAATTTCAACCTTGCTAGCCCCAGCAAGTATGATGATATATTTATTTTCGTTCTGAGATCATGAACGTCTGTTTGCAAGATGAAATAAGATCTTAGGATGTTTCACTTACAAAGTCTACTTTATAGTCCCTCAACATACCTGGTAAGTGCCTATGAGAATCTTTTCACAGGTGTATTGCATTACCCCATGCTAGGAATGACATTGGGTTTGTGGCTGTTTGATATGCAAATGGTGCCAAGCATGAAGCAGCCTGCTCAGGTAAGAGCCAAGTGTGGGGTAAGGGTTGGAGGGAACAGAGGACAGACAATTTGCACACTGCCAGATCAATAGAAAACATGGATTAAAATGTATCTCAGACCGTGGTTTTGCTCTGAGCGTTTATTCTGTGGAAAACTATAGGATATCAGTTCTTAAAGCTTCCTCTACTTGAAATACAGTGCAATTAATTGCAATAAATTTAACAGCTCCAATCTAGTTTAATTTGTTCGTTGTTCCCTTGACTTCTGTAGAAAAGAAATGGTGATTTACAGCACCTAGAGTCCCAGTACAAAGAATCTCAGTTATATGCATGTTACAGACTTCCTATGCTCTCTCTCTGGACAGAAAAATGTCAGGAAACATATTTTGTCTCTAGATGAAAGGTTGAGAACACACTTCCAGTTCAAATGTTCAAAACTCAAGTAGTATTGGATTATCTATGCATTTAGGATGATTTGTAGGGAAAAAAAAAACAAAACAGTAGGTAGCATGAGAAAAAAAGAGAGCTAAACAAGGAATGAAGATGCAAGTCAAGGCGAACAGTTGCAAAGACACAGAGAAGAGAACAGTAAAAGGTTGAATTAAAAATTCTAATGAATTCTACACAGCAATAACAATAGACAAAATACCAACTGTTCTTTTCTACCCAGGATTTAGGAGGAGGTAGGGCTTCATTTTATGGCATGTGAAAGAATAGCTCTAAGGAAATATAAAGGAGTTCTTAACGTACAAAAATATGTGTACTATCACTGAGACCCTCCAGCCGTGTAAATTATGTTAGCTCTGCAAAATTCAATCCATTCACTAAACAAACAGAAATGTCACTAGTGAAGTTACAGTATTTCACTTTCTCATTAAAAAATGGCCATTACTTGTAAACTGTTAAAGCTGCTGAAGCTCAAAATCTTTATTTGTGTTCCTCTTCATCTCACTGAAAAAATCCCACATGCAAGTAAAACCCTAAGGAAAGTGTTGTTGCAGCTAGAAGACACTTTTTAATCACAATTTATCATGTACACTGATGGAAGTGGAGAGAAAAATCTCAGTGAAGAAGTCTCTTGCCTCCATGAGATTAAGAAGCAGAAATCATGATATTTATTGTTGCAGCCCTCAGGACCCAAACTGCAGAACAAGTGATTTTTGCATGGGTATAGGAAAAGCACTGTACTTTGCCACAGGGGATTTTTCAGTAAGAAATACATTTACTGGATCGGCCTTCCCCATGAAATCTAGTGTCATTTATTCCTTCCTAGGCATCTCTTATGGTCAGGTGTAGGACATAGAGTTACCCAAATCTTTAAAGTTATTCCTGTACTGACAATTTTACATTCCAACACCTCAGAATGGCAAAGGGAACTCTGAGTTCTAATAAAGTAATGAGGAGAACTTAAGCATATGTTAAAACTTAGATTTGTAACCTCCACTGTTTCCCACAGATGCCAGAAATAGGCAATCATTAAGGAAATGACCTGCCAGCAGGTGTGCAGCTAAGAAGAAATACATTTTCATGGGATGTATTCAATGCACCCACCATTTAAATGCTGAAGAGCTCCAAATGTTTCAAAGATGAAGCCTTCCACTCATATTCATTTCCAATTGCATTCTTATGCCAGTCAGGAGAACAGCTATTCAACACACAGCTTTTTGAACCTACTTGCAGGAGAGGAAACTTTTATTTCCTGCTATCAGTCAGGCTGGAGGTCCCATTCCTGGCACACAATTAATTTTGTGTTCCTTCCCTCTTGGTGCATGGTCAAACAACTAGGAAACTGGTGGACAAGAAGTTAAAATGGGTAATTATTCCAGAAAGAGTGGCTTAGAAAAATGGAAAGAGCTCTATGTTTGTGACAGCTCATTATGACCCTACTGCCACTTAGGTACTGTAAAAAGTTTAACGATTTCATACCAAGCAAGAAGATAATTTATAAGCACAATTAGAATCCAGAAAAAAGAATGCACAGTGAATTGTAACATCTTTAAAACTAGGTTTTATGCCAGAAAATAACACACTTTCTATTTAACTGTAATTTTAAATGCAAATACCAGTGTCCTTAGAATGAAACAGATGTTGGGCTTTTTTTTCAGCAGAATGAGAGGTTGTTCATCTCTGAATCCTTGTATTCTGGGGAAATATTTCCATGCTTTACTGAGTGGTAGACAGACATAGCTGGGTTTTGCAACACATTTCCAGGCAAACTAATTTTAGCTCCATGTTTGAACCAACTGTTGAAAAGTTATACACTGTTACAGTGATAATTGCAGATTAGGGTTAATGGAAGGTTGTTTTTCTTTCCTTGTTCTGGAAGAAGATTTTTCTACATTTGACTGTAAATTGTTCTGACAGTGAATAGAGGACAGACAGATGCTTACACACATAAGTTGGAAGTTGCTTTGGCAACTAGCTGGAAAATGAAATCCTCTGGAGTGAAAAACCTATTTTATTAATTCAGCTGTAAAGGCATCTACTACTGGTCAGGTTTTAGGTATCACTGAGAAAACAATACATAGCCTACAGACCCTCCTGCTCTCCTCCAGATTCATTCTTTCTTTTTCACCCTCTCTCACATATGTACATATATTGTGTAACCCTCACTAACAGGGCAAACTTTCCACCAAGTGTCAATAATAACTGAAAATACCCAAGGGTTTGCATAACACAAAGGGGTTCCTTTTTGTATGCTGCCTTGTTTGCTAAAGGGTATTTCATGGTACAGCATGTTCTGTGCATCCTTTTACTGTGCCAGCTGGCACTCAGGGTGAGCACTGATGGGTTTCACCCTAGGAGCTGACACCAGCAGCATCCTACCATGGGCACAGCAGCCAGGGGAGGTGAGAACCCTGGGGGAGAGGTGGCTGTGCCCCAGGGATGGCCTGGAGCATCTGGAGCAGGTTGGAATGCCCGGAATGGAAAAGACACAGGGAGGTAAAGAATTAAATGACCAAAGCACAAGCAGACAGAGAGGACAAGGTTTTATTAAGTGCATCCAAAAATTTAAAGGTTTGCTTAGGGACTGAACACGAAGAGGGACTGTGTGGACTGTACTGTAAAAGCATAGAAGGTTGAAAGATCATTTGGGCTGTGCAGGTGAAGCAAGACTTCCTGCCAAAGAAACACACAGAACTCACAACAGCACAGCTACAGAGCTCCACTCAGGGGCTAACTCTGCTTTCCTGAACAGCAATGATTTTGTTGTCTTAATTAGAGCTGAGAGTCAGTCTTTGATCTTCCATTAATAAAATTGCTCCTCCTCCTCCTTGGCCCCTGCCCCCCCCCTTTATTTAGATCAGTTAGAAAAACAACATAGAAGAAAAAAATTTTTTAATTTCCTCCCTGCCTCCTTAATTTCTCTCCTTAAATAATTTGGCACAACTTTACATGAACCAGTGATTCTTTGTCTGTTAGAACCACTACAGAAATTGATACAGTAGGCTTAATGAGATTTCAAAGCAAAGTTATTTATGATAACCAAGACATACATACTAAAAAATCAGACGTTCAGATTTATGCAAAAGGGAAATCTATATTTAAAATTATGTTTAAAAACGTAGAACTCCATGCAAAGATGCATGTTAGATGAAAGAAAATGACACTTTATTCAACTGTCTTTTGTAAATACTGAAAACTGACCTAATGTACATTTTACAGTTTTTTCATACACTGCACAAACAATATTTAGATTATGTCACAACATACAGCTGAGTGAACATTAAAAGGAAATTATATACGACAAAATACCTTGTGTTTTTTCACCTTGCTGTTAAGATTGAGTATTTATTCCTTATTATTCAACGTGAGAATCCAGATCCTCAGCAGCCACTGGGCTGTGTCTCCTTCTGTGAAAACAGCATTAGCTTGGGGGAGGGGACACAGGTTGAAACCCAGCTCTAGAAAAAAATTAGAACTATGCAATGTATTTGGGGCTTGAAATCTGAATCACATTTGGGTTTTAAGTATTCAGAGTAATAAATTTCCTTTGAAGTTTGACACACTGAACAATGTGCTGTTGTATCTTTTTGTAACGTGTCTTGGAGCTGTACAGTGACAATGAACTTAAAACTATCAGGTTTTCATCCCTAGGTAAACTAATGACTCGTGTCTATAAGCCAGCATTTTTGCTATCCAACCTGCAGCAGACAGAAGAAGTTTGAGATGACAGGCTTTGATATTGCACAGTTAAAAAACTAAAAAAATAAAAATAAGGGGAAATCTTGGCTTCTGTAAAAGAAAACTATCTTAAGGAACTGGTGGACAAGAAGCTGAACTGAAAATCTACTTTTAAACCTAAATTCACAGCAGTTATTTCAGATGACCTTGACATACTGAGAACAGGATTATTTTTATTTTGTTTGATTATTTCAATATAATATTCTCTCCTTCTCTGTGGTGTTTTGTAGGTGGTGATTTTTTTGAGCAATCCTTGAAAATAACAACAACCTTTTCATTGCATATTGTAAATGCATGATCTACAATCCTCCTAGAAAAAGGCAGTACAATGTAAATAAAATATATAAATCAAGAATGCACTTTCATCTCATTACAGCTAGGATAAGCTTGGATGTACAGAATAAGAGCTTTACATCCTATATTTTTATAACAGTCCAAGTTCAGACTGTCTGGTCAGGAGGCCTGGGAAGAAAAGTGAAACTTGAGGCCAAAATTCATGTTTAGTCCTCTGTGCCCTTGTTATCATTGTGGGAAAGAATGACAGATAAAAATGCAGACATACCTCCCAGGAAAAGAAATTGTTGTCTCATAACCTCAAGGAAAATGCATGCAGTTTTTTTTTTTTTCTGCAGCTGAGCCCTTGGAAGTGTCACTCATCATTTCCAAAGGGAACGACTTTGCCGTGCTGATGGAGGGTGTGAATGCACACTCACTTACACGTGTACAGGTGTGGCAGGCATTGGACAAGGGCTGCATCCTTAGAGGTAACCTAATTTTCTTGACTGAATTGGAAAGTAAACCAGAAGTCTCTGAAGAGAAGAAATGTTATCATGCTTAATGCCAGAGCTGCACAATGCTGTGTTCCTTTCTTTTTATAACTGCTTTCTGAATTTTGTCACAATACTTACTGGCAAAATACAAAAAAGCCAAACCCAAAATAAAAAAACGAAAACAAAATAAAACAAAAAACATACAAAAACAACTCCTTTGTCAAAAACAAAACCTTCAAAAATGGAGTGGATGAATGTCAGTGGGAGAAAATGCCATGTTCACATAGTTTAACCAAATCATTCTTAACGCTGTTTGTATACACTTCCACTATTCCCATACATATTTAAATTTTCTTAAACTAATTAAACTGATCTGTAAAACAGACAGTCATGGTTTTAAGGGCACTGTGGGCCAAATAATTTCGTTGTGTTGTGGTAGGAATGGCTTTAACCAATATTTTTTGTGATTTTGACTGCCTTCTTCCTTTACACTTTCTAGGCCTACCCATCTGACAACTGCCTCTTTTCATCACTTAAGAGAAGGTGGGCAATTTACCTTTCTCTGGGGGCTGGTCCAGTGCCTTCTGTCCCTGTCCTCTCTGTACTTGAGGCATAAATAGCTGCATTTTCATATTGACTTGTTCCTCTATTATAGAGCATGATATGTTCTTCAAGGAAGTAAGTATTGCTCCTTCTAAAGCAAAAACCATGGTAGTGGTGGCTTCAAACAATTCTTGTTCTGATCCAAATTCTAATTTTATGGCTTGCACACCCTGCAGAACAATAACCCTGCTTGATGCCATTTGTCTGTAAGTTTTATTAGGCCTTGGAGCTGGGCCTAAAAATTTCCCATCTGGTTTTCTACATTGAGGTTTCCTGAAACACTGGGAGTACTTGACAGGTTTCTTGCTCTTCATAAATTTCCCTAGCTCTTCATTATTCCTCAAAATGATCTATTTTTGTGATCTTGACGTCACAGTACATCATTCTCTACTGTCGTGTTGTTACACTTCATTTGAACAATGTACTCACTCTGAAGAACGCTGTATAACTCACCTCTTTCTCTTCCCCACAGTGTTGACTGCCAGATATTTTTGCATAGGTCCTGATAAAACCTGTTTCAGGATCACAATATACCTTAAATTAGACTGAGACTTTGTTGCATTGGCCCAATCAACCTAGATTAGATTCCCAAATCTAAACAAAACACCTATTATTAAACCATTTTTCCTTAGAAGGGTTTTGTATCACTACTAATTGCTTTTCCCATATTGCCAAGTTATTCCTGATTAATTATTGAAGGTTAATTATATGGTGTTGGTACATCTCTCACTTTGGAAAATTTTGCCTCCCATACAGGATTCCCACACCAACCCCATGTCTTTGGAAAGTAATTTCATTTTATCAGTTCCAACTGTGCCCCTGAGACCATGGCAATGGTGATTGTTTCTTTGGCTCCAGACTCAATCACAGAATCACCCAAAGATGGTTGTATTGCTGCATTCAGAGAATGTAAGCCTCAGGGGAAGTGGAAGGTGATGCTCTTAGCTTCTCCCTCATCTTGGTAAAGATGCAAAAAAATATGCCTGCCTTTTCTCTCCTTGCAAGGGTCTTACAGCATTATATATGTTAGTATTGGGGCTCTGTGGAGCATTCAGATGTCCCTTGGTATCAACTTACAGTTGCTGGGGTACCATCTGTGTCTGGATTGGTGCCATCTTCATGATCATCCTTGCTTGGTTCCCAGACATGTCAGCTTTTTTTCCTCAGCAGGAACTGCCACTCAGGCTTTCTGGACTTGTTCCCGTGTGGTTGTTTTCCCTTATTCCTCCTGGACTTGCGTCTCAGCCTGCCAGGCTTTACCAGTGATTATCAAACACCTGTAAACTCCTCCACCTTTCTTTCTAACCAGCCACATGTCCCTTCAGCTGCCAAATCTCACCCTCTCCTTTTATAAATTGCCTCACACTCCTCTGACAGTGCAGGCACTAATAGCCACACACCAAGAACAAACAGTGAATTTTCTGATATTGTCCTTTGCTTTAGTTAATTCAGAATACTTATCATTACAACCTGGTCCTTCTCATAGGGACTGGGTTTAGGATTTTTGCAGCTACTTTAGCCAATCTCTCACGTGGTTGGGACCAGCAGGAAGTTGGAGTTAACCACTTATTCCCTCCTGCCTTGACCTTCACGCAGTAGAAGAGTGATGTCTTTTTTTTTATCATATTACTGACCCAGAAGCCAGCAAGTGCTCAGGATCACTACTGATCCAAATCAGTTTAATAGGTTGCCTACCTTCTTCAGCAAAATTTTGTCACAGGGAAAAAACTGCTCTGTTTACACAGTTTAAAAAAATCAGGATTGAGGTGGCTTATTAGCTTATTAACTGCACAAAATTAACTGGCAATCAGTGAACTACAATTTATGAAATGTTAATAAACACCTACAGTGTATGAAACATTTTTCTGGGAGCAATGGCAGAAAGGTTTCATCCCACAGACTCAGACGTGCTCAGACTGCAGGCACACACCCCAACCTGCACACGTTGCCACCCACTGGAGCTGTGGGTATGGGTCCTCATCCTTTGCTTGAGCTGGGCAGGTTGCCCCATTTCTCACCTCTCTACAGATGTCAGATGTGGGCTCTCCAGCTCAGTGTGTGCCCCAGTGGCTCCTCAAACTCTGCTGACAAATCCAGGGGCTGGTGAAAAAGCCCTCGTGTCCCCAGACCCTCCAGGGTGGCAGGTCCCTAGCTGCCAGCTCCAGCCATACATGATACCCATGGGAAGAGTACTCCATCATGGGGCTGCTGCTAACCCACAGTTTCTCCCTCTCCACCAGTACCTTCCATATGTCTTTTGTATCTATTTTTCAGGCTAACTCCACTTATGTTTCAAAAGTCTCTTCTAATGCCCTGTAACCACTTCTGTGATACTAGCTCCAAAGAGCTGCAATCATGGATCTACATTGCAGTAACCCTAGATCTTTGGTCTATCATGCATCTGACCTGTCTCTCTCCCTCTCATACAGGTGTAAAAATAGTCCCTCAGGAAAAGATTTTCTGTTCTCTTTTTCAAAATAATTTTCTCTATCATTAGTAAGAACTTGTCCCTGGCATTTAGCAGGTACATTCTCTAATATTCCGTGGAAGAGCCACTGGTTAAAGTTTTGTTTTGGTTTGTTTTTCCCTCTCTTTTAGTGGCAAGGGATCTGCTGTCTAGAAAAATATTGAATATCCCCCATGGGTGCAGTTCCTAATAAAATGTAAAACTAAAATTATAGACAATTTGGCTAGAGACAAAACAGAAACAACAAAAGTTGCCATCTGTCCTGACAAGTGACAATTTTTCCGTGCCTGGACAGTGGCTTGTTTCTCTTGGTTGCAGCAATCATTTTTGTTTTCTCCAATTACTCATGAGTATTTATGCTGTTGTAGCATCTGTTTGCTTATTGCATTTAGGAATCTAACTTGAAATATTTGCTCTGGTAGACTATATTTCATCAACATTTTGTTCACTAAACCTGCAAACCTAGAATAAAATGCACGTTGAAAGATACAGAGAATCGTATTTTCTTAATTTCATTATTTTCAAGAAAATTGCCTCCTTGTTCTTCTGGTAACAAACTGAGATACCTGGGTATAAAACATGAGCAATGTCTCTCAGAGTTTAATTTGGAATGACTGTTAATAAGGAGGAATATAGGATAGACACTTTCTTTTTCAGATGTATTCATTAAACTCTCACGAATAAATTTGGAAAAAATCCTAATACCCCTTTGGAAGGTGATAATAAAGGTTCTGATGTCATTAAAAGGTGCTGCTACTTGGCCCATAGCATTAATTTAATGTTTTTTATTCCTTACAAGATACACCCATACAGAATATTATGATTATGGAAAGGTGTTTCCTCTTAATAGATATTTGATATCCTACCCTTTTTGTTTTCTCTTTGTAAGGTAGTTGCTCAATCTTCTTGACCACTGAGTTTTCCTTCTTCACCTTCTTTTACTCTCTTACGTATTTCTTAGGCTGCAGTATTCAAGAGAGGATGCCTTCAGGCTTTATTCAGTGGCAGAATTATGGCCCTGTTTTTTTACCTTACATTGTTCTAAAGATGTCCAGAATTTTTCTCACCTTTTTGCTTGCCATTACACAATATGCTGTGGCAGCTCCAAAAGTCACCAGTAGCTACCAGTAATAAATTCAGCCTCAGGTAAGCAGAGTTAAAATAATCTGACCCTTTTTTACTGATGGAATCAAGCTTTACTGAAGAGGCATTTTCTGCAATCCTTTTGAAAAAATTTGATTGCTTGACAGATATCAGCATCATCTCAGACTCTTAAGATTTAATTACTGGTTTATTTTCCAAGTCATTGAAGGTGTTATTCCAGCACTGATCTTTAGGGGACCCCATTTCTCCTCCTTCACCCCTGTAAGAGATGATCTTTAAGACCTGCCCTTTACTTCTTATCTGTTAATAAACTTCATTCAATAAAATATCTTTTCTACCAGTCACATGGAATATTTTTTCTTTAATAAACCTAAATAGAAAATGCCTTCATAAGCTTTTTTAGAAGATAAACATATTAACTCCACCAGATCCCCTTTTTTTCTCTCTGCTCATTCATTGACACCTATCAGGATGCTGCCTGTCTGCAGGACACATGTAACTGCTGGAGAGGAGGAGGAGGGAAGAACCCAGGATCCTGACAGCCTCCTCCTGGTACTCCTGCTGGTTAGCAAGGCAGAATTTCACTCTAAAGAAGCCTTGTGGATTCTTTTCTGACATACTGGGCTTATTCATTATCTCAGTTCTTGGAGGTAAACTCCATCTTACAACCAGGGGTGGAAATCAGGCTCACGTGTAACGTCCAGCTTCTGGATATCATGTTTAGCACTTGACTTTCAAAATGCTCACAAAAGAAACTGTCATTTTGAATTCTGCCTACTCTAACGTGCCTTTATTTGTATGACAGGCGAAACAAATTTTCCCTAAATATAGGAAAAAGAAAATTCCCTTGGGCACCTTCCAGAGATGGCATGACATGTCCAGAAGACAGTTTCTCAAACTCTGCTTGAAGTTTGGCCTTTCACACGCACATGTACACACTTACTCTCTGTTAATTCCACCCCTTTTGTTTTGAGGCTGCAAGAAGTGCATTGTTTTTGTCTGACCATTTCAGGATTATATTTCTTAAGCTTCTATATGTTTTACATGTTGTGGCCAGAAATGTTTTTGTCACAGTCCTTCCTGGGTTTTGTCATTAGTGTCAATTTATAACTAGGGTATGACTCACAGTGAAGTGAAATAACTTGCCAGAGGGCCTACTAGAGCTGAACTGCAAAAAAAGGCCAGAATCCTGAATGCTGGGAAGAGAATCCATATTTGAATTTTTTCCCATTTTCATGCTTTGAAAAAAAGAAGTCAGTCTACAATTACTGAACATGGACACTCCTTATGTTTGACTCATTACCTCCATCTCTGGAAAATCTGTTGTGTATCTCACACACCAAGCTCTCCCAACACCATGTAAACATCGTGCTCACTGATTTGTCATACTGGATTTCTGCAGGTCATAAAACCTCTTTGGACTATGGCTGAATCCCCTGTATCTAGAATATGGTTTTCCTCCTTTCCCCGAATATATTTCTGACTGTATTGCAAAACCAAGAAGTAAGGCTGAAGGCTCAGATATAAAGCAAGCCTATTAGAGATATGAGAGAATCAGATGAAAGGAATAAAAATTCGTTCTAGTTGAGTGACTAAGCAGGCACATGTGCTTGCATGGATTCTCCAATCTTTCAGCTGCTCAATGGTTCCTTTCTAAGCTCTGCTGCACCTCCTCACCTCATTGGATTGTGTGGATATTTCTTATAATCTCACATCGAGGCATTTGTCTGGGAAAAAAATCCTGTTTGAGTCTGCCTTTCCTGTACTTGTGAGATCTTTCAAAAGGCTTGAGTGGCAGACACATGAAGCTTAACTGCTATTTGAATCCTTGAAAGCCTTTTGTCATGTTTCAAATCATCCTGTCAGCAGCTGGCTTAAAATTGTGCACCCTTGCTCACTGACCACCAGACTCCTTACTCATAATTGTAATCAGGTCAGTCTATTTTGTATGTTTGCATTAATATTTTCTGTGTCTGTTTTCCCACACTGAGGCATGTAACACATCATGGGGTATTTGCTTGCATGACAGAATGAGTTGACTTTGTATTAAATATTTTTTTGTTATAGCTTTTCCTCCTAAAGGTAGCCCCTTTTGGACAACCATGGTTTACATAAAGCACCTGTCTTGTCACTTCTTTCTTCTTTTTAGTTCCATCTTTCTTGACACATTCACAAAATCTTTCATTCTCAGACTTATTGGTAGTTCATTTGCAGCTCCAAAATTCTGTTGCATGCTTTTATACATCATGAAGAAAATCTCATTGTAGAAATACCTGAGGCAACTAAAGATAATGTGGTGATACATCTTAGTAATCCACACATTCATTCTTCTTCTGCAATAAAGGTGTTCAATTGTGCTACTGGATCCCAGGGATGGAGTATGAGAAGATATAAAACTCCAAGGAAAAAGGAACAAATTCTTTTTCAGAGAAAAAAAAAAACCAAGCAGTTCCAGTTAGCATCAAATACCACAGATAGCCACAGGCACAAATGTGAATGCTGTAGAAATGCATGGCTATTTTGTTTCTTATTCTTCCTAAACTGAGAAGAAAATACTATTATCCATTCCTTTCTCAGTGCCTGCTTTATTGATTGCATTGTTCTGGGCAGGCACTTTATAGATTTTATACTGCAAAGGCAAAGTATTACCCTTAGGAAAGTCTTCTAAACCAAAATAATCTATTTTTTTGACTTTTGGACACAATGAGTGAACCAAAATAAGCAGTGACTAAAGACTGTAGTGACAGGTAATCTCATGAAAAAAATTGGAAAATTAAATCTTTTTTTTTTTTTTCTAGTTGTAACTTTATCATGGCTTGTCTGGTGTTGCCTGAACCAGAAGAAGACTAATTATGGTGAAGTATATTCAAAGATTGTACAGTAGAGGGATGTTTAACTTGTTATAACTTGCTAACTTGCACATGAAAGGGGTTATCCTGTGACCCTGATTAATTTCACCTATTTCCTGGGCTAGATTATATTCCCATATAATTGAAATAAAAATTAATGTAGTGGATCTCTTTAATTTAACTGCTGTTCCCTTATCACTTAGAATTTGATGTATCCTTTTATCTCTGGAAAACTGGCAGCCAGGTACAAGTGTCTCTAAAAATGTCCAGAGAAAAAAAGAAGAAAGACATTTCCTACTCAAATAAACATTTGTCACATAAAAATGCTGTGTCAGTCTTGGGTGGGAAAAACCCCACCTTGCTCTCAATACATTAAACCAAATCACAGGCAGTACTGCTATTACCTTGACTGGAATATATGCTACTTGCTGACATTAGCCCATTTACAGGACTGTGCTTTCATGTGGATGACCTATAGCTGAATAGTTTAGCCAGCAAAGTTTCACTTTTCTACAAGTACAAATGCTTCAAGTCCAAAATCTTTTCTGCCTTGCCAAGAGACCCTAACAAGCATTTTGTGGAAGTTTTTCTCAGTAGCCTTATGGTGGGCATGCGGGTGATGTGCAATGAGTTTTTTCTCAAGGGTGTATCAGGAACAATGTGAATAATTTGTGAAGGGGACAAGGGACAGGCGAGGCATCAAAACTGACCATGCCAGATAATCTTGCTCAGTAGCCCATAATGAACAAATGCTGAAATTCTGGTGTGCTGTTAGACTCACCTGCAGCTCATAGAAATCAGTGTGCATCTTTCCATTAATTAAGAGAAAACTGAATCATACCCCATGTGCTTTTTTCTTTTCTATACATCTGCTGAGAATAAATCCAGTAAAGAGCTGAAGTTATGCATGCATACCATCTAATTTTTTAAAATTTTGGTGTATAATTGTGCATGGATTATTTAACAAATGTAGTCTGATTCTGATTAGTTGTTAAAGTGACAACTCTCAAGTCCATGAGGGACCATTCATTACTCGAATGGAAGAGAAACCAATAACCTTTAATTACAAGCCCTGGAGTAGCTTATGTGGGGTGTTTGGCTAATACTGGTTAGAAAGGGGGCCAAGGTTGTGCTCTGCAACTCCTCACTACCTTTTTTCTTGTAAAGCTTCTGCCTCTGTCTTCCTGCTCCTGTCAGACAGTGAGAGCTGAAGGGGAAATTTGTTAGTTATGGACCTCCACCATCATTCAGAATCCCCATACAAAATCACCAGCTTTTCTTTACCCCTTTTTTCCCCCCAAAGGTTAAGCACAAACATGTCATCCTCTTGCTTTATATCCTATCGATTCTGTTACTGTTGGACTATTTAACTAAATTTCTCAGAGGAAGGATTCAAGTGAAGCAAAAAAAAATTTTTTACAACACCTCTGAAACATGAAGCATGTGAAGAGTAATAAAATCATGCAGCTGTCTATCTGTTAGATATGTGATGGTTTTCTAAAAAATTCTGACCATTTGGTCTGGTTCTTTCTTAGTGCTGCTAAGAAAGGAAATTTAAAAAGCAGTGTCCATGCATTTCCAATGTATCAGACCCATTTCTGACTACAGGCAAGCACGTTTCTAGAAGCAGAAATACATAGTTTTGATCTCTTTAAAAACCACTGAAGGTAGTTTATCTCAAGTTGCACAAACACGGATAATCTTCCTGGCTTTAAATATGTTCCAGCTGAGATCCTGCTTATGTCTTTTATGGATGTCAGTAAGTCTTTAGTAGCTGATGACTTATTCCCCAGGTAGTACAGAAAAAAGATCAAGTAGCTCTGTAGAACTGGATAGCAATATGGAAATAACCTTAAGCCATGAACTTCAGCTAAAGAACTGAGCTCCCAGCAGCTCTGCTATGCTGCCTTGCATTTACATATGCAAGAGGAGAAAAAAAGCAAACGTCTCCTCAGGTGTGGGAATTTCTGAGCACCTATCAGGTACTTCTCTATTTTCAAGACTGATGTCTTCACAAGTTATTTTTGGTCTTTTTCAAACTGTTTATTCCAAATGGACTTGCAAATGACATGTTAGTCCACGAGGTCATTTGTCACAGCAAGATCACTCGCAGACACAAAGACAACTTACCCTGAATAAGTTCAGGTGAGGTTGGCTAGTGAGAGGAGTTACACTGTTTGTCCAAATCCTTGTAGAACAAAACACCTGTGAACATTTTGACTGTATGCTTCAGTAGTCTGCTCTGTAGATTCAGGTGTCATTGTGGCTTCCTGTATGGGTGTATATAATACCAACTTTGGAGAAGAATATGAAATGTATCTGGTAGAAATCTAATACTCTATTTACTGTATTTGTGTCTTTGTTGATCCCAGCTGTTGTATCTCAACACTTTAATGCATCTGTCTTCACAAACTCTCTGTATCATTTATGGCTCAATTTTAGTGAACTACTAGGAAAATTAATGTACTGCAAAATTAAAGGGACACCTTCTGCCAAATCCTAATGGAAAACAAGTGAGATGAAAGGCCATAGAGAATCTGCAGTCCCTCTCCTTAAGAATCCTACCTAAAGCCAGACAGGATTTCATACACTAAACATGGGGATGATTTTCCTTTTACTCTTTCCTTCTAGCAGATTTTCAAAGGAGCAGGACAGGCAGTGGGGCAGCAGATGCTCACTCTGCTTCTTCTCTCTCACGGAGACTTGCCAGGCATCAAGACATGAACAACACGTGTGAGGTTCTCCAGATCAAGACAACTCTGTGTGAGCCAAAAATGAGGGCAAAAAAAAAGGAAAAAAACCCACCATTCAAATATTGCCACTCAAGAGCTGCATGGCAATAGTGCTGAAATCCTCATACCAGGGTACTGGGAATTCAAAGTGCCACAAGTATGTGTAGGAAAAAAATAAAGAAAAGGAAATTATTGTCCTTGGAAATCAGTCAACTGAGATGCCTCACAAGGAATCACAGAATGTATTGGGTTGGAAGGGTCCTCAAAGATCATCTTGTCCCAGCCCCTCTGCCATGGGCAGAGACCCCTTCCACTAGACCAGGTTGCTCAAGGCCCCATCCAACCTGGCCTTAAAAACATCCCGGGAGGGGGAATCCACAAAACCGGGAGGTGTTCTTGTGTCTCACCACCCTCACACTAAAGAATTTTTTCTTAATGGCTAATCTAAATCTACACTGCTTGGAAACCATTACCCCTTGTCCTGATGCTACATGCCTTTGTAAAAAGGCTTTCTTTGTAGGCATTCTTCAGGTACTGGAAGGTTGCTACAAGGTCTCTCCAGGGCCCTCTCTTCTCCAGGCTGGACCACCCCAGCTCACTCAGGATATCTTCACATATCTTTACAGGAGAAATGCTCCAGACCTCTGATCATCTTCGTGGATGCCTCTTCTAGACTCACGCCAACAGTTCCATGTCTTTCTTGTACGGGGTATCCCAGAACTGGACACAGTACCCCAGGTCGGGTCTCATGAGAGCAGTGCAGAGGGGTAGAATCACCTCCCTTGATCCCCTGGTCATGCTTCTTTTGTACAGCCCAGAATACAGCTGGCTTTCTGGGATGCAAAGTGCACATAACTGGCTCATGTTGAGGTTTTCATCAACCAACACACTCGAGTTCTTTTCCTCAGGCCTGTTCTTAGTCCACTCTTCACCCAGCCTTTAATTGTGTTTGGAATTGCCCCAGCCCTTGTGCAGAACCCTAGTCCTGACCAGGACCATACATACATAATAATACATCATTTAGTGAGATTTGGAATAAAGATACATTAACTTGCATTAAAGCAAGAAGTTATACTTGTAAGCAGGGCATCAGAGGAGCAGCCCTGCTCTTCTTGCCTGTGCTTTCATCTCCATGCCCAGTGCAAGGTAAGGGGCACAGCACTGCAATTTCCAGGCTGGTGTCTCTGAACCAGTCCAGGTCTCACAAGAGTAGAGGCAATTCTGGAAAATAAATATTCCTCTCCATAATAACAAAATTGAAACAGCCTTGCATGTCCAACCAAGCCTTCACAAACTAAGCCTGGAAGAGGACTCTATGAGATATTGTAAAATAAAAAAGCAATTTTCTGTATGACTTGTCCTTTTTGCAGCTACTCACATTTGTGTGGTATTTCTTACCACTTCCAAAGGTACTCGGGGAACAATGTCCTTGTGCTTCTTCACAGTTCTTTCTGCAGTAGATCTAATTCAAACAATCTAGTTCATAACTACCTCTCAAAATTATTTATACAGCAAAAGAAGATCACTTCTTTGAAAAAAATGTTACAATTCATGTGAATTAATAAAAGGCTGTGTGAGACTTCAATGCCCAGTCCTGTAAAGAACCTCACTATCAGAAATTGACCCTGATGACAAAAACAAAGAAAAACTCACAAACAATCAACATTATTCTGCTTTTTCTGTGAGAGTCCTGCTAGCGTTTTAATGAAACAGAAGCTGAAACATCTGGATTTGGTCCTTATTTCTTTTTATTCATTGATCTTTTCTGATTTTTCTCTTAATGCACTAGTCTCCTGTAAATGCATTTCCACATCATGTTTCTTATAATTTGTCAGCCTAAATGCCCAGTTAGGTGTGCTTCCCTTTCACCAAGTATCTGGAAAGGAAAAAACATGACATCCTGGGACAGTCTTTTGCAACTTCTTAATGAATCTATGCCTTTTTCACTCCACATACTCAATCAAAGTTTCTCTAGCAAAAAAAAAAAAAAAAAAAAAAAATTTCTACTTACATTTGTCCTAATTTTCTTTAAGAACAACTCACAAAAATTAGTTTCTTATGAAAAATTTCTATATGGCTACCTAATTTAATAGTCCTATTACTTTTGAATCATTTTCTGGTACTGAGGATCTCACGTGACACACACAAAACTGCATGGATATGATTTAATCAACAGAAAGAGCAATCTCATTTTGAGGAATTCTCACATTTGTCTTATGTAGTAATGAAAAATGACAGATTACTACTTGAAAAGCATATAAGACTGTTATTGTAACGTTTGACAAGTAATATTTGAGTAGCTGGATGAATAATAAAAGAAATGTTAACTAGTCCATCTGAGGAGCAACAGAATTCGTTCTGAATGAATTATTGAAGAAGTAATTTTTCAGGCAATGTTAGAGGTGATATTTGGCAAAGAATAGGACGATATGTTGCTCATTGTTGAGGGTTAGTTTGGTATTTTTGCTGTTTTGCAAATTTGTCATTCTGCTGCCCATTTGAAAAGTTCTGTGGACATGCCCCCAGGATTGTCAAACTCTGCTCTTTTAGAGCTGTTCATTTTTCATCCAGTCTGAAGTTCAAAAAAATGCAGAGAATATTACTGTTCCAAAAAGGTTATTTGCACACTAGCTGCAGAAATACTGCATATTTTGTTTTGTGTCTGAAAAGACTTTCAGTGTCAGGTGAAGGAAAAAAAAAACCCAACCTTGAACATTTCGTGTTCATCCTAGTGTAAAATGTCAGAGCAAAAGTCAAGAAGTGCAGGGTGCTCCCCTAACACATTCTGACATTAACAATTTTTGATTTTATGAATATGTGCCCTATAGCTTATGGATTTTTTTTCCATTTCTTTATTTTTCTTGTATTTTTTTTCTTATTATATAATAGCCACAGGAAGAGGTCTGCTTTGCTAGTCAATTTTTAAAATTATTTTTCTAGTCAATTTTGACCTGGATTTGAACATTTCGAGGGAGGGGGCAGCCAAAATTTCCAGAGCAATCTGTTCCAACATCTCACCACCCTCACAGGAGAGAATTTTTTCCTAATGTGTAGCCTAAATCTCCCCTCTTCAAGTTTCAAACCATAGCCCTTTGTCCTCCAGCTACACACCCTAGCAAAAAGTCCTACCCCAGCTTTACTATAGGCCCCCTTCACATATTGGAAATCCACTCTAAGGTCATCCTGGAACCTCCTCTTCTGCAGGATGAACAACCCCAACTTTCTCCACCTCTCTTCACAGGGGAGGTGCTCCAGCCCTCTGATCATTTTTACAGCTCTGCTCTGGACACACTCAAGAAACTCTATGTCCTTCTTATGTTGGAGACTCCAGAACTGGACACAGTACTTAAGGTAAATCTTCTGTCTAAAAGTATTTCAACATGTTTTCCAGAGTATTTATCAGCTTGACTTAACTGCCATTTCCCTTTCCCAGGTTTCACCCTTCACTGGACAGAGGATTTCCCTGCAAGGTCTAAAGCTTTTCACAAGGCAGATGCACCACTCTGGGGTATCAGGTTGCTAAAGAAAGCAGCCTTTAGATGACAGGAGATATAAAGGGATTGCTCCATGCATCATCATTCCCAGATGGAATGACCCTGAAACTTCAATCTTAATCTACATTTTACTTCATTACCTTTTTGCTAAATCCAAATTGACAGAATTTAAGATATGTGGCCTATTTTTTTCCAGTTAGGTCAACATACTTTGTTTTAAACTAGCCTTTATTCTTCTTTTAACGTTGGTCAAAATCTTGAGGCTGAAATAAAATATAGCCAAACAAAAACTCTCCCGTGATTTTAATATATGCAACTGTGTCTTAGACATAATATAATCAATAGTAACATAGAACAGCTGCAGAAATTCCACAGATTATTAATATTAAGAGGATACCTTTATATTGTTGTCTGTATTATGTGTAATAATTTTGTCAGCAACTGCCAGAATTGTCAGCTGGTAATTGATTCATGACATACTGCAGATGAAATATAACATACATTCAGATTTCATGCAAACATATTTAAAACTATCAGCATTGATAAATTTATGATATCTTACATCACAGCTGGCTTTGCCTCTTGTGACCTGTTAAAAAGAACAAAAGAGTTCTTTGTTGATCCCATAAAATGTCATGAGCTATAAACATGAGAGATGAAATTTACAGGTAGGTGGTAGCAACATTTTGATTTTGCTGATGCTTAGCAAGTCTCCACTTTGTATAAATTAAGCTAAACCAGAAAATATTCACTATTTTTCCGATACTCTGCAGTATCTAATGTGAATTTACATTGATTCTCGGCACTTCTTCTTTCATATAAGTGTAAATATTGTCAAAACAATCAAAATACAAGAATTTTGATTTAGGTCTGAATATTATTTTAGTACAATTTTTGTTCTCTGTCTTGAAAATGTTACCATGAATATTACTTGTAACTATAAACTAAGTCTAGTCCAGCAATACTTTACACTTTTTTTGAAGCATCAGCTTCTTCCATTATGCTAGGGGATGAAAGTTTCTCTTGATCTTCTAAAGAGCTCTGTATCATCACTGTGTTTTCAAGTGGCAGCTCAGCAATGTTCAAAAATTATTTGAAGAAGATTGCTAAAAAGGAGAAATGAGACTGGACACTTACCTTGAAAATTGACTCCAGCTTGTTCAGGCAGCAAAAAAAGTCACTCAATTTTTTCATTAGCACTTCCAGGGCCACAGGCTTGGGCAAAATATGTTTTGTACCTTTGGTGGCAATTTTTTATTGCAGCAATCTATGGGATTTATACATAGATATGACAGTTCAACATTGTGAGAATGTTCAGGTAATTGAAGATTATGTGAGAAGACAGAGAAGAATGAATCCAAGAAGAATGAGGTTATTGCATTTCTGACTACTTCTGCTGTACACTGACACTACAGTGGCTGTAAAGAGGGCAGCTGCATCTGAAGTGAAATGGAGGATCAACAACCCAGAGTCTTTACTGGAATGATATTTTAAGATGTGTGTTGCTTCATTCCTGCATCCTACAATATGGAAACAAAGCATAGCCAAAGAAAGGCCTAACTACAGGTGTAGCTGCTCACTAGAAAATATTTGAGTGCCATAGACTCTACTGCCTTTTCTTGTCCACTTACAAATCAGGGATGCAACTCATTCTTTACCCGTAACTCCTGAAAAATTCAGCTGACTCTGGGTACATTTATCTTCAGAAGCAAGTGCAGGAGGAGTTGAGAGAGATCCCTCAAGTATGAAATATGCTGCCATCTCTAGAACGTGCAAGATATGAAATGGATTTGACTATGTCATCATCCCAGAACACAAGTATTTACTAGTTCACATGCCACCCATATACTAACAGTGTTGATGTTTCAGGTATTTGTTTTGCACATTTTATAAACAAACTGATCATGGAGTGTTCTGCAACAGCTGTCCTGTTCCCTCATAATATTTTAGAGTAAAAAATTGCAAAGACATCGGGTATCCCGGTATGAAGAATTCCTCAGGAGAACTGTTCTAATTTTTGTTGCTCTTTTTTTCCTCCTTAGTTAAGCAAAACTAGTCAATTTAAAAGAATGCACCTGGTCTGGAAAGCTGTGATGCCATTAAATGCCTTATGTCTTGACATAGTGTACAACAAATTGGCATAACTTTTTGGTCCCATTCTTGGGTATATTTCATTCCCATCTGCTTATTTTCTTTGATGTTCTCAGTAATAACTGACAGTCACTTGGGTCTCTCAGCTATCATCTGCACAAATAAAACCTGACATTGCTTTCATAAAATAATGTCAATAGTATATCAAATTCTCCAACATATTCCCTGCACAGCTGCACCAAGTGACAGAAGCAAAAACTGCCTTCAAACATAATTTATAAAATCATAAAAGAAGTGAACTGTTCTCCCTTTTAAAAGCAAAGCTTAGTGAAGTTGTAAACAAGATGACAAATCATGAGCAGATTGGTTTAGGGTTTTTTCTAGGACAGGGAAGGTCATTGGAAACATTTTTTTTCTGATCTGGTACCTTCCTACAAGCAGCAATATAAAAAGCAAGAAAAAACAGTGAAAAGAATAGTCATAAAAAAGAAAAAATAAATTCTTACACCTCCAAGTTTAGAAAGAAAGAAAACATATACAGAGGGAGACAGACCCAAGCACTTTAAGATACAAAAGATTTCATGCCAACTGTAGAATTCTACATCACCTTTGCCCAGCACAATGCCAAGTTTTGGTAACAAAAAAATAAAAGAATGGTAGGTATAACATCTGATTGGTTACCTTTACTTTAGATGGAATACCATCATGTTAAAAGAATATTGCTGGTAGCTATTTTATAATCACAGTCTGACTTCTGTTAGTCAAGCAGTAGTTCATTAAAACTCAGTTAAATACTGCAAACATCTAGACTGTAAGTTAAAACTTTTGAAACCTAAGATATTTTAATATAAATAAACCAAAGTCATTTTCAGCCATGAGCAACTGACCTAATGAGCACACTTGAAAACATTAAATGCTTGGAAAATTTTGAAACTGACTGTTCTTTCCAGCAAAGCTGGCACGGTAAAGATGTGCAGCACAAGGATAATGACCATTTTGCTTTCCCTTGAACTTGAATCCTCAGCTATCAACTGGTATATTTTTTATGAATTTGAGAACAAATTTTTCAAACCAGATGTTATTGGAGTATCAAAGACCACATTTTGGTATTTACATATAGTCCAGCATTATCTGTGCTAGAAGAGGTAAGGAAACAGAGGGTGCATCTTTCTTTACCACTGTGCTTGTAATGGAAAAAGGCACTACCATAACTTGGACAAACCACTGGAAATGTCAAAATCCTTTCACAGCTTTCTGAAAGTTGCAGATATATGTTTATATTGGAAGATATATATAGCTGTATAGACATGAAATGATATGGAGTGAGACACTTTATTTAAAATGACAACTGAATAGCTATTCAAAGCAGTCTTGACTGGAGGCTATGCTCTAGCTGCATCTAAATATTATTTATTTATTTATTTATCTTTACAGAAAATTAGATTTCTAATTTTCTTTATGATGCAACAGTTTCTAAAACAGTAGGAAAGAAGGTAGGAAGAAAAGAATGTAGAATAATTCCTGCCTGTGGTTTCCTAATTGGCTCATAAATCTAGGTAGGTGCTGAGGAGACCACATCTCACCCTCAAACAAGGGTCTGCAGGCATGGCATTTACAGCTGTGGTATGTCCCAGAACAGCTTTGATGTGGAGCAGTTCTGACCTGCCTAGATCTGCCTCTTAGAATGATTTCAGCAGTCACAATGAGACCTTGATCTTCATTTGAGTTTCTGTACTCCACTGTAATGTAAATAATTGATAGGAATAATAATAAGCAGCTTGCTTACTGCTACTCTTGACAAAGACAGGATTTGAATTTAGATGAAAAAATAATATGCTGGCAGACAGTGCTGGGACTTTGAGAATAAGACATATCTTGCCTTTGATTTGTAAGGCATAATACTTACACTGCAATGTGCCATATTTGTAAACTCAACCATTAAGTAGTATTTACCATGACTAATGTAGGAGCATACAAAGAGTGCTTGTTTGTAGAAGCATCTTGCAATGTTAAGATTTACTGACAATTAAGAATTGCGAACATGAGGGAATTAACTGAGCATCCCTAATGAACTGTTTTTGTATGGACTGACAATTGCACAGAGGCTTCAGCAGATGTTCAGCCTGGAGAAAAGAAGATAGGGAGGAGATATTATTGCCATGTTCCAGTACTTAAAGGGTGGCTACCAAGAAGATGGAGACTTCCTTTTTATGAAGATTTACCTGGAAAAGATTAAAGGTAATGGGTGCAAGTTACTCCTGGGCAGATGCCAATTAGACAGCAGAAGAAAACTTTTCACTATGAGAACAGTCGGACATTGGAATAATCTTCCCAGGGAAGTAGTGGATTCCCCAATATTGGATGCTTTTAAGACCCATCTGGACATGGTGCTGGGCCATCTCATCTAAGCCATGTTCTTACCTAGAAGGTTTGGACCAGATGATCATTGAGATCTGTTACAGTTTCTCATTCTATGATTCTATGACTTTTTCGTCTTTTCTTTCTCCAAAACAGGGCAAAATGCTGTTCATACTCTGTATTTCAACTGGAATCATGTCTTGTTCTTACTTTCTCAGTGTGAGTTGGTGGAATTATCAATTATCTAGGAGAAATCTACATCCTGAAGCCCAGCAAATAGCAATTTGGTTGGCTCACTTAGGGAATGTGAGCCCAAAATATATTAACTCTCAAGGGACAAAGTAATTTCACATCAATTTTGAGCTGATGACATGTTCTTCCATCTATGTTTTTTTGTTCTTCTCTTGAGCAAAAGCAGGTATAAGACAGCCCCATTAATAATTCAGAATGTACCAAAGAAGCTGGAAACTACACCTTTGAACTGAGAAGGGAAAAACATACTTCTTTATCATAGTTTAAAATATTGCAGCTTGGGCTTTAAAATCTTTCTCACTGAGATGTGACCCTTTCATACCTTTAAAACTAAAGAAATATATGGTTACATTTTGCTGATTTATATGGCAACTAATTACAGCATGCTGATATTGCAGCACAGTGTATGTGACACTGAGATATTTCTCATCTCCACAGTTCTTATCAGCTTCATCAAACTAGCAAGCCAGAGACAATCACTTGATAAACTATAATGGCTGGTAAAGCAGATCTTTTCTAGATGTAGGATCATTGAGCAGGCCCAGCTGGTCAGCAAGTTTCTTCAAGACGGTGCTGATCCTGGACGGGGTCCGATGCAGACGGCGTCAAGAGCCAAACAAACAGCCACAGCATGTACAGCCATATATACCCTGGAGTTCCTTTTGTTCAGCTGTCAGTCAGCTGCCACAGAAACCAGGGTCAGGTTTCAGCACAATCAAGGTGTTTTCCTCACCCCAGCCAGAGATACTGAAGACAGGTTCGCCTGGAGGGAACTTCTGTCCAAAAGCTGTCATCTTCACGAAGCTGCCAGTTCTTATCTCTTTCCAGGCTCCACTCCCTGCTCAGTTCCAGCCCCCTCAGCCAGGTCCACCAGCATCAGTACAATCAAGGTGGCTTCCTCCACCCTGGCCATGGTGGAGGTCCAATGGAGGACCCTGGCCTACAGGCCCAATGGTGCCTGTAGGGACGTCCCAGCACCGAAGGCCCTCAGAAAAGGAGAGCAGTCTCCACCCAGTTGTTAGTTCTTATCTCTTTCCAGGCATCACCCCCTTCTGAGGTCTGGCCAGGCCAGGTACATTCCACCCTAGCCAGGACTATTCACTTTAAAATTGTCCTTTTGAGGCAAATTCCAAGCAGTGAGATCGTCTGACTCTCACAGTTAGGCTTCTGATAATAACTGTGTATATAACTTTCTAAATTATATTTGTTATGCATTCCTTCCTCAAGAAAGCAATAGTTGTTCGCATACAATATTTATGCAAGGAAAATAAGGAAAGACTGAAAATTTATATTAGGTGAACTATTGTCATTGCAGTTACAAAAGATGATTCATGAAAGCTGGGCAAATTTTAGAGGTCAGAAAAAGGAGCATCTGAGTACTACAGGTTTACAGGTTAGGTGGAGACTGGTGTGCATTTAATTAATACCTACCTGCAGGAACTAGGTCAGATGAATTAAAGTTCATGGCGCTAAAACTATCCTTTTAAGCTCTCAACATCTTTTTGTATAATCATTCTGCCAATACCTTTTAGTTTTCATGGTTCCTATAACAATAGTTCCTTTGCAGGGTGAAGCCTGGCTAGTTTTAAAAGGGTTTTTTTTAAAAATTGCCAAGTTAACTTATCTTGTCATTATTATTTCCATTATTTCAAAGTCTAGCATAAAATTCACATAAGGAGTTGCTTTTACTGGTTTTTTTTAGCACTTTTTTGTTTGGTTTTTTTTGTTTGTTTTTTTCTTAATTCCATAACTTGTCAGATGTGGCCTGATATTGCAAAAAGATTAATGTCACAAGCAGCCTCTGAGGATTGAAAAAGTCTTTTAGGCATTTAGTTGCATTCTAGGGAATGTAAATTAGCCAGTAGCAGACTTAACTATAAGGAAATTACTGTAAATCATACCATATTCATTGAAGATGTTTATTAATTTCTGTATAATTGTAAAACATTATCTAAGATTAGATAGGTAATTAAAATGTATGCATAACTTGGCTAGTCACCTCCTGGAATAGAAAAAAAAAAAAAAAAAAAAAGGAAAAACAATAGGAAACCAGAGCATCTCAGTTACACATTCAGAATATCTGCAATACATTTATAAAAAGCAAATTATTTAAATTTCCTGTAGAAAAAAATTATTCATCCAGGAACAGTAGTACACCCATACAGCATTTAGCTGTACCCTGGCTTACTGCCCTACTAAAGATCATGTATACCTTCTTGAATGCTTCATTTCACCTTATACATTATCATTCCTGCATGGTTTCCCTTTCTTTCTTTCTTTGTGATCAGCTCCTTGCAGCCTAAGTGTCAAGTGCTACATACCTGAGGCAGAGCTTTACAGTCCACTCAGTTACCAAGCTCTGTAGCTGCTCTCATATAAACTTCCTTACTGTGTGCAATCAGGAGATATCCTTTAAGTTTTACCAGTTTATTTAAATAGGTCAGGTGTTGAAATATTATTTCATGAATATAACTGATGTCATAACAGACCCCAATCACTCATCTTGAACTCATAAATACCTTAATTTAAAGTAATTAGTAAAGAACCAATTCACTTAGCACTATCTCTTCTACCCTAATACTATCTGTTCAGTGGAAACACCTTGTACGGTTGCCAGTGCTGGCAATATGTTCTTTTTCTGTTTATTTATATTCACTGTATATGTGATAGAAAATGAAGTTAACTACCTTTTTATTTTTTTTTGCATTTTCCTCTTCCCTTTTATTCCTCAGTCCTCCTCTCCTTTGTTCTGACCCTGTTTCCTTCTCTTTTACAGTCCTGGGATTTATCTCAGTCTTCATTTCTCAAAACCAGACTGGATAAAGCCCTGGGTAACCAGGCATGATCTGCCCCCTGATCCTGCTTTGAGTAGGAGAATGGATTCCATGCCTTCAAGAGATACTGGGTTCAAGAGCCTGAATTATCCTATGATGCTATGGTCTGAGTCTCTTCAATCTTCCATGCAAAGCAAGCCATCCAGCATTATTACTTGGGTTATGGAATTATGGCATTAAAGGACACCTGTGTACAAAGAACATGAATTAAGTGACAGCAGGGACTGCAGGAGCCTCCTCATATGGGTTCTCCACACCTTGTGGAACTTCATTGTGATGCTCAAGTACACTGGGGTACAGGAAGTCATCCTTGATCACTATATATATGATGTCTTATTCGGTGACTTCTACAGAGAGAGCTTTCTGCACACTTTTATTTTCATTTCTTTTCTTCCTATTAAGCTGTATGTGGCTCCAGCCATAGTTCAAGACTTCTTCTGGAAAAAAAAAAATTATTGTCTGAGCTTAACCCTTTTTTATGATGCTCAAAAGCACACTATGCCTCAGAATCTGGGATGCACCCTACATGTGGATTTCTACAGCAATCGATACTACACTGTATGCTAAAGTCAGCTTTGAGGCAGTGTGTAGGAACAAAGGTTTCTATAGTTTTTGCAGTGTTCAGCATCACACTGTGCATTAACTACCTCTGTGAGAATAAATTTGTCTGCTATATAAATAGATAATACGGACATGTAGATTTTTGGATTAATATAGGCATGAACTGTGCCTTCCACCATCCAGTGAACTCTGTCTTCCACCATCCTGTGAGGCTCTGCTCTTTGCCACCTACACAGAAGGAGTAAGGTGCCCTCCAGCTCTCCATCACATATCACCAGCCTCTTGTTTTCTCCACTGTTTCCCAGAAGGCTGATATCTCCCTTTCACCTCCTTACCTTCTGGCCCTGCAGGAGAGCTGGGCCATCCGGGTGCAATGCTGTTTAATTCCTTAGAAGACTCACCTTTCCACACACCACACAGGAAAAAGCGGTTCTTTCTCATCTTTCCTCAGACATGAGCAGAAAAGTAAATGAGAAAAGGGAACCTTAATGAAGGTACCAATCCATCCAATCCCTTGCAGTTAAAGATGTAGATGTATCCCAGTGACCTCAGCTATTTTATCATATAACACAATGCCTAAAAACATTTTTATTAATTGCCACAGTTCAGTTCCATTACTTACCAGTACTGAGAAATCTCTAGGTAATTTTCTTCACTAGAAAGCTGAAAAGTCTTCAATCATTCCAATATATTGGAGCATGCTATTTTACAACTCTTAGGCTCTAACTTTAAAATATTGACCTACAGGGCTCTGACACTAGCATTTGTAAGACCTTCTGGAAACTTATGAAAGGAACAACATTTTCATGAGTAAAAAATATGTTAACAAAAGGCTGTATTTTTATAACTTGTTTTAACCAGTTTAAAAACTGACTGATGCCGAAAGAACTGTGAACCATAGCATACCTCTTGCCTTTGGCAATTGGAGCAGGAAACAGGTTCAGAGCTGGGATTTCTGCATGTATGAGTGGAATCTCAAAAGATTTTGTTATGTTCAGATATTGATCAGCTTAACAATTCCACCGTTATCTCCCCTTCAGGCATGGCCATAGAGCCAGATTCCTTTATTTTATAGTTTCACTTCTTCAAAAGAGGAATCGAAAGAATCACTTTCCCCACCTTTTGATATTTCCATTGGGCTTTTCTGTTTGGTCGGTCTTTTTTTAGGGAAAAAGAATAAGCTGATTAGTAGTTCATAGATTTTCAGGTAAACCTTTGTGAGATGTATTTCCCAGAACAGTTCTGTTAGAATTTGCTTCAAGTAAATTTCACATCTACACATCAGAAAACAAATAACCCCTGAGTTATTACTTTACTGTGAAAATCAAAGAAGTTCTCATTAGAATATATCTATCATTATCTTCTTCCACTTGATAAGAAAAAATTTTTTTAAAAGACATCATCTTAGGAAGCAGTAGCTCTTACAAATGTCTATTCATATCCACATCCACCTAAAAAATTCATTTTCAGCTAAGGCTAATCTAACCCATAATTCAAAGTTTTACTTTATTATTAGTCTTAGTTCTATAAAATTATATCAGTCATACTCCAGAGCAATTGTCACATGTTTTTATTAATACAGTTTAGCTTTCCAGGTATCATGAGTAAACACCAGACCTACAGTTTCTGGTCTGTATACACGCCAACTCAGAAGGTAAAAACATTTTCATGTTCTATTCACAGATTAGCACAGAGCTATACTTTTTTTCTTTGTTTAACACAGTACTACATTAACGTCTTCTAGGCAAGGACAAACTACTATATCAAAATAATTTCCTAAGCAGAGGTGAGGTGGGCTGTAAAGTTTAATTTAGTCTTGATCTTGTCCACAAACTTAGTTACCTTGGGCTGAAATCTGTAAATTCTGAAAATTCCTTCCTGGGCACAGTTCCTTGGAAACTTTACCAGATGCACTTGATTATGAATAAACTGTTTGGAGATTCAAATATGTTAAAAAAGAAAGGAAAGCTACTGGTTTTTATTTTCTTTCATATAAAACTCAAAATGTGTAATTATAAGAAGTGATACAACGGCGATGATTATTTGAGTTACTATTAAATATGTATCCCCTATTTAGCTGCTGAAAATAAAGGAATTAGAAAAAAATAATCTTTCATTTGCATATAACAGCAAGGGTTAGGAAAACTTTGTAGAATACAACAGTCTTCCATGGATTACACAGATGCAAGACTGCAAGATGATTGAACCTAAAGCTCAGTACTGTTCTAGATCCTTTTCCCAGGGTGACCAGATCTAATGAGCCAAAGAATGCTAATAGATCAAAGTCTAGTTTGGCCTAAAAGGCCCAAGTGATTTACTCAATAAAACAACAGACCTCCCTAGACTTACATTACAATTTATGCTGATGTATCTGGATCAAAATTTCAGCTAAATTCCATGTATAAGACAACCCTGCAAGAAGAGATGAGCTGAAAGAAAATAGCACTTATAATGTGATAGATGTGTATCATTTACAGATCCTATGAGGAGAGGCTGAGGGAGCTGGGGCTGTTCAGCCTGGAGAAGAGGAGACTCAGAGGAGACCTCATCACTCTCTACAACTCCCTGACAGGAGGGTGAAGCCCAGGGGGGGGTTGGTCTCTTTTTCCAGGCAACTCTCAGCAAGACAAGAGGGCACGGTCTCAAGTTGTGCCGGGGGAGGTTTAGGTTGGACATTAGAAAGAATTTCTTTACTGAGAGGGTGATCAGGCATTGGAATGGGCTGCCCAGGAAGTGGTGGATTCTCCGTCCCTGGAGATATCTAAAAAGAGGCTGCATGTGGCACTCAGTGCCATGGTTTGGTAACTGCAGTGGTAGTGGATCAAGGGTTGGACTTGATGATGTCTGAGGTCCCTTCCAACCCAGCCAATTCTATGATTCTATGATTTAAGGAAAAAAAAATTAACAACAACCCAAACAAACAAAAAACAAACAAACAACAAACACACAAAACCAAAACAACTATCAAACAAAAATATCCTAACTTATAAGAAGGTTATCAGCCATCAGAAACTGGGTAGCTATATTCAACCTTAATTGTCTGTGGACTGTTGATGATGTGGGACTTCCCACTGTGTTTCTAATTACAAGGTAGGTTCTGTGGAGTAGCAACTCCTTCTAAGCTTATTCTTTTTAAATTAGTATCTTCTCATTTGTCTTCTCTAGATGGCCTTGTTCCCTGCCCATATCCAAAAGGCAGGACTTGAAAACCATGTCTGGTCAAACTCACTGTATGCTTCTCTCTCCTGAGCCCTGTGAGGTGTAGCCACATTAGTATATTGTACAAGAGACCTGGCAGAAGAGAAAGAAAAGCCCTTTCTCTCTCCCATGCTCTCTTCCTTCAGTCCAAGCATCAAAGCAGCATAAGTTATTACAGGCTACGTACACAGGGATATAATATCTGCAGCTTTCCCTGCCCCCTAGGAACTGCAGCAGGCCTGACACACCATCTTGTAAAATAGTTACTTAAGGTAGTTGTCAAGGTAAATCAAGACTAGGAAGACAGACCACTGAAGGAACTGAAGTCACATCTCTTACAACTCTTATTTTTGTTTGGTAATTGGTATGCTTGTCCTTACATAATAAATACTGAGATTGGTCCTTATTTAGGTATACAGCTGCATTTTATTTCAAGACATGACAGAGTAATTTAGATCCATTTCATAAGCTTATTTTTCTATTTCCCATCTGGAAATCATTCAAGGAATTATCCTATTTGGTTTTTAGTATGCACAATGCACAATTCTTTAGTTCTTCTTCTTGATATACTCTTCGACCACGGTCCCTAAGAAAAACTATCACTTAAGCAGAGATAATTTACATCACTAACATTAGGCCATCTAGTTTTAGGACAGTTGGAAGCTCTGCAGCTATTGCTTTTCTCTACTTCTATCTTCATCCATCGCAGATATCAAAGAAAGAATTATTAAAAAAATACACAGTTGCATGTAATAAGATTTAATCTATACATTCTCTTATTAGTTTTAGAGAGAACTGAATTATAACTTAATAGTCACTGTTATCATTTACTTGATATAATTCAATCACTTTTTCACATTCATGTCAGATTCTGTTTTTTTAATTTTTTTCGTGGGACACATCAACCCAAATATATCTAACTGAAAATTTAGGTATGGCTGCCATCTAATTTTTTTTTACACACATGAAGAGCAGAATTAGAAAAGAAATCAAACTTAATTTTAAAGTATACTTTAGTATTTCTGGCCCTGGTCTGAGCTGGAAGTTTAAGTCTCTTAAGACCACTACTCTAGGGGTGAAATGTCTCCTCTATTAAACCATATGCAAGGGACAAAACAACAAAGAGCTCTTCAGAACCCACTGCTATTCCTAACAGAAGGTTAAATATATACATATATATACATATATATATGCACACACACACACTCAAAAGTTATCCTAATACAGTCAACAGTAATACTGACATGTCGAGAAGCAAAACCTTCCCCTCATGTGCCCCTTTTAGCTGAAAGGCAGCTTGTAATGTTTATCTCTTAAAAATTACAAATGCCAATCACTAGATTTCACCTGAAATTATTTTAGCAGGTAAGGTTATTCTAGTCCTATGATGTCAACAGCAGCAAGTAACAATTTTTCAGTGAAAGAACATCCTGTCTATGATCCCTGCAGCAAACTCCAAGGAAAAAGAAATTACACAAAAATATAAAAACAAAATGCAATGAGAGTGAGAGATTTTCCACATAAATGAACATTTATGGGAGTGTATGCTGAAGTGTATAATATTAGTATGCTGAAGAAACAAATTTTATGAAGAAAAATATGGTAAACATTTTTTTACTTATGCATTTAAGAAAGCTATTACAAAGCCCCACAGGGAACTGCCAAGGCAGGTTCCACATAGCTCTTAATTCCTGACTGAATCCAAAGCAAGCCAGGAAATAAAATTTAAAAAAAAAAAAAAAAAAAAAAAAAGGTCAATAAAGAAAGTAGTAATTTCAGGACTTCTAGGGTAATTTTCCATTGTGAAAAACTAAATTTGTCCCAACAAACATTTCACTTGTTGGAAAGAATGCTGGTGTTGGTAGGCATGAATAAAAGGTCAACGGAAATCACTGATCTAGAAAAATCAAAGGGATTGCAACTCAGAGTGAAGTGGGACATATAAAGATGAAAAAACACAGGCTACTGCAGTGGGAGCTCTTATCACTCCTCCAATCTTAGAGATTGCTTCTTTTTCTCTAGTGATTCAGTTGCATGGTACCACTCTTACCAGCATAAAGTCCCATAATCAGTCAGCCTAAACACTGTCCAAGTCTATGAAGAGTAATGACAGCAGCTTGTCCCAATAAGCCTGAATGAACAATCTGGAGAACTCAATAATGAACTGCTGAAAAGAACTTGTAAAATAAACCATAAGAAATATTAGTCAGAGAATTAAATGGAATTTTTTTGCAATCTGAATAGTCCAAGTTATCTTTTGTCTTATCTTTCTCCTTATTATCACAATAGAACACAATATTTGCAAAACTGACTTTGGCTTTGATGTGCTTTTCTTAGACTCATGCATCTGTGAATATTTAAAGTATTATTTAAGAAGTTCTAGAGTTTCAATTTCTGTTCTAAATATTTTGTTGATTAGTAAGTTTTAATATACAAGCAGTGGCAGTGATGAATTTTGCATATCATTTCTGTAACTCCAAGATAGACAGGACTTATTTGAAGTTGAAAAGACTCTTATTTCATTTGGGAAAAGATAAATACCCAAGAAAGTGCTGAGCTATCAAAACAATTCTGAGATACAAATTACATCCTGAGCTAATCATTCGCATTCACTGCCAAAAGCATCTTCCTTCCTTGCTCACAGTATTAGAAGTAGCAGCTGCTGTTGAAATCTCCCCTGGAGATTGTTAGGATCTACATGAGAAAAAGCTGTGTGCTGGAGGCCAATTTAGATAAACAACAACTGCTACTTTATTGGATACGATTCTTGGGAGATAACAATCCAAAAAGGTGGCACCTATTTTCATATATGTCAGATGATGGTGATGTAGCTGCCCACCTATCTAGGCAACTCATTTCATAGAGTACTTCTGCAGTAACAGGAGGCTCCACTTCCCTGCTCCCATAGGTTTGTATAAAAGGTAATCACTGTGAGACATCAAGCATTGACTATAATATATTGTCCTTACAGTGCTACTTTTGCCCGGGCCAACTTTCCTTCTAGATGACTTTAGAGACCTATTTTGGTTCCTACCAAAGTACTCTTTTAATTTAGGTCCACTGATGTGATTTTTTAATAAATACATATTGCCTTTCCCAAGGCCACAAACACTGCAAATGCAGATTGATGTAAGGAACCTCCTGAAAGGTGCAGTCCTACAATGTACATAACCCTAGGACAGAAACAGCTATGATTTTTACTGCTGTAAGATTTTTTAGCCAATTTTCACTCACTGAGTTACAGGGGAAATGCATTTTGGATGCATCAATAGCAAAAAAAAATAAAGGAAGTGCTGAGTTTTCCACTGAAATTAGATTGCTTTGCAGTATCTTAGTTGACCTTCTCAAATCAGGAGCTTGAGAAACAGTTTTGTAAAATGCTGCTCATGGTTGTTTTGGTACAATTAAGGTCAGAGCTACTTTAATCTTTGTTGGGGTTTTTTTTGAGTGGAACATCCAAGTAAGTTTATCTGTGATAAATTAAACATTGACAAAGAACAGTGTATTTCTGAGCAGGCATCAATAGCAATAAGAAAAGTCCGTTTAAAAAAATTGTAACTTAAAGGGTGTCCAATAAAACAACTTGAAAAAAAGTATGTTTTCTTTTAAAACAAGGTTATTTATCAAAGTTCCTGTGCCTTGTCTATTGACTATTTTGTTTCCTTTTATTGACAGGTTTAGTCAAGACTAATGGCCAGATTAACATTTTCTATGATAGTAATAAAAAAAAAGCACAAAACAAAAACAAAAAAAAAAAACAACCCACACAAATCCATCATTATTTCTGTTTCTTTTCTATCTCCAAACTTACATCTATGGAAACCACACTGTACTCTAAGAAAAGCAGTTTATAGCTTCAGCAGTTTTTCTATGCAGTGAGTGCAGTGACTAATGATTAATATACTCTTCATGTTCCTTACTTTGGACCTTGATTATTATGGATTTGTTTTGGTCATCCATTCTTAAATTGGAGCATTGAGAAGAGGTAATAAAAATCTCTGAACTAGAGAGTACAAAATGAATTACAGAACAATATTAAATAAATAAATAAAATTCAAAATAATAAATAATAATCACCCCAATATATAAAGAAAAAATTTTAATAATATAAAATCTTATAGTAACATCGAAACGTACTGGTAATTTCATGTATTATTTGGCACATGCGGAAACGGGATTTTTCCTTTTTTGCATTAGTTTCTCAATACCATATTTTGTAAGTAAAAAAAACCCCAAAACCCAAACTACCTAAGTGTGAATATAATTGAGTGCAATACCTTTTTGAAAACAAAGACAATCAATTACCTGAACATTGACATTAAAGCACTGGAGAACCTACCGCGAGGTAGGAGATGGAAAAGGTAACTTGCTAATCTTTTCCTTCTCCAGTAACTGTATATTTTCTGTTACAGAAACCAAAATCTTTGGATGAGACAGAAGTCATCAGAAACTTCTCTTCAAGTGTTACTCTGGTTTGGCTCAGTTCATGTTGCCCTCTTACGCCCTGTTTCTCCTGAAGGAGAACAGAAGTGCTCTTCTGGGAATTAAGCTATTAAATGTCTTTCTATTGGTATGGAAAGTAATCTACTCTGTTTTCACAACCTCTCTGCTTATGTGTTGCTTGAAAAGTGTAGAGACAAGAGCCAGGATTCACAGAAGAAAAGCCACAGTGCTTTGCCTGGGTCATGTTGTCTTAGTGAGAATATTCACTTTCTATGCAGTACAATAGCTGCTTGGTTGTAATCAGAGTCTTCCCCATATGAATAACATCTAGTTTGAGCTTGCAGCTCATCTCACATTAGCTGAAATGTGGAACAAAGCCAAATGAAGTTAACAGATTTGTTCTGGTGTAAATCCAGTGTAAAATAAATTACTTTTGCATGCAAACTGACTTGTCTTGCTTTTCAAATTTCTTCGCCCAGGCATGTGAAGCAAACCACTTTATATGCAGCTCGTGGATAAAAGCCTATCATGCAGAAATTGGAATTTACATCCAATTTCTTTTACCCAGTAGATGCTATGTGTCAAAGAAAATAGAACATAAACAGTTAGTAGTTGTTCCCAGATAGATCTTTTGAGTTGGTAGTTATCCCCAGACAGATCTTTTGCGTTCTGAAATTGGTTTTGTATCTACTTCTCCAGATGTCAACTTCGCAGAAATTTTACCTAAAGCTTTGTTATAAATGTAACACCTTATCATCCAGAATTATAGGTGACCTTCTGTGTTTTTTCCAAGCTGTGCTTTCATAGTAAATAATGCTGTTACAAGAAACTGAAATATAACAAATGCTACAAAGCTACACTAGTACAGTAGTGTAGCATTCCTATAAAAGAAGCAGTTACATACATTAACAAAAACTATTCAAACAAACTATTTGAACTGATTCACTAAAAAAAAAGAAAGAGAGAGAAAGAAAGAGGTGGAAAGAAAATATCATCAAAAGAATAGCTTTCATAACTTTTGAGAAAAAATATATTTTTCATGTTTTATATTTGAAATGGCTGTAGTGACGTTGAAAAAAATTCAGACAGAAAAAAATGACATTGACAAGTTACTTGAACAAGAAAAAAATCAGAAATACTATACGAGTCATAAAAAAAACAAAACTAAAATCAGAGTGTTAAGGATTGGAAGGAACCTCAAGAGATCATTGAGTCCAACTGTCCTGCTACGGCAGGACCCCCTGGTGTAGGTTACACAGGAACATGACCAGGTGGGTTTTGAATGTCTCCAGAGAAGGAGACTCCACAACCTCACTGAGCAGCCTGTTCAGTGGTCTGTTATTTTCACAGTGAAAAAGCTGCTTATACTTATGTGGAACCTCCTATGGTCCAGCTTGAAACTACCCCTTTCCCATCATTGGACATCACTGAGAAGAGCCTGGCTCCATCCTCCTGACACTTGCCCTTTACATATTTATAAACATTAATGAGGTTGCCCCTCAGTCTCCTCTTCTGGAAGCTGAAGAGCCCCAGCTCCCTCAGCCTTTCCTCACAAGGGAGATATTCCACTCCCTTAAGCATCTTTGTGGCTCTGCAATGGACTCTCAGAAATAAGTATCATATAATCAAGTATTGTATCATATAAGTATCATATAATGAATCTGGCAAACATTATTTCCACAAGATGGCTGCCAAGAAGGGCAAATGGGTATTTAATGATATTTAATATAATAGGAGTTTATATTTCTATAAAAGGAAGGATAACAAAGGCAATTCTGTTGTTATGAGAATTTAGCATGACAGAATCTCAAAATGAGCAAGTAATAGAACTGGAATTTTACAACACACAAACCCACTGGAATAGAAATCACACCTTAAGTCAGCCAAAATTGTTTTCTTTAAAATAAAATTTAATATAAATTTTAATTCATTATCATTCTTGGTGAAGGACTGACCTGCTTTTGCTTTTCCAGTAGGCCCTACTTCTAAGGAGGCTTTCCTGATTCTTGTGTACCAGTTACAAGAATCTGATCAAGAAACCTGAAATAGTGTCACTTCCCGTGTTCCACTTTCTGATTGTCTATCTGGTTCTCTTATTCTCAACAGCTGTTCTGAAGTCAATTACAGTATGAAACATACAGTTTCCATAGGTATTGTATTTTATGGGCATGTGCACGACAAGAAAAGATAGGATAAATAGAGATGACCAAGAAAGCAGCTTTTGTGGGAGATAAAGAACATTTAATAAAAATGTCCATGCTTTTCTGACTGCAGTAGATATACTGAAAATCAGATAAAGTATATTATAAAATATATAAGAAATTAAAGACTGGAAAAAGCTGGAAGCTTTGAGAGTAAAGATACAAAGAAAGAGGAAGGAAAATTGATGGAAGTTGAAACTCAAAACTGAAAAACCTCAGTATTGTTATCATATGCTATAGTTTCAGTTCCCACTAACAGATTTTGCAAATTTACCTATGTAAGACATATCCAGCAAGATTTAAGTAGCTCATGCAGTAATTTAAAATATGTAAAGAGAAAGATATTTATAGTAAACGATACTTCTATTTACCATTTCCTTGATGGCAATTCCAACTTACACTACTTCACTGACTCTTCACTATTATCCTTTCTCATCAGTATTAGACTGACATGATTTTTTAGGTTCTTTCATATTATGGTAGAAGATCAGTGAAAGTACTGTGCAACATGACTGCTAATGAGGCCTACTTCACACGAAACAAAGGAAGTTATTTGTAGTCTAGATCAGTTCCTCTATTAAACTTCTGGTGCATCACCATAAAACAAAAAAAAAAAGGAAAACAAAACTGAGCTGAGCAAAATAGAGACGGCAAGGTAGGGGTGGCAGTGAGTGGCCAACAAGGATGGGGAGACAGGTGTGACTTGTTTTAATTTGAAGTCACTTCAAAGGAAGTGATCCCACTCTCTGATACTGCAGTAATCAGTAAATGACACAAAACCTTTGAAGCATAAGTAAAGAAAAAGACAGGACAGGGGAGATCTGAGGCAGAGGGAATTTGTAAACAGAAATAATAAGCTATGTAGAAAGGTACAAAAAAAACCATATGAGTAAACAGCACTTTGTCTTACAGTTCTCCTGCTGTGCGTGGCTCAGGGAGTCAACAAAGTCCGCATCGACTCTGCAGAAAGAATGCGGGATGAGTAAGCAGCTTAAACAACTGGAGGAGCAGAAGTAAATTAATAAATCTGTGGGGCAAATGAAGAAATAGCCAGTCAAAGATCATAACCATAAAGCACAGAGTAAGCTAATGGTTAGAGGATTAATGGCTAGAATCAAATTCAAAACAATACGTAAAGGCAGTAAGGCAAGAAAAAAACAACTGCAGGAAGTGAGAAATGATGAGCAACTTGCTGGGTATTTTTTTCCTGACGCTAAACAAGGGTACTAATGAGGCCACATTTGAAAAGTTGCATTGATTGTCTGTGTGTTGTAGTATCCTACAGATAAACATGACTTTATGGAAAAGCTACAGCTTTGGCAGACAGGTGACTACGTACATACCAGTAAAGTAAACAAGACTAGGAAATCGACTGTAGTGGAAGCGAGCAATTATCCACAGGTTAACCCTTAGGATGCTCTCTGGTGCTGTAATGTCCAGGAGTTCAACTGACTAACCAAGGCCCAGTTTGATGTAGCACAGCTGTGTGGCTTAGCCTCTGTTTCATTCAGAAACTGACACAGACCTGTGAGAGAGTCTATAAACTAAAACGATGTACATCAAAAAAACAAAAATGAAGAGCTGAAATAGTTTAGGTGGTGATCCTCATCTCTTCTGAGGATGGGTTTCAGCTTCCACCTTTGCCAACTTACTTGCTCTCTCACACTATATACATCCCTGATTTCCAGGGCAGCCTTCTAGTTATGTACAAGTTCATTTCTGAGATCCCAAATTCCTTCGAGCTTGAAGAGATTTCCACAGGGAGCAAGCAATTAGCTTTATGCAGCAAAAGCAAATATAGCTTGAGAGTGTAGGAATCAGGTTGTGAATACATCTTCTGGCATAAATTCCTGAATCTTAGGAATTCCTTAGCCAACAATAAATAAGTGCAAACCTACAGGTAGACATTTAGGTTCAGAAATGTTTTTAGATAGGTAAATTTTAAAGAATACAAGAATATGCCATGGTCTTTGTAAGGATGTTTTGTGAAATTAACTAGAAGAAACTTTGGGATAATATTACCTGAATGTGGATAATAAAAATATATTGGTTTTAAGATTTAGACTACATAAAAAAAGGACACATAACAGTTTTAACAGTTTAAGAAGACACTTAATAAAATCTAAGTTCTCTTGTCAGTCTATACACATGAATGGTATTTCTTTATTTCATTTTTCTGGTAAGAAGGTGGTGTCTTCAAAATGTGAGAGTCTGTGTGTTATCACTGAAGTAAATATATTAAGTAGATGACATGGAACAGACGAAGGAAAACTGAAAAGCATAAAATAATTGTCTGTGGTTCATTCAGCAGTGGACAGATGTTTTTAAATGCCTTGTTAAATTGAGAATTGTATTAACAAGGAAAAAAAAAAAAAAAAAGAAAAAGAAAAGCCTGAGATTGCACTCTGGAAAGTCTGCTTAGGAATTTCTTGAGCACAAAATAAAGACCAGTGAGAAAGTGCCTCTGTGGAAACTGCTTTCATGAAGGCAATTACACATTCCAGGTAAATTCTAATTAAATTCCACTTAGACAAGCATGAACAAATGCTCTCTACTAGGTATATATCTTTCAAGACTGACTATAAAGAAAATATATTCTGGTCACACAGTCCATGTTACAGAGGCCAAAGGTAGGGACTGGGAAAAGGAAGATCCTCCCACTGTAGATGAAGAGCAGGTTTGAGAACACCTAAAGAAACTGAGGATGAACAAGTGCATGGGACCTGATGGGATTCACCCACAGCTTCTGGAAGAGCTGGCAGATGAAGTTGCAAAGCCATTATCCATCATATTTGAAAACTCATGGCAGTCTGGTGAAGTTGCAGCTGACTCGAAAAGGGAAAACATAGTCCCATTTTCAAAAATGGAACAAAAAGAAGACCCAGGGACTTACAGGTCAGTCAGTATCACCCCTGTGCCTGGAAAGTTCATGGAGCAGATCTTCCTGAAGGCTCTGCAAAATCAAGGAGATAACAAAGGGGTGATTGGTGACAGCCAACACAGCTTCACTAAGGGCAAGTCCTGACTAATTTTGTGGCCTTTTTTGATGTGGTCACAGCCTCTGTGGACAAAGGCAGAGCAACAGATGTCACCTACCTGGACCCGTGCAAAGTATTCAATGCTGTACCACACAATATTCTGATCTCTAAACTGGAACGATACGGATTCAATGGATGGACCACTCACTGGATAAGGAACTGGCTGGATGGTTGCACCCAAAGAGTTGTTATCAGTGGTTTAGTGTCAAAATAGAGGTTTGTGACAAGTGGTGCTCCTCAAGGGTCAGTACTTGGACCAAAGTTGTTTAACATCTTTGTTGGCAACATGGACAGTGGGAACTTGCACCCTCAGCAAGTTTGCTGACAACATGAAACTGTGTGGTGAAGTCAACACAGCTGGAGGGAAGGGATGTTATCCAGAGGGAACTTGATAAGCCCAAGAAGTGGGCTCATGAAAATTGCATGAAGTTCAAAAAGGCCAAGTGTAAGGTTCTGCACCGGGGTCGAAGCAATCCCAGGTTGAATACAGGTTGAGAGGATGAAGGATTGAGGACAGCCCTGAGTAGAAGGACTTGAAGGTGGTAGGGGAGCAGAAGTTTAACATGAGCCATCAGTGTGTGCTTGTAGCTCAGAAAACCAACTGTGTCCTGGGTTGCATCAAAAGAAGAATAGACAGCTGGTCAAGGGAGGTGATTCTCCCCCTCTGCTCTTGTGAGACCCCACCTGGAACACTGTGTCCAGTTCTGGAGTCCCCAGCAGAGCTCCTGGAACATGTCCAGAGGAGAGCCACTAAGATGATCAGAGGGCTGGAGCACCTCTCCTATGAAGACAGCCTAAAGAAGTGGGGGCTGTTCAGCCTGGAGAAAAGGATGCTCCAAGATGACCTTATAGCAAACTTCCAATATCAGAAGGGGACCTACAGAAAAGCTGGGGTAGGGCTTTTTACATGGGTCTATAATGAGAGAACAAGGGGAAATGGTTTAAAACTTGAAAAGAGGAGATGTAGGTTAGACATTAGGAAGAAATTCTTTAATTTGAGGGTAGTGGGACACTGGAACAAGGCATCCTGTGCAAGGAAGTTGTGGCTGCCCCCTCCCTGGAAGTGTTCAAGGCCAGGCTGGATGGGGACTTGAGCGACAGGAAAGTGTCGCTGCCCATGCAGGGAGGTTGGAACTAGATGATCTTTAAATTCCCTTCCAACCCTGGCCATTCTGTGATTCTATGATTTTACCATGTCTGGACTTACTGGTCTACTCTCAGTTTCTCTGCCTTTACTGTTCATATTTGAATGATCCATATTTGAATAACATGTAACTCCTTTTGTGTGTCAGAGACAAACTGACACACTGAGACACACTGACAAACTGAGTCTCCCTAATAACAATGTTGTTGAGTTATATATATATATATAAACACAAATAGGTTCTAATGCAAAAAAAATGTTCTCCTGTATTTAAAACATCTTAAAACAATTTGAGAAGATTTTCTTCTGTACTGTACCAAAGCAGTTGTCAGGCCCTGGAACAGGCTGTCCAGGAAAGTGGGAGAGTCACCATGCCTTGATGGTGGAATTGCTAGGTGGAAATGCCATGCTAGGTTAAAAGCTGGATATGGAGATCTTAAAGGTCTTTTCCAACTAAAATGATTCTAGAATTCTACACAAAGGAAAGGTGGAAAGGGAAGAGAATCTGCTCAAGGAAAAGAAAAAAGAGATAAAATATTTAAAGATGTGACTCTATGAGGGATATTTATATAGAAATACAACCCTGAAATAAAGTTTTAACTGCTTTTTTTTCAAGAAAGGAGGCCCTCGTTTAAACTTCTGTAGTTCTTTCTTCTTCACATGAGGAATCATACATATTTTTTAGCTCAAAGATTTTCTTTGAGCCTAACAAGTCATGAAATCTTTGTGACCTTTCTGCAGAAGTTTGATTTTCATCTATAATAGTCACAAGTAAATGCAATCCCTTGCTCTAGGGGAGATAAAAATAAAGCTGGTCCATATTATTGATTATCTTTTTTTCAGTTGATGAGAACAATGAATAAACTAACTATGCACTATTCATTTTAAAATAGTAGATATCATAGATACTTTTTCAAGAGGAATACAGTGGCTCTTCGTATGGTAACGATGGTTTGGGCTATAATTCATTAATGCCTGTAAAGGGATTCCAATTGGAATGTGTTGCAGGAGTATAAAGCATTACTACTGAGTATATTACAACCTTTACAAGTCACATACATATATTTAAGATCAACAACTAAACCAGCTGCATATGTTTGTCTGCTAGAGATAAAAGCACCACCTGGCTCTTCCTCACTATTAAAAACATGGCAGGAACAAACATGCCACAGGATATGTGACAGATTCATTTTACAGCTTTTGAATTTATTGCTTGGTGTCCTTTATTCCATTAAGCAGTGGTTTAAAATCATATGATTAGAATAAAGCAGCCTCTGTAATAATACTACTTTAGGAAAGAGAGAACTATATCATCCCAGAACAATACAGAGGTTTCATCAACGACATATGCTGTCTAAATTGCAATAACAAAATTGCCAATTTAAGGTGAAGTCCTGCTCTTACGTGAGACTAAGCAATCCTCTGGGCTGCTTGTGATTCTCTGCCTGCCTGTGACCATCTTCTTCCCTCCCTTGCTAACCATGATATTCCTGAAAGTAAGATAATACACAAGTGTACCTCTTTTTTGACTCTTATTTAAAAATGCTGACATACCTGTAACTGTAAAATGGTAATTTTCATACAGACTATCAAATCTGGTTGTCTGTCAGCCCAAGATGCTGGTGGTGTTGACAACAACAGCTTTAACAGGAAGAGCCAAGTATTTTTTACAATTAGAATCTTAAAAATTTGGACAGATGATTTGATAAATTTTTTTCATTGCATTTTAGAATAATAGCATAAATTCAAAACCAATCCACATCTCTGCAGTTCCAAGAGATTAAAACTAGTCATGAAATGCCAATGCCTAATTTATCAGTGCAACTACTCCAGACATACTATAACTGTTAATGTTTTGGGTTTTTTAATATGCTGTTATAAAATGGAAGCCATTCATTAACTGTCTGTAACAATTTTTATGGATTTATCGCTTAATTAGGTTTTTACCTTTATTTGGCAGGGGTTATTGAATACAGCATATACTCCTCTTGAGTCAGTGTAAAAACTAAAGGCATTTTTTATGGAAGCCTATATTAAAGCACAATTCAGTGATAAAATAAAATGTCTTAACTTATTCAAGGAGTTTTAATATGGCCTGTAGCCATATAATAGCAAGAAGCTATTTACAAGTTTTCATCATTTTTCCAGACAGAGTTGTCTGATTAAAGAAGATATATTTTAAACACTAAAAGACTTTCCTCCTCAAAACCCCATCTGTTTCTTCTCTGTGCTGCTGTGGTTAAGTATGATGTTAAGTTAATGGTACCTTCCACAAGGAAAGACAATATATGTCATGGTACCATGGGTGTAACAACCCTATTTCTTTTCTGGACCAAGCTGAAAGGGAACTCTCTTTATCAACTGATTTCTAACCCAGCCTCTGATTTCAGAGGGTAACCATAATGGGGCAAAATAAATTTTTTTTTGCAAATATGAACAAAAAGCTGAGAAATTCATCCAGACCAGTATCTGGAGTAGAACAAAACTATTTCTAATGTGCTGGGCTGACTTTTTCATGTGTGGAATTTAACTACGTCTTGATAATTGAATGTTAAGCAGAATCAAGTGTTAGATATGGAGCCCAATTCTGCTTGTCATGCTCAACATGTATTGCTATGCTGTCCTCTCCCACCTGTGAAAATTCCTGCCTTCCACATGGTAACAAGCTGTTAGTCAATCTCTTCAAGGATCCTGCAGCTAGTTTAGTGTCAGCTCAGTATGTTGCTGTGGGAAACCTGCTGGCATTTCTCAGCAGACATGCCTGAGATGTGAACACAGAAGCAGAGGTCCATAACCATTTCCAAATTTCAGAGAATTACTAAATGTGGTATTTCTGGCTTGTAAAATAGTGCATTTCTCGCATGAATTTTATTGACCCTGGCATAATGAAGGAGAATAAAGTTACAAGGGATATGAAAACTGTGAGGCAGAAACACAAGGATTAATAACAAACTGTGGCAAGTCTTCAAAGTGCTCTGAGGTCTCTGGTGCTTAGAATGAAATCTGATTCTGCTGAGGGAAAAACAAATGTTTATGCCTCGCTACAACTTTGGAAAGCTTGAAAAAATTTCCTATGCTTCCCTTAGCACGAGCATGAATGTCCAACTTCAATGCATTGTCTAAGACTTTTTTTCCTTTTCCAAAGTACCAGAAAAAACAAATTGAATAATATCACACTTTCAAAAAGATGACTGAAAGTGCTTTGAAATCTTAAGCTTAAAAGGAAAGCCAATACAAGTAATAAGCAGTTTCAATGAAAAAAAAAATCAAAGAACGTGAATAGTTTTCAACAATAGTTTTAACAAGGATTGCAGAAGAACCTACAAGAGGATAATGGAAGACAATCTTCACAGGACAATCTCCACTGGCCTACAACAGGATGAAATTATATCCATTAATGTCCTGAACTGGGTATTTGAGGTAAAAAGGTATTTGAGGTATTTGAAAAAAAAAGAGGTATTTGACTGAAATTGTGACACAAGCCTAGACTGTCTCTCCCACTCAAAATCAGGTTTGAGAGCAATGTTTTCATTAATCTTCTGGTAAAGTTTTTCCAAAAGTAAGCCAGAGTAATAGAACAACAGCCTATTATGGCACAGAATGTCTCTGTATGGAGAGGCTCCTGGAATTACAAACACAAAGACCTGGCTGTTTCACTCTCTTGTAAGCTCCCTCCCCTCTTGAAAGCTCCTGGTTCTTTCCTCCTGTGACCATATGTAACAGGTAAGCACAGCCACTGCTCCCCCCATGCCTGCCGTATTCTGTTTTCTACATCCACCCCAGGCTGAAACAAGAAATGATGAAGAATGGAGAGATGTTGGCAGTGTCCCTGCGTGTATGGATTTGAGGGAGAGAGGGTATGGCCTCTCACCTCTTCCTTGACCCAGAATCTGCAGTAAAATAGACTTCTTTTAGTGTTCAGTGAGTGTATTCCAGTGCATTAATTTATTTACTGCTATGACCATTGGTAATCATGAAAATATGAAGGTTTTACAGAAAAAAATATGCAATGTTAGCATAATGACTGTACAAAACCAGGTGAACTTTAAGCTGCTGCTGTTAAAGGAGACTAACACTCTGGTTTTATCAGTATTTTTTTTCCACCTTCATAATCCAGTATTCAGTACCCTTTATGATTTAATGTGGAGTCCCTTGAAGATGCAATAGATTTCAGAGCCTCAAATTGCACCAGGGCAGTTAGTTATATTTCTGAAAATGAAATTCCAAAGGTCTTTTTTTTCCTCCTTAATATCAGATTCATTAACAGCATTGCAATTGGCAGTGAAGCTTGATAATTATAAAGGCTTCTACTCAGAAGTGATTAAGCCTACAGAAGGGCATTAGTAAGAAATCATACTTGAAGCTTACCACTGCATAAACTTGTAAGTCTATATCCACAGGAAATTATATACATCAAGACTAGTATCCTAATAAAATAAGATTTTAAACTTTTAAAAGGTCATGAAAAAATTATAAATAAAAGAATAATTAATTAAATTAGCATATGTTTTCTAGTGATGGGATGCCTATGAGCAAATAGGTGTTCCTTGGAGTTCGTGTGTTGGGGCATACATAATATATTTTCAATCTTCAATTTTTAATTTGCAGTTTGCTTCCAGTTTTATATGGCATCTGCCTGTCACAATTGCTTAAGTAGGTACACGGAGTTGTGTAATATTACTTTTAGTTCTTGACCAAACAAGTGCAATTATAGAGGTGATGAAACACTGAATTGTTTAAACAAAGAAAAGAGAAAAATGTCAGTAGACATTTAAATATATATATAGATCTAATTGTTATTCTGGCTTGAGGCAGGATTCCTTGAAAAATTAGACTATTGCAAAATTTATTGACTATGTTGGAAGTTTAAATTTAATTATATCTCATCACATTCATATAAAGTAATTCTTCACGTCTGGTCTTAACTGCAACAATGCTAGATGAATGAAGCTGGATTTTTGTGATTTATTTGGCTGTCTAAACTCTGGCACAGAACACAAGGGCTTTAGTGACCCTGTGCTCCACATCTTTTATATTGTTTCAGTTTGCAGGATTTAAAATAAAATACCAGTTACATGTGAAAGTTTAAAAATTCACCTTCTATGATCAAATTTTAATTCAAAACTTAATGGAGAGCATATATAGATTTGGAGAAATGTACCTCAACACATGGATCATTTTTGTGAATATTACCAGAAAAGTGTTTACATTTGGTGACTTATTCTTTCAGGGATACCCTTTCTGACCCATCAAGTCCTGACATTCTGCTTTCATAACTGCCTCGGGATCTATCCTACACACTTGACCTGGCTTATTTGGAAAATCATAATCTTTTATGCTTGGCTCCTAGATCTCTGTAGGCCAAACGGGACCTCTCTGGCTGTTTCATCTGTCTGCTCACATACCACAGGCACAGAAGCCTCCACCCGTAATTTCTTCCTTAAGCCCATCACGTTCATCTGAATAGTAGCTTCTTTTTTATAGAAGACACATAATCCTGAAAGCCAAAATGGACTCTGAAACTGGGCATTTGTCAATGGTGATTAAAGTTCTTGCCTCTCTCAAGCCTTGAGCAATTTATGTAATCAGAAGTACCAGGACTGCAGCTGTTCTCTAGGAACAACCTTATTTTCTGTTACTTACTACATAATCTGGAATTTGCTGTTCCTTCTCTCACGTTGCTTGAACAGTTTCCACTGGACATATTTTAATGAGCCTTGCATCAAACAATAAACACCTTTGTACCACTTCTCACGGCAAGTTCTCCATAGTGTGCTAGGAAATGATGTACAAGAAGAATTTTTTCTCCACAATGCCCAGCAGTTTCTTAAAGGACAGGAATCTCCTCATCTTCAAATACTCCTTTTGGTGTGAGGGTGGAAAGGGACAGATAACTAGCAGGATTGTCCAGTGTAATAATGTGGTGTGCTTATGGGGTGAATTTTTGTTTCTCTGGTTTGCAGTAGCCTTTTGAAACACCTCAGAGCAACTGGAGAGAACAATGCCAAGAGGGAAGTGGCTGGAACTGGCACTAAGGCAAGTGTAGTGGGTTCATCTATACTGTCAGTAGCTGCTGTAAGAGATAAAAGAGGTTTTATTCTACCATGTATTGAATGCTCTGGCTATTATCCCTGATTACTTTTAGAGATGTTAAGCATCATCAAGGCCTTCAAAAGGGTAATGGCTGTCCTAAATCCTCACTTTCCTTTTTACTCTCTTATGAGGTTATTTCCATGATTATGGCATTTAGCATTTGACCCAGTTATTGACTAAAGGTACATGTCTTAGCTGTGAGACAGGAATAGAGACAAAACAGAGCAGTCTAGAGAATGATTTTACATTAGCAAGAAGGAGAGCATATGCAAGCCTGGTAATGTGAGTCTCACACCACAGTATAGTTTTTTCTTGCAGCTTTTCTGCCATCTAATTCAGTCACATCTGTGGCTCCACACACCATCCTTACAGACTTGAAAAGTATAGCAGAACTATTCTGTAAGACAATTCAATTTCTTCAGCTGCATTTCTCTTTCACATAATGCACAAATTGTCTTCCTGGAAAGGACAATTTTTTTTCTATAACCTGTGTTACAATACACCTATTAAGTAATCTTCTAAGGTGATCTGTAGCTCATAAAATTGTACAAGATTCAATGAGGATGTAAGACCAACCCGCATCAAGTTCTTTAAAAGCATATAACAAGCCCATAACTCCAAAGAACTCATTAGTAGAAGGGGTTATTAATCTAAAGACAGTGAGAATAACAGCTGTGAAATAAGGGAACATCAGGTAAAACAGGAGAGTGCATTTGGAATACTGTCACAAGTAGATGTGACATCAGGCATCATTAATTAATGACTGAATTTCAAAATACTTCTAGGGTTTTTTAATAAAATGAGCTATAGCTTAGAAAAAAATGTTCATTAGTACGTGTTGAAAACTTGCAAGAAAAAAATAGTCCCACCTACAAGATAAGCAATTTTATCACTAATTAAAGGAAAAGTAGGCAAGTCTATAAAAAGGAACAGATGTCTATTTTATCCTATGCCTTTGAAAGATTATTTGATGAATGATAGAACTTGTAAGGTCATATCTTAGTTTTTACACTGTTCATTATAAATACAGCACTGATAATATCATTTGTTGTTTAATATTGTTGAAATATTTACAGAGTTCATTGTGATGTTGTGGGAAATCTAAAAAAGAAAATTAAAGAGCTTAAATAAACACACATCAGAGTCAAGGAAATTACAAAATTTTGTGGTTGTATTTTGGGGACTTGGGGGTTATTCTTTTGCAGGAGAAATCATCTGCTTTCTGTCAGATATCTAATGAGCAGATTCACAGTAAGAATAAGAAAAAAATCTTTCTAATCTAACAACTAAAAAATACCCTTGATAATAACTGAACAACTGTTAATGAATTCATTAGCATAAAACAAAGGAAAATAATAGCCTCATTTACCAATTTCACACATTATTTCTGTGCATTTTCAGCAACCTTTTAAAATGTATAAAAATGAAAAGAAACAAATCTTGAATTTTAAGCAATGCATGAAACAACAGCATGACATTAAAAAGTGTTAAAATACAACCTTACTCAAAGATGCATCCAGCTAGTCTCTAGATGTGTTACTGAATAAATCAATAGTGATGGAAGAAAAATCCCAGAGAGCTCACACTTGGCATTTGGAATATATTTTTTCTAAAATCCAACTTTGTATTTGAAATGTTTAGTTTAGGTTATGGAACTGACAGTATCTAAGAGTTTTATAATGATGTAAGATTGAGGCCTTCTTGCAACTGAAATGAAGAAACTGATGGTGTTGGAGTGGTGTTTCTCTGATAGGATTGATGCTATTTAGGCTAAATAATGCTGCACTGCATGGACACAACCTCATACAACTAAACTAAAGTTGTATGGCAACTTAAAGGCAACTAAAGAAACCCATTTCACTTAATTCACATAGCAATGAGTTGTGAATGAACAATTCTGCCCTCTGTAATTACACTGGAAATTACATTTCATGTCCATTTACTTTACCTTTCTCAAATTCTGCCAGATATGTCTACTTTATTATTGTTTCTTATAATGTTGTACTGATGTAAGGGTTAATGAGAGGTTATGAGAGGTAGGACCCTGGTTATCCTGACTAAGTAATGAACATGCTTTTGCTTCATGCCTTTTTGTTGATGTCATTATGGAAGTTCCAGTTTGCTCCTAATGATCTTAATACCATCACCCAAGCAGTAGACACAGTTATTTAGGATCTTTTTCCCCGAACTCAACTAGGAAGCATCAATGTCAGGACTTTATGATAATGAGTGAAGTAAACCAATGCTTGTGAATGGCATATATGACCAATGCATGCCAAGAATTGGAAGGTAAATAGAAGAAAAAGTAGCATGATCCTGCCAAAATATACCAGAAAATGTTTATACTTCATCTTTTACTGTAATTTGTGGGCTATGAAAAGTCAGCAGCTGGTTTGCACATAGGAAGCATTTCTGTTTTGAGGATATCTAATATATATTACAGGTTCTTAAGGCACCTTTTGCCTATCAGTAAGCTGCTATTTTCCATCTCCAGTAAAGATTAGGGACAAAATATCTGAAAGTGTATATTTTATTATCATTTAAACTCTAGGGAAAAACATGCTTCTCCTTTTAAATACATTCTAATTAAGGATGACATTTTCAAGTAGACTTTACCAATGTACACACACATACATATAAATATACACAGACACATTCCACACACAGGTGCTGTGCAAATCAAGTGATGTTGTCAAATAAGTGTAGAGGATGTATGTGGCAGTGATGTAAGGGTTAATATAAAATGCCTGCTAGTAACTGTCTCTGGGGTCACATTGGGCTGATGGAAACTAACACAGAATGCTAGTTTAATAGAAGGTAAGAAATTGTTTAGGTAGTCATCACCTTATAAGCTAAACTGATAACTATAGCAACATTGAGATAAGAAACAGAACATGTTGCCGGCTTGGCTGAAGACTGAAGAAATGTGTATGCCCAGAGAAGAAGAGGTGAAAAGTTTACCCAGAGAAAGACCTTTGCTTCATTTTTACTTCATCCCCATGACCCCCACGACCACTACCAGGAGACACTATGCAAGTGCAGGAGGGAGGAAATTATGAAAATGACCTCTTGGGACTAATTAAAATACGAAGAGGGAGTAGGTGATGCATATGTATATAAATGTGAAATCTAATGAATATGTAAAACTTCAGTGTATATAACAAAAGTCTAATTGCAAGACTGGTGCACACAGTTTTCAGAGGAATTATCCCCTCGTGCTCCCAGTGCTGAATAAACACACCCCTCGTAGAACTTTCCAAGTTGTAGAGTTGTTTTCCACAAGTCAACAGTATCCCTTCCTTTGACCAACAATGGCTATTAAAGACAGAAAGTTTTAAAGAGTGAGAAGGTGAACCTAGACATCTGGTGGCTAACATACACATCCCTTATTCCAGTAATTCAGACAATAATAAAAATATTATCCTTCCCTTCAGGGTCAGCATCACTACTGACCTGTCCAAAATAACAGAATGCAGAAAACTGGCAAAACAAAGCAGCTGTACAGGATGTATTCACTCTCCTGGAGAGTTACAAAGGTCAGAGAAATAGTAATTTCATCTGAATCATCCAGTAGCTAGAAAATGTGATCTTGGACTTGTTTTAAATGAGGCAAGCTGTAATTTTTAAAACTAGTGCATAACAAGCAACACATAGAACCAAGTTACAAACTTTTTCTTTTTTTTCTTTTTTTTTTTTTTTTCCTAATAATGGAGCTATGTTTCTTTTATGTTTCCCTGCTTTTACCTATGCTGGATGGACTCTGTCATGAAGGAAACTTACCATTAAAAAGTATGTCTTTTGTAATGCTTCATAATCTGAAAATATGTTCTAGAAAAGATTATTCTGAAAGGTAAGTTTCTATTATTATGCTGAGAAACCCAAACTTTTACCACATTTTACCTCAAGATAAAGAATATGAAAGGTGGAAAAAAGAAAAACTTACCATGAAATAGTGCCCCTAGAGAAAGACACAGTGATTTTACTTCTGACAGCACAAGTGGAAAGCCAGACTGCTTCTGCTGGCTTTGGAAGACTTCACACAAAATGCAGACTCTATTAAAACAAACCAGCAGTCAGATAAGTGAAAATACAGATACTGATTTCCCTGTACCACTGAATGAATCCAATATGATTTTGTAGCAAAACAGTACTGGTTTATCAGGCAAATTAATTATGTAAGTATGTACACACTGAGTTCTTTTTGTTAGAGAAAAAAAATTAACAGATTATTTCAAATGTGCTTTTCCACCCCTTCTCCCCCTTCATATCTGTGTGTCAACACAGAACTAAAATTTTGGGTGTAAAGTTCCACAATTCTTCACACAAATTATTCATAACTGATAATTTCACCGGCTCTGATACCCAGAATGAATGACACACTTTAAAATACCCTGCAGTGTTGCATGAGCCAAACGAGTGACACTTCCAGCAACAAAATCATTGACAGTCTCCTAAAGACTGTCTGGCCAGCCCCTTAGTGCTTCCCACCACACATCCTCTGAAAGGGGAAGCCAGCTTTGACTGAACAGATCACCTGGCTGGCTACAAATCATTGTGCCTCAGCCCAGCTGATAGATTTTTTTCAACTCCGTTCTAAGCAGTCTTGTCCAGAAGGCCAGAGCTGTCATCCAACATGTGCAATGAAGCAGATGATGAAGGGATAGTATGACTGACTGGGCTGTGTGATGAGTAGAGGGCAATTTGTACTAAGGGACAGCATTTGTGGAGGGTGCTGGAAGCTTGTTTGGATTCCCCAGTAAATCAGAAGATATGATTGGAGGAACAAAATCATTTGCTCAACACAAAGTTACTGGAAACAGTGGAAAGGTCAGTCTTTTACTAAGCTAACCACTTTTTCCTGGATTGTCTACAAGCTTTAAGTTTAAAAGTATTGAATGTGTTCCTTGTCATTTTGTTCTTCCAAAAGTTTGGCTTGATACATTCCCTTAAGAATGTTTCTGACTTGATCTCAGCTCTTGCTATCATTGGTAAGGACAGAAGCGTTTCACGCAAGAAAAGTACTGCCAGTTTACAAGTAAAAGGCTTTTTAATTTTTCTTTTTTTCTGACATCAGGTGTACTACACATCCAGAATAGAAGCCTATCCTAGCATCTTCAAGATTACGTCTTCTGGTGAAGTATAATCCTGCAGTCAGTAACAAAACTCATCCTTATCCTAATGGGGCTAGGATTGCACTGATAATGAGTGCTGAATGTATCCTAGGTAATGCACTCTTTTAAGGTTTCCCATCAATTCATCATCACAAGAGGGTTAGGCAGCACAGATAAGTATTCACATGGTACTGGCTGCCTATCTGGATGACATCTAAATGTTAATTCTCTGCAGGGAAAAAAATATAATAGATTAAATTCGTACACTTGTCTCTAGATTACATTAGGTACAATATTACAGTGAGGTGATAAATAGCAATTGAAATTCCTATGGGGTGCAAGGATAACAAAGATTGATGAAGGAGCATAATATTAAGTATTAATCAAGGTTTAAAAGATTGTGTATCTGTATCAGTTTTACTGTGCAGATACAAATGATAAAAAAATATAGGGGGGACATATTTTCTCCTCAGAGCTCACACTAATCTCATCATTTTTTGAAAAAAAAAAAACAACACAAAGCAAACAAAACAAAAAACTCCCAGAGATAATCTAATAATGTGGATATCACTAAACTGTCTTAAAATGAGCCAGAAGCAACTGTTCATTGACCTTTCAAAGAATGCTTTGCACAGTATTCATGTTTGGCAGATAATCAGACAGCTACAGCCAGCAACAAACACTGGGAAACTGCCAACATCAAGCTTAAAGTATTAAACAGCCAAAATGCACCAAACTCTGTTCTTTGAAGGTTTATTAGACTTCAAATGAGTTCACTGTAAATTAGAAACCCCACTTGTTTCAATCTTGTTTGTGTCGTGCTCCCAGACAAATGTAAACCTTCAGTAAGTTTACTAACATCCCTGCTTCCCAAAGTTTTTTTCCCAAATGTCACTCTACCATGTGTCCATGCAGCAACAGAGTCTGAGTTTGATCCTGGAGACTAAATGCAGCTTCATGTGAGGGAGGTTGAACATGCTCTCTATCTCACAGCATTAGACCTTCTCTCTGTGTCTCTTCCTCACTTACTTGACTTTCTCTAGAGCTATGTAAGCTTGCTCAGTGAAGTAGATATTCTCAAGCTAGAATTAATATCTTCTGTTGCATCTGTTTTTGTCTATTTATGATATGGTGTCCAACGTTCCTCCTGCCTCAAGGAAAAAAAAAAACAACAGGATTCTGGAAGCCTAGCTGGTAGATAGATCTAATGTGCTGAAACGAAAGCCTGTCATGTAAGGACTCATCCCACTGAAGTCAGTAAGAATGTCCCCTGCACTGCAACAAGAGAATCATAAGCAGCATTTTAGGTTTGCATAGGAAACTTACTTTTTTTTTTATTTAAAGATCAGTTTACCTTAAGGAAGGGCTATTTGGAGGTAAGCTGTATTCTTTCTGAGTATTATGTCCAGCAATATAATGGCTCTGGTGCTGTTGAAGAATGTCTTTTGTTTCTGTTTTATGTTCCCTGTGTACTACAGGGCACTTGTTGCATTTCATGGATGAAAAGAGAGCATACAGAACTAAATATTGTGATGCCAGATGTGGCATCTTGCTTCCTACTGATCAGACTTTAGCGAAATTACCAGCTCTGTATCAAATCATTCTGTGCTCTCAGTTAAAGTTAATTGCAAACCATTGTCCAAGAATGAAGATTACAACCCAATACTATCATAACTGACTTGTTCTGGCATCTAAAATCAATGATAATATGCCATGTCCAGTGCAAGAAAAATTTCATGTTACCATGGTAACAGTTAGAGGTCTTCTCAAAACCACTAATTGATACATCTATTTGCTTTATTATCTGTTCCACTGATGATTTTTTCTTCATTCTTCAGCATCTTGTATACAGATCCTGAGAGTACAAAACATAATTTCTCCATGTATATGCATTGAGAAGTCCCTCCTTTTATTCCAGATGAAATCTTATCTTCATGTGAGTCAGTGCCAAAATGAATGTCAGTTTCATTATGCCTTCAAATTTAATTGCTGGTCTAACTATGCCCTGAATGCTGGTCTTCTGAACTGTGTAAACTACAAAGCTAAAAGCAATGATTGACAAGTCTTTGGATGGGGGAACAAAATGTAAAATATCAGAAAGCAAACACAATGCTTGAACCATTTGTTTGAACACTATAAGCAAGAATTTATTTCATCAATTGTATCTTAATATTTGTTGGTTATGCTAAAAAGAGGAGAACTTTTGCCTTCTTCTCAAATGAAGGGAGAATTCTCCATCATTCATTTTCAAGGAGTTTTGTATGTGTTCTCTTAGAGGTACAAAAGTTATCCAAGACTGTAAAATCTGTTAGCACTGAAGTAATATTTTTGTTAATGAAAATCAGGTCAATCTGATTGCAGAAAATAACTAAAAATGTGCACTATTTGGTATCATGAATTTCAGTAATTGCAAACACTGAAAACCTATTCTTAAGAAAAACTAGGTTAGATCTCATTAGCAAAGTGAAGATTGCATTAAGGAGAGTCTCCGTGGTGTATGTACTGCATAGTCTGTATTTCCAGATGCAAGAACTTCATCTAAAATATTGCTCTGTGAGATGCTGCCCCTCCAAGCAGTTCAGATGTATGAAGGTAATTGAAATTTAAGACCTGTTGGCTTAAAGCTATCTCTTATTTTCAATAAATTGGGTAGAAAGGAAGGCAGTTTCACCTTCCGTTAACTTTCTACAATATTTCTTGCCCTCTCTTGCAATGTCAGACAGTGAGCTTTCTGCTGGCTGCAGTAAAACATCCAACTTACTGCATTCATTTTCAGAACTCTTAAAGATCATATATTTCATCAACCACTGCATTATCACACGTTATTTCAGTGATTAAGCACCCTTATGAACCAGAGCATGTTACTAAAACCCACTAGAGAATTAAAAAGTAAGTAATTTGAAGGAAAGCTACATAAGCTTTATAAGCTATATAAGCTAGCAAGATAATCACTCAACAAAGGCTTTTATTCCTTTAATTGGGACATTTCTTTATTTTGCATGTTACTGGGATACAGAAATCACATTCAGTTTCAGAACAAGTTATAATGTAAGTAAAGTGGTAGAGGAGTAATGAAAACAAAGCATTTTCAAGTCACAGTATGTAATAGCATTTTATTAGGTTGTTAGACAGACCTATGGATTTTATTACAGGTTATGGCCCTAGCCATCACTTATCTTTAGAAGGGAGATGGTCTTATTTCATTATCCTACACTCTGGGCATAATGGTTTTCTCTTTTCTTTTTCAATGTAGTCTCTGTTTTTTATTGGCATATACAGATGACACAGTGGCTCTCCTGATGTCGTATCTATTACTTCTTTTTCTCTAGGGACTTCCAGGACAGTCATATGTGGCTGTCATGGTTTTGGCCCATTTGCTATCAATAAGGCTTGCTCACTCCCCACCCCCACTATGGGACAGGGAGGAGAAAATCCACCTTAAGGCTCATTAATTGAGACAAGGATAGGGAGGTTTTCATTCCACAATTCTGGTAACAGGTAAAAACCAGACAGGTTCAATTTAGGAAGAAAACATGCACTCATTTAATCTACAAGGAGAAAAAGAAAACATGGCCAGATCTTAATACTTTCCCCTCCACCTCTTGCTTCTTCCCAGGCCCAAATTGTTTCACTGCTGCCCCCTCAGTGGCACAGGGGGATGAAGAGTGGGGGTTTAGGGTCAGTTCGCCAGATATTGTTTCTGCCACTCCTTCCTCTGCAGGAGGAGGATTCCTCCCCCTGCTCCAACACGAGGTCGAAAGTTCTTCAGGAACCCCTGGGACACGAGTCCCTCCCACAGGTGCAGTCCCTCAGGCACAGACTGCTCCCGCCTGGGCTGCACACAGAGTCACGGCTGCTGCGGGAGCAGTCACCTCCTCTGACACGGGGTCCTACACGGCTGCAGAGCCACATCTGACCCTATCTGTGACCCTGCACAGGCTGCAGCTTCACCTCTGCCCACCTGTGACACCTCAGGGGCTACAAATCCACATTTGCCCCAACAAGCTTCAAGGACTGCCCCACCGCGCTCCTCCAATGGCTGCAGGGGCACAGCTGCCATCTCGCTGCAGGCTGTGGGGAAATCTCTGCTCCGGCACCTCCTTCTTCACTGACCTTGGTGTCTTTTCTCTGGCATTTCTCTCTCATTTTATCCTCCTCTCTGCTCAGCAGATCTCTTTTTTTCTTCATATTTTTTGCAATTTTGTTTCCCTTTCTTGAATGTACTACTCACAGAGGAGAATCCAGCTTCCTGTATCTGCTCAGCCTCAGGCAGAGCCATGATTGGAACGGAGGAACCTTCCATCATCTTCTCACAGGAGCCACCCCTCTGGCCCCCCCATCCCCAACCCACTTCCAAAACACCACTGTACTAAGACAGTAGCCTCCTGTGAGCCTCGGACTTCTTAATTAGTCTCACATTTATAAAACACTTCAGGCTAGATTGATTAGGATTTTCACCTTTCCAACAATGTTGTGATTTGATAAACAAGTAAGAAATTAAAATTAGTCTTTTGGATGCTGATATCTGGCAAAGAGAAATCACCTTTTATAGATACCAAACATATAGCTTCTCCTCGTATTCTCATTGGACAGTCAACATTTCCTTATGTTAGTTTTTTTGTAAGCAAAAGGTAAAACTTTCATGTTTTATAGTTCTGTGCTACCTACAAATGATTAAAAACATTGATATTATTTAATCAATTAAGTAGTAATAAAAGAACAGCTGCTATGTGACAGTTTGGTTCATTGGATAGATGACATGGGAAGAACGTGTGAAAAATAAATGAAACATAAGAAGCATACCTCAAAGTACTCATGGAATCGAAACACATGATGAAGTTGTATGAGAAAACTAAGCAATTTCAAGGTAGTCACCTAAACCTAAGAATAAACACTGAGTTAGACATGAAAACAAGGACGGTGAACAGAATTAGAGAAACAGTTTCTGAAGGGGCTCGCTTTGGTGTCTAGAATGTGTTGCAGAGGAACTCATACTTCTCTGTGGTTGGAACTACTTTTGAGAAACCACAATTGGACATTGCCCTCTACACTCCATCTCATATTTCTGCCTGTTGCTTCAGATTTCCTTTTAGCCTTGGAAACACTAATTAATGCAAGTGTGTCAGTAGATGACTCAATAAGATTACCTGTCTATAAAAAGTCTCTTAATTTTTCTTCCCTCACAATCACACCCAACATCCTTGCCATTAAGCAATCTCAATAGTGTGCATGGAGGTTATTAATACATGTTTAATTTTGTATATAAAAAACACAGAATGCCATGACTAAGCTGCCTTGTGTCAAACCAGTGAGTTCTGCCTGTCTTCTCTCCAGTGGGTGGTTAGGTCTCTCTTTTCTGGACCACAAATTTTGCACAGAGTTTTAAGAATTCTACCCTTTCCTCAAATTTGATAAAAATTAGTAAAGAGGTCCCAGCATTTTTGGACAAAGTTCATGGAGCAGGTAGATAGATTAATTGACATCCTGCCATCACTACCACATTAAGAATTGCTCCATTAGGAAATCACATTAAAACTACAAAGGGACACATAAAATTTTAGAGGGAGAAAACCCCCCAGTGTTTTCCTGCACCTGGTTTAAGGTTGCATTGCTTACTTTGTTGTATGAATGTGGAATTTGGAGCTGAAGAGAAACACTGCATGCACAGTTATCAGTCAGAATAACCTTAATGCTGAGTATGGCATTTTTTTCTTTACAGCTGCAATTTCTATTCCTGTTGAGTTAATTTGTTGTTTGGAAATGTTTTTTGCATGAGTGAGCATTTGGCTAGTAGAGAATGATTGTGCCCTAGAGCTCTGCCTCTCTGCATTTCATCACATTATGTAACTACTTCATGTCTATAAAAGCTATCTTCCCGTGCAGTGTATACATACCTCCCCCCTTGAGGACACAGCTCCCTCCATTGCTCACAGCTTTTTTGGCTATTTGCACCATGTTTCCTTCCCTCTTTTCCACTGAAGCTGGGAAAAAGACCTACCTTTCCCTTCTAGCCTTGTTGTTCCTTCAGATGGTGAGCAAGCCTACTTGAAAAATCTCCTTGAAATCATTTAGTAGTTCTGTTGTTTCCACTGCCTTATTACAAGAGAGAGATTTTCTTGGCAAGACAAGGATTTTGAGGACAAGAGTCCTCATGTAATGAAGTTAATGAGGAAAGACAACATTAAGTCCAGCACCTATTACAAAGAAAACAATGGTCATCCTTCAAAACTCCTGGCAAATATAGAAAAATTTTATCTTTCCTTCTCTCAAAATTGGAAGCCATCAAGAGACAAAAGTGGACGTAAGTAGTTTATAAAATCTACGACTGAATAGCAAGTGGAAATGCATATTCATTAAGAATACAGCATAGCCTGAAACATTCTAGGAACTAAATTATGATTCACTTGACAGTGCTGTCTGACAAATACATAAAGACAATTAATGGATTTAGCTATCTGGTTTCAGGACATTTTTAACCATTAAGTATTTGCTAATAACTCAGTGCTGGAAGAGATCACATTGCTGGTGGCATAAATCAAAGTCAGGTTATAAAGAATATTTCCAATATGCTACCCTTTATGTGAAATTATGTTAGACTAAACATTGGTATTCAGCCACAAAATAGGGACACAACCCAAAAATAGTGCAACAGTGCAGTTTTTGGTGGTTCTTACAAGTGGAGTTAGAAAGAAAGCTATTCTCAGCTCCAGGAATCTGGGCAACCTGAGACACAGGTGTGACTCCTCCCCTGCAGCTCTTTTCAGGAGATAGGGCAGGGTTAAAGATGGATGGTTTTCCATACCTCTTGTATTTGCTCATTAAGACAGCAAATGTGCTTATTTTCCTCCTTCCTCTCCACAGCCATAGCTGTGTTACAGTCTGATGAAAATGCCTTAAGGTGTGAAGATAGACACTTATATGAAACTTTGTGTGTGAAGGGCAAAAATCTGAGCTGTATGTAATACATACAGAAGGTAAAAATCAGATTTAGAACCAATTATAACTCCAAAAATTGCTGGACTGGAAATCTTGTAGTACTGTGCCTCTGCAGAAAACCTTCATTGTGAAAATCATGATAAAAACAAGTTTAGAGGGAAGGCATTGATGAAAATGGAGAAAGGCATACCACAGCTGTCAAACTAGATTAGTACTGTAGCAAATCCCGTAACAGGTTTGCAGGAAAAATCAGTGTTGTTGGCCTTCCATAACTCCCCCTACAACTATCCCCATCAGGTACCTCTTGGAAATGTGCAACAGCTCAAGTTTGTCCTAGGACCTAACAGGCCTTATTTCTGGAGATGCTTACTTGCAAAGAATCCCTCTGAGAGGCATCTCATGACACTTTGAATGCCCAAAGGATGCCAGGCCCTGTGTTCTTCTTCTTAGCTCCATGCTGACAGATGGCAGGTCTGCACACCCCAGGGACCAGGCTGGGGGATAAGAAATAAGAGTCCATGCAACACTTGGCAACCACCAATTTTTTTCTGGAGTGCTGGGAGACCCTGAGCTGGCCATCCAGGCCTCCCTCCCCTGCTGGCAGGATGTCTGGATTCTTTGCCCACCCCCCCATCTCAGCTACTGTTGGGCAGAGGGGGCTCCAACACTGGCAAGGAATTTGTTGGGGTGGGGAGTGTTGCTGTTGCCACCATCTCATCCTGTGTGACATTGTCAGTGTCAAATCAGGGACAGGATGAGAAGGGGGCTAGAGCCCAGGGCTCGTGAGGGGAAGTGGAGGGTGGTCCGTGTACCCAAGATGTAGCAAAATGGCATGGGGGAAGGCCCTCAGCCTCTCCCTTCTTCCACAGTAGGGCATCTTTCAGGCTACAAAGCCCCCAGCTCCCAGAATGGCCACTTACAACCACCAACACAGTGGGTCCTGATCTCACAGGCCACCTCCCTGCCTACTCTTCCAGACTCTATAAGTACAGGGATCCCAGCAGCTGACTCATAATTATGAGCTTTGGGACCCTCAGATGTCAAGGATAACCAGTTTATAACATCAAGAAGTGACTTCTGCTGTGATAGTCCAATAATACTGATCTGTGCCCTGTGATATCCTTTCTAGATGAAGCTAAAGAAGGTCATCAGTCCCTTTCCAATGCTTGCCTGTGAAAATAAAGTTAAGAGCCACTAGATTTGGACTGATGCATAATCTAATGCGATTAATATGCTGCACTGGGAATGCATTAGTGAATGTGGCACAAAGGGCAATGTATGCTGAAATCTTGTGAACTATGAAGTCAGAATTGTTTAAGCTTCTCACTTCCGTTGCACTGTCTGAAATTGTTGTGTTTCACTCAGGCATGGCAAAAGTTAAGAGTGCTGTGTTGTAATCTTTTGAATAGCTGACATGAGTGAAGGTCAATTGAGTGGCATGAGGTAAAGGACTCACAGTGGTCTGTGATGTTATGGTATTGGTCTGCATCTCATTTATCTCCAGACAGCCACACTACTTCAAGTGGGTATTAAGCTACTGGGTCTTGCCAAGAGCATCTCACAAGAGCAAATTTGCATGTCTATAAGCATTTGCCATACATTAGCAGGGAATATGTAAAGTGTTATTCAGAAGTCTGCACACAGAGAGCCCTTGTAGAAAGCCGTGGGACTTCATTGCTATTTCTGTTTTCGTTTTATTAAATGGAATGAATAAAGGGGCCTCTCCATGAACTCAAATGATCTAAAACTACATTTTCTTCACCTTACAAGAAATAAATAGCATGCTAACACAGATTCTTAAGTCTTCCCATCAGCTAAACAATGCTTAGCACATCTGATTGCTGTACTTTACAAGAATGAAAACCATAAGTCTTGATGAAAGATTCCTGTTCTAGAAACTCCAGATTTCTAATAAAATTTCAGTATAAATCTGGATCTCTTCTTGTAAAATCAGTGAGTTTGAGAAGGGTTTAAGACTGGAGCCAGATCAGAGTTTCATGACCATCCTTTATATCTGCAAAATAAGAATACAGATTTCAGTGTCAAAGATATGATAAAACTGGGATTTTGATATTATGATTTAAAAATTTGTCTGAGAACTCTGTTCTAACAGTTATGACTCATGACTGAATTCTATTTTACAAACACATTGCTCAGCATATGGTAAGTACCAGCAGTATGCCTCTGATGAAACTTTTTTCTTTTCTTTCCTCATTACAATGTGTATAACTTTTTTCCTAGCTGTAACTGAAAGAACCGGGGCTGTTTGGCCTTGAGAAAAGAAGAATGAGAGGGGATCTTATTGATGTCTATAAATATCTGAGGGGTGGGTGTCAAAAAGAAGGGGACAGTGCACTCTATTCCACTGTCCATGTTGCCAACAATGATGTTAAATAGCTCTGGTTCAAGTACTGACCCTTGAGGAACACCACTTGTCACATATCTCCATTTGGTAATTGAGCTATTGATCACAATTTCTGGGGTCTGACCATCCAGACAGTTCTTTATCCAGTGAGTGGTCCATCCATTGAATCTGTATCATTCCATTTTAGAGACTAAAACATCATGTGGTAAAGCATTGAATGGTTTGCATGGGTCCAGGTATATGACATCTGTTTCTCTGCTTTGTCCATGGAGGCTGTGACCCCATCATAAAAGATCACAAAATTAGTCAGGCAGGAGTCGCCCTTAGTGAAGCTGTGTTGGCTGTCACCAGTCACCCCTTTGTTATCTGCATGCCTTAGCATGTATTATATATAGCACATGCCTCTTGACATGCCTGTCATAGGGACCTAGAAATTTAAATAAATTATTAAATTTACAAACACACGTACAGCTCTTTCAAAATTTAAAGAAAAAAAAAGTTTTCTGAACCTTTACCCCCAAAACAGCTAGCAGCGCTTATCTGAAGAAAACTTGTTGATATATGTACAGTTTCTTGTTGTGTTGTGGGCTTTTTTGGTTTGTTATTTGGTTTGGGTTTTTTGGGTTTTTTCCTTTTTTTTGTAGTTTTGGGAACTATTGAAAATTTCCACTAAATTTACATCACACTGTTTTCTCAGATGGGATTTAAATTTTGGGTCAGATGAGGGGATAGTGCTTGTTACATCTGTATCCATACCATAGTAGAAAACCCTGCACAGTTCTCTGGAATCCAAGGTAGGATCTGTAGTCAGTGTGCTGTAGTTCACTTTGTAGTTCACTTTGTTCTCAGCATACAAAACTACCCTAATCTCTTGCTACTCAGCTATTCTGAAATGTAGAAGAGTCTTTGTGGGGTTTGGTATGTGTGTGTGTTGGAAAAGTCTCATTTACAGATGGATATGGAGTCTAAGCTAACACAGGACCCTTACAAGTCAAATTTGTCTTTGGTTTTTGTAGCGTAGAAAACAGCAGTAACAGAAACCAAAACCAAACAAACCCCCAGCTTCTCCTCCAGCAAAAGGAACAAGAATCTCTATTTTATATGTCCTTACCAGTCTCAGCCCTCTATTGTTCAGGTACAAAGGTGGCTTTTATACTTTACAAAATACTTGTCTAACAAACAATTACATGGTGTTTGTGCTGCTGTTCATACTCTGGAAACAATGTAGACACAAACAATTTTCTTCCCTGCAGCTTTTATTTCTACAGGTCATTTGCTGATGATTTAGTTTAACAAATATTCCTGAGAAGATGTAAAAAAATGCCAAGAACCGTGTAATGCTTCAACATGTTTTTATACATGTTATTTTCAAATGTCACAGAAATCCCCTATAGTCAGTATTCAGACTTCCTCGTGTCTATTAAAATTCCTTGATGTGCCTTGGCATCCTGACCTTGCAATGTTTCAATTTTTCTCTCTTCCAGTCTTAATTGTCTCTGCTCAGTGAGTTTTCTTGCACACTGCTTCTCATAGCACTTGAGGCAGAACTGGCAGAGATGTCACTGCTACGCAATAGGGGTTTCAGCTGCTTCTAATTTGCTCCCTCATATACAGAAGTGTTTTCCAGAGGCACTGTATCATGTGATTATGTTAAAATATGAGTTATCAAATGGAAATAAGGGAATGACAGACATAACAACTTTCCAACACTAGAACAGAGGACTTTTATCAATAAAATCTCTTCATACTATGTGATACTTATATTCCAACTATAATATTAAAAGCAATCAGGACTTAGCAGTTATTTTACATTTAAAATGGAATAATTATGTAATTTGATGTTCTATTAAGCCAAGCTTAGGATGCATAAACCTTGTTTGATGGCCATCTATCTCCCAGTTATTGTGTTTACTCATATGAATGAAACAACTGCCCAAGTGAACAAAACAGCCAAAACTTTTTCAGGAAATACAGCATCTGCTGAGGAGGGGGTAGGTTGGGAGTAAAGGAATTTTGGAAAATTATTAAGTCAAAGCCATATTCAATTCTTTCTTCCTTTAACTGTGATATCACCATGACTTTTAAGGGCAGAATGATTTTCTTTCTTTCTTTTTAAATATTATTTGTTTGATATTAAAGTCATACTTTTTGTAAATATTTGCAGCAATCTGAATAATCAAAGTAAATAATTGATTTTCTTTCTTCTTGTTTGTATTTTCAAGAAAATAGTTAATTTTTCCCCATGCACAGAGTTAGTAATTGTAAAAAAAGAAAAGTTAGTTTCTTGTTTGGCCAAGTACTGAATAGTGTAACAAATCCTTCTATAATTATTATTTGCATGTTAGGTTATATATTATTACAAATATAACTACAGTTTTCACCAATAGTAGCATCATTCTTGACAATCTATTGTATTCAGAAATGTTGATGAAATCTCCTGAATAAATCAGAATGCCAGGAAAACTCCAAAGAGAAAAATTAGAACACCCCACATAGAGTAGCTGCCATTTTAATGTAAAACTAACTGCCATTTTCATGAAAAAATATGGATTGGGTATGAAAAACAACTCTCATCCTCTCTTTATCCATTTATAAAGGAGACAATGTAGATATTGTGGGAACCCCATGTGTTAATACTATTCAGTTTATTTAATTATTTTTTCTTCTGAATCTAACTTTGTTGAGATCTTTGTTAAATCTAACTTTGTTCATAATCACAGCCTGTATGTTCAGCTGTAGCATCTCTTGAATACTTCCCATGAAGTCTGGTCCTGATCAGGAAATGCAATTTCTGTGCCTTCTCAGTAATGATGCCCAACTAAAGTTCAGACTGAGGTCAGACAGCTTAATTGGGATAGGCCAGGACCCAGAACCAGAATACTGACTATTCTAGCTGAACTATCATAGCTTTAAAGTCTTTTAAAAAAAAAAAAAAAAAAAAAAAAAGAGAGCAGCTTTCTGTTTCATTTTGAAATCAGAAACTGCTGCTCCACTTCTTGTAAAGGGGTGCAGATATTCCTTGCCACTCTGTGAGCAAATATTGTTCTAATTACTTACTGACACAGCTAAGTGTTATTCCATGTACAGACATTGCCTGTGATGAAAATTATCTCTTCTCTTGTTTTTCATAGTGCTTAAGAGAGTTACAAATTTCAGAAATAATCACCAAGACACCCAAAAAGGCAGCTAATAAAATAGATGAGACCTACATAGTCTCAGTTAACTGCTGTGATTTTGACCTTCTGGAAGATGGGCAGAGACATCCTTTCTTCTTACTTAGATACAATAAAAGCATTTGTAGCCCAGATTTTCCCAAGAAGTTCTGAAAAGTTAGATCAACAGAAAAGATGAGCATCAAAATGAGTGATGTTTGGTTGCCTACTGATTTAAATACATACATCCTCTGAATACCTTCTTAACCACCCTGTGTTATTAACACCTCCCTGAGGTAGCATGCATTCAAGTCACATACCAAAGAGCTGGGGAAGAGGTGGCATGTGTTGTGACCAGTTTGGAGATATCTGTATATTAATTAGACAGCCACTGTATCAGGCCAAGCAGATCAGGCAACTTGTCACTTTCACCACGTTGCCACTATGTCAGGGGGTTGCAGTGATGCTACTCTATTTCCTTCATCTACCACAAATTTTCAGTGATCTTAAGGAATTCAGTGCCTTTGATCCTGGATGAACTTGGCCAGCATCCCTGCAGGAGGAAAAGTGGAAGACTGAAAAGCTGACAGATGGACAGTGCAATTCCATATGCTACTAGGAAAGCAGGCTAGAAAGTGTTCCAGACCCACCTCTTGAACATTAATCTTTCCATCAAAATGGGTCCTTAAGAGGCTGAATGCAGCTTGATGTTCTGCTGACTAAACAGAATAAAGTTTAGGGTATGTAGGAGGACCATATATAAACACACAAAAAGACAAAGGGCAGCAGTAACAGATTGGAAGGTCCAGGGCTGGAAATACCTTCCTGTGGTGTAGTCACCACTTTATATGGAAAAAATAGAGCAAAGATGTGGCTGCTAACAGACAGTAAATTGTACAGCTGACTGGAAACAGAATATGTAGACACAGAACTCTAAGAAATAGACCTGAACCTCAGCAGCATGGAAGCTTCTATCATGATTGAAGTGCATGTGTCTTATTTTGCCCCTCACCCAATTGCCAGCTGGTTCCCTTCTTCCCTAGCCCAGTACCAATATTCTGGGCACATATTACTCCTACATATTTATTTGAAACTCAGGGTATTCAGAATAATCTTATTCCCATTTTTTTTAGATCTAGTGATGGCAGTTAAAATTGAAAGATGGGAAATTTTTAATTTGTCACAAAACATTGCTATAGTAACAGATAGAAAAGAGTCCTTGACATGTATTTTCTTATCACTATGTTTCAATAACCATGGGGCACATATAGTGTTTTAGTGTTCAGAGCCAGGAAATGTGAGATGGAAGGAAAAATATCACCAATTGCACCCATGTTGGGCAATGCTGAATTTTTCTGTCAGCATCAACACAGTGCCCACAGGCAGAGCAAACTAGTGTTTTGTTTTTCTCATACAGTTTGTGTGTTTGGTGCACTGTGCCTCTTCTAGTGTTTGAGCATCACATAAATATTAAATACAAGCTCTAAGCAACAAACACTAAAAACTTACAAAAAACTCTGGAAAGGGTCACTGATAGATCTTTTTTTGCTTATTGAGCTTCCTGAGTTTGAATATGAATTATTAAAAAACAAAAATACCAAAAAAACCCCAAAAGCTAAACCTGTGAATTTTTTTCTGCTTCACTTTTCCCGTTTAGTTCTCATAACTCACTTTCTGTTTGTTAAAGTTTTGTACATACCAAAAGAAAAGCTGAGAGTTTCACTTCAGTTACAGCTTGGGCCAGCACCTGCATCATGTCTGACAGGGATGGCACAATAGAAAAACAGTGATAAACTGGAAGAAAAAATATTTGTGTACCTACTTTCAACATTTTACTTAAAACTTATGTCATATACACAAACATTTGTATTCTCAGCCCTCTGTTTCTAACTTCCAATGTTTTAACTGTCTCATTTGTCCAATTCTATGATTATTAATGAGACCATGAACATCCTCTTGTAGGAAGAAGTTGTCGTGGTCAGACAAAGTTTTCCATGCACATGCACAAAACCCACATTTCTTTATAAGCAGTGACAGCATAAGATCAAATTATTTATCCTATTCATAGTGATAACCTCTTATCTAAACTAAGAGAGTGAAAGGGAAATGTCTAAGAGTTTTGTCCTCATGTTAGCAGAAAGTTTACATTCCTCTATTATTCCGTCAAGCTGGCATTCTAAATGTCTTTTTATCTGCAGCACCAGGTGATTTCTCTACCCATTAAAAGGGATCTTCAGCTCTATCCCTCTATCCTAAGCTGTAGAAACATCTGAAGCACAAGACCTGAATTGTCCTGATACTGTCCCCAGATGTTATTTGCTCAAATGTTGCAGCAGCTAGGGGAAATGTGTTAAACTTCCAGGTTTAAAGACAACATGATTGCCACAAACAATTCCAAAGATTTTTTCACAACTGTCAAGTTCAATACTTTCTTTTAGACATTAAATAATGATTTCTTACTAATGGATGAAAAAAAAGTTTGAATCTACAGGCATCTATCTGCCTTTCTCCATATGGCAGATACCTTTTTCTAGAAAAAATCTAAAACTTGATTTTGGGGTGTGTGCACCATATATTTTGAATATGAAGAATGACAGACTGGTTAAAGAGCTGGCTAGGACTTACACCGTTTCAGGAAGCACTATATCAAGCATGTAAATAACCCTCCACTGTGGTCTGTGCATTGCTGCAGAGAGGCAACTTTTTAATCTGTGACATCAATTCATTCTCTTCTTTTGGTCTTTTGGACATAGGCCAAATTTACCAAGGCTGATCTGTCGAAAGGTATGTTCCCATCTATCAAACAATAAAAAAAGGTCAGCTTAATGGCAAGTGGCATCCTAGCGCTTTCAGGAGAGGTTTAATTAAGGCTACTATAATCAGACATGTATTGATCATTTCCTCACAGTGTGAATCCTGATCAGTAAAGCTGTGTTAAGTATCAGACGGGTTGGCAAAACATCACCCACCTCACAGAATGTTAGGGGTTGGAAGCGACCTCAAGAGATCATAGAGTCCAACCCCCCTTCCAGAGCAGGATCACACTCATGGACAAGACCTGTTATTTTATCAAATATTTCTCCATAAATGTCATCCAGCTTTGTATCGTTAACTTGTGCTACCTTAGGATGAACTATTCCATATATCCTTTTTGGAAATACCAGCATCTAGAATCTTGGGGGTTATTGTTTGCTTAAAAAAAAAAATATATATATAATGAGGAAGACATCTTTATGATGTTTATCTCCTCTCTGAATTTTCAGGAAGTGACTCACCCAAAGGCAAAGAAATCACCTTGACTTCATTATGAATTTGTCTGGCATGTCTCAGAATTACTTATATGTCTGGCTAAGCTTTTTTAAGTCACTTCTTCAAAATATCAGTATTATACTCTCTTATTCAAAATTATTAGATGTCAATAATGTAGAGACAGAATGTTATGAGGGACTGGACTAAAAGTGCTTTTAATAGGATTAGGACTCCCTGCTATCATACAAAATCAGCTGTTCATTTGAAGTTGTTCTCCATCTACCAATTGTCTCTGTAATTAGAGACATGACTTCTGTCAATTGAGATAAACTTCATAGCACTGAGGAGATGTGTGTTTATCTCTTGTTCTGCTCACTTGTTCATCTCTTATTAAAATTAATCTGGATTCTGGACAGAATAGAAATAATAACAGCCTAATAATATGTATAAACTATCCCTGCATTCGAAAGCAAACTGTCCCCTTAGACCCTCAGTGATTTCATGTTTGAACTTTCCAGCTTTTTCCTCACTCTGCTGTCAGTCATTTCATCTTCCCACTCTTCCTCTCGTAGTTCCTTGCAGACACCACCTCCTAGCTGACTGCTGCTTCACTTCTCTCCCAAAAGAGAGGCAAACCAGGAAGCAATTATAAAGAACTGAGGCAAAATGTTGTTTAGCTGAGAGAGGGGGTGAAATGCAGCACATCACAGGAAAAATCTTCAAAGTTTCCTGGATCTGAGGAGAGCTGCTAAAAAAGGCAGTCCCCTAACTTTGGAGAACCTATTCCAAAACAAAGTTGTAGTGTCCCTTTTCCCCCAGACTGTCCAAAGTCCTCAAAACAAATTGAAATTATAAGCTAGTGAACAACAAGGCTCTTAAGAAACTCAGAGCACAGGCTGTATTATGTATTTCATTATCATTTAGCACACATACAATGTGTAAACGTCACCTCATACCGTAGAATTATGAAAGTTGTAAATCATACTAAGTAAACAGCTTTAAGAAACCCATCAAATGTTGTTGGTAATTTGCTTTCTTAAGCTAGTAGGGAACTGGAGACAGTTGGTTACTTGAAAACAGATGTATCTATTTGCAAATAACTAAAAGGCATCCATGTTTTGGTAACTGCTAGTAATAAATGACATTAACCTCTCATCTTTCTGCTTCAGTCCTGAAGCAGAAATCTGCAAATCACAGGACTGAGAAATCTGCAAGGACAGTCCTGAGAAATCTGCAATCACAGGACTGAGGTTTTAGAAATGTGTATCTATAAAGGGCCTGAGCACTGTTGGACTAAAGTGTCTTAGCCATACAAATATCTCAACAAAACCTTGGCCCTGTATAACTGCAGATGAGCCCTAACAATGGTAATTTCCCATCTGTTGAATTCACTGGTCACCAAACTTTGCAGTTTCCAGGAAAGAAATTTTTTGGATCATTCTCCTGAGTTTTTATTTGCTCAAACAAGGGGGTTGTTAACAGCTAAGCAAATTTTAGCATCATAAACAGTTTTAGTGTTCCTACTGCTACCACTCCTTCTAACTGAGCATCAACAAAAATAAAAATAAAAATTACAAAAATCATAAAAAAGATAATTAACACAGCATAAGAAGATAATTTCATCCCCAGTATTTTAACTAACCTTAATATTTAACATTGTCATAAACACTATGATAGGTGACTAACATTTTGCTGGCTCAAGTCTCAAAACTGAATGATGAGCAACCATTGAACTAGGAAGTTATCAAGAGTACTCACAGTTATTTCCAATACTCCTTTAATGATCTCTGAGCAACAGTATGATACAGACTGTGGTTTTAAGTTTGAAATCAAGCTGTAAAATAGAATAAAAATAAATACATGTCTTTTTGTTTTAACTTCAGTATTTACAGTAAACTTATTCTGCCTGAGGCATCACAGTCAAAACCATCCTCCCAATTTTTCACCTATCCAATCAGGATCAAGAAACTGTATGATTGTCCTCTATTTGCAGCAGTTTGTTCCATACTCAACTCGAACTACAAAGAAGGAAGTAGCTACTGGCCATCAGGAGAGAGTTCATGACCAAGGTATGAATAATATTACTTTCCTACATGATTTTTCATAGGGCAAACATCTTGAGCCTTAGAAATCTTTCCTATCTCTCTCTATATATCTGTTCCAAAAGCAGGATGAACAGATGATGGATGCCCTACCGAATATGCTGGATTTGGGGGATCCCATTCACACACATGCAATTTTCCCTCTATAAGAAGGTCTAGGATATAGCTTATATCTTTGGATTCTTCTGCTTCATTCGGGTATTTGAAAGAGTGATGCTGGATTATTTAAATTTTAGATTTTGCAGTCCCCTCGAAGCCTGACTCTAAGGCCATAGGGTGCCCTGTCTTTCAGTAGTGTAGGTTACAAGTCATTCCCAATGAAATCAGCAGATGCCAAGGCAAGAGTTTCTCTATAATTGTGCAATACCCCACAAAACATTCCCAGAATTTCAACAAATTTATGAGCATCCAGTCAAAGAAATAAAATTAAAAGCACTAGTTTTTAAATGTGCAGTCTTGTAAAGTGATCCTGGCTCTAGTTGGCCATGAGAGAGAAATGAAATAAAACTTCAAAAGCATTCAATTACTATCTACCCTGTAGGCAGCAGGTGGCAGGACCTGCTGAGTAATTACCCCATTATATGGAAAACAAATAGGCTAATGATCTCTTCTGAGCTTCAATATTTGTATTGATTATTAGTTTCTGGATGGGTTATTGATATCCATTGACTTTAAATTGTGCAGACAGCCATATGCAAAATATCATAGTTTCATCAGTTAAAAAGGAATGGACCAACAACATAGTGTTAAGAAATGATAATTCCTAAGTTCTAGAAATTGTTTTACTGTAGCTCATCACACTTCTCTCAAATACAGTCTTACCTATAGTTGGACAGATTTTGACAATCCCTCTTTCTCTTGGTAGTCATTAATGAAATTCCAGGACAAGGCCTCAATAAAACAGAATTATCTGTCTAAAGGAAAAAGAAATACTTTTTTATTAAATTGGTGAATATTCTGAGCTGCTCTAGTTATGCCACTGAGGAGATGACCAGAAATGAGAAATTATGCTGCCAAACATCACTCTTTGAGAATTCAGGGAAATGAAGGATCAAATCTAATCACAACAACTAAATTTGTAAGTATCTCCAGAAAGACATCATTTTGACAGTGCTGTCTAAATGAGTAAACAAAACAAAAGCAAGTAAAACTGAAAGAAACTCAGAAAGTCATAAATCATCTGCCTTTTTTTTTTTTTTTTTTTTTTTTTTTTGTATGTGTGTCCCTCTGGTTGCATCAGTAGAACCATTAAATCCAACATTCAATAAGGAATTTTCCTTTTTGAGAACAATGGAGTCAGGGCATAACATTAAACTGGTGGCTGGAACTTGTGTTTTCAACAATCCCTAGCTAGAGAGAGGCTCAGACTCCTAAATTGAGTTGAGACTTTTTCTTTACCAGTAACCACAGAGATTCTGGGACCCTGGGGAAGACAGGAGTGAATAAAAATGAAAAGCCTTTCCATTCAAAACCCAAAGCTAATCTTTGTTGTATCTAGAGGACTAAGGGTATAGCTGTCTGCTTCTACAGTACTTTTCCCCTGTAAGAAGAAATGATACAGACCATCTGAAGATTTGAAAATACTAGGCTGAATTTGCATAATAGAAAATCCCGTAAGGATGCCAGCTGTGCATTTATGGATGGATGAAAAGTACAGGCTGTTAGTTGTGCAGTCATTTTCTTAGAGATATTCAGATCTGCTGCTAAAGAGCAAGAAAATGCAGTCACAGAGCCCACAGCTGACAAGCTCTTCATGAAGGGCTTGTTTTTTTGCAGAGGCTTGCTCTCTAGACATCTGAGGAGGCAGGAAGAAGGCAAAGGATTGACATGACTGGTGAGTTAGACTGGAACAAATTCATTTAAGGTTGTTTTTTTTGCAGGGTGGTGGTGGTGAAAAAATAATCAGATTCATGAATATGGGGAGAGCATGTCAGTAAACCTGCTTGAGCTCTTTCTGGTTCAGCCAGGGGATCGTGCAGGCTGCATGTCAGGAAGAAAAAGGATTTACAGGCGAATGAGATTCACCACTGTTACAATATAAAATTGTGATAGATATGTCTGCGGTGATAAAATGATGCAATTTTAGTCATGTTTTGGGCCAAGGCAGAGGGGAGGGAGGCTAAAATGTCCTCCTCTACTCACACAATCTCTATGGGGCAATTACATTGCATGTGGGTAGCTGGCTGCTGGCACAGCCTTTCCTTCCACCAGCCAGGACACTGGCTCTGCTCCCTTGGGAAAGTGCAGCAGCGTGATCCCCCATAAACACTCTGGCAAAAATAAGGCCTAGAAGAAACGTCTGTTAGTTTTACCAGTCTGCTTAATCTATACTCTTCCCTTCAAAAAAAACATTTCCTTTGATACTTCAAAAACACCGTAGGAGAGCGATCAGTTAGAGACAGCCAAGTGCACCTCTGAAGGTATTGGTAGAGGGATCAGAGGACACACTAAGCTGTGAGAGTATTGCATCTCCCAAAGAAAGACTTTCCCTTCTATTTGTCACATTTTTTTCCTCTCCAAAATGAACTCTGTTCACCTGCTTTGAGTCTGACAGAAGTTTAGATTTAATTCAGTCTATAATAGATGTAAGAAGGCTTCAAAATATTTGTGAAGCTGTCATTGATTACCCTGAAACCAAAATGTCATGCTCTTTAAGTCATAATTCTAGGACAGAGCTGTCTGTTACTGATGTAATATAAATTTTCATTTAATATGACAGCACTTGGTCATAGTCTTTTTTAATTTACCTCCAATTAGGATGTTATTATAATTAAATTCCATCTGAACTATTAGATTCTGTGTCAGCTGATCACATTGATGGATTTATACAGCTTTCTTTATCCGTGTCATTATGTGTCTGTATCCAATGTTATGATTCACTTAATTCCTTTTTTTTAAAAAAATTGTGAGTGACTGGCTTTGGTATGTCTTTTGGGAAGTGCACATACACACAGGTATATAAAAAAATAATTATTCTTGTTTGACTGAGACTGCTGATGGTTCAGTAGGTGCTGACTGAATCGTGTTTGATATCTCCTCATCCATGTTTTCTTCCATCTCAGGTTTAATCATTTGGGATAGCTTTTCAGCAGAAAGGTAAATTAAGAAGGTTAATAAATATACTACTGGTAGCCCATGCCTGTTTTACCTGATGGCAATTTTTGGATAACTGAAATAAATCTAAATTGGGTGTCATTCAGGTACAAAATTGTTATTTGGTCTTTTACTGTTTCAGACTGATTAGGACATGCATTCTCTGTAAGTTTCTCAATCAATAATGCCCTGCTAAAACAAATTTTCAGTAATACCTAGGAATTTCTGGAATTATTGTAATCAGGCAGCTCTCACAGAGACAGGTGATCCGATTAGCTGGAGAGGACCTCAAAGCTGCAGAACTGTCAGAGATTATAAAGTTCCTGCTAATTGAGCATGGATTTTGAATTACTCTCTCAAATTATTAGTCACGTTCTATGAATATAGGCCATTTTCCTATTATGGGACTCAAAACAAGGTGTGTGAGCCACAGGATTGCAATCAAAATAAAGTGAAGCCTGCTTAATATGTTAAAATACGTTAAAAATAAAAGAAAGAAAAGAACAAAAATGTAATTTTAGAGTAAGAATCAGGACTTCAGTATGCTATACCCTTATGTTCTTGTGGAAGATACACAACTTATTCTTGTACATCTGTCTTCTAGAAATATGAAGGAAAGATTTTCACAAGTGGTGATGATGAGAAGGATCTAAGTCAACTGTCTTAGCTGTTGCCAGCTGTCAGCCACAAAGAACAGTACACTTCTACCCCAGTGATTCTCTGCTGGGATAACTGTACATCCATCAGCAGGCAGTGCTGGATCAGCACCATGACCAGAACTTCAGGGAACAGGCAGCTCTTGTTTTTGCAAGAAAACTGTGTATATGTAGGAGAGTCCAAATGTATGAGTCAGAGAATTTTAACTTGTTCTAGCCAATTAATCTCATTCTTTCATTTTTTCTTGGCCATCAGTAGTGCCCACCTTGCTCTGCAAGTGCTTTGTTTATCTCATTATTAGATTAAGGCAACTCAGTCAAACATGAGAAAGAGAAAAAGCAATGATTAAATAAAAGCAACTCAATCAAACATGTTATGAACAGTTAGTTTCAGGTCACCATTTTTAAAAGCTGTTTTTAACGTTAAAAAAATGCAATTGAAAAAACATCACCTGTAGGAAATACATTGAGTTGCCTTTATCTTATTGTTAATTATACTATATTAATTATCTAATCCTGTTGTCCCCCTGCTCCCCAGGGTTCTATTCCAAGGTGATGAATGAGGTTCTGTTCTCAGTGCTATTTGAGCACCTTCTGTCGATCCACCTAGAGTTGTACTTGTGGAGAGCTAGTGGGGTAGAAGTGTCTGGCACTCAGTAGGTGGTATTGAGTTGATTTTTTGTTATGGAAATGGTACTGTGAAGTACTGCACCCAAATTTTTCTGGTATAATGTACTGAAGAAGAAAAAATTGTTGCGAATTGCAACAGCAGAATTATGTCTCTGGCAAAATAGTAGTTTGAACAAGATCAATGAATATGAGTATGCAACTGTTAACACAACAAATTTCTAACTCACTGAAGGACAAAGCACAAAAGACCTTTTCAGAAGATCATATAAATTATATGTATATGGTATCTATGACATCTCTGAATTAATTTTTTAATTTAGAAAAATTTAACTAAGAAACTGCAAGGTGAGTCATGTAGCAGTTAGTGCTAATGATATATATCATCCCATTAGTCTGAATGGTATGGATTTTCATGTCCCAGTAGAAACTTTTACTGTTAAAATTTATATAAAAGAGCTAGAAGTATTTTTCCCTCTATCTAATGGTGGTATGTTCGATCATTTATTAAATTTTATGAATCTGTCCTCCTTCAAGAGATTTATCTAAACAAAGAGAGCTATGATGATGATGAATTCAGAGAGGGGTGAGTTTTTTATTTACAGAAATACAAGCTGAGGAAAATTACTTCAAACAAGCTGTTAAATAAAGGTGAACAGGTCTAATACTGTATGGAATTTATGCTGTTACTCAAAAAGTTGATATTGTGCTTACTTATGGGTAGAAAGCAGAGACACAATGTTTTTGTTAAGACAGAATATTCTGGTTGCTTGCTAGAATTACTTTATTATTAATCCATCTCTAACACTAAATTTTAATAAAATTCTGACTGTGCTGCTACAGTAAATAAGATAAATCTGATTTAAATAAATACTGATTTTATAGAAAATAAACTTTAGAGTCCAAAGGTCTGGTAAAGGAAAGCTTCACATATGCAAATGTACAGCAGATTATGTATAGAAGGTTAGAAGGTGCATTTAGGTTTATGATTCTTTGGAGTTTTCCCTAATGTGAAATAAATTTCCCCAACAATGTGTAGGTCACTGGGTCACAGCCAAGAAAACAAAGTGTTGTGGTTTTTTTTTTTTTTTTTAATAACTAAGAACTTAAAACTGACTTTTGTTTTACAAATAGCTGGTATTGTTTTAGATTATGCTCAGAATAACAAATCAGAGACTAATGGCATAAAACGTGTGAACTTTCACTAGATCCTTTTCAAATCAAGCTCCTTTGATAGATGTCAAATTCTGTGCCAACAAGAAACCTCAGGTCTTCCAGGCAGTCCCCATTTCTGCATGGTATCTGAAAATACAGACCATTTGCAGAATCATCTAAGTGTCACACTGTGCTAATAACCTCTCTCTCTCTCACAGAAGTTTTTAAATCAGCAGGGACCAATTTAATAGTGGAAAGAACCACATATGGGTCATAAGTCAGTTATTTTTTCCTAATTTGAGAGAGTTAATTTATAGTTTTAATACAATTTATCAGAATACCATTCTATAAGAATGCAATATATTGATTTAGTCCACCAATATTAGAGTGGTCCACAAAATATCAAGTTTCCTATTGATAAAACTTATATATTCTGATGTAACCTCTTTGATGTGATAACTATTTTGGTCTACTTTGTAGTAGAGGCTCTCCTCTAGAGGCTAGTTCTAAGCAATAGCAAAATCTTTTCATTAGTTGTAGAAAAATGTGGATATTTGATCAGATCAAAACATTTTTCTTTCTGTATCCGAAGAATTTGTATTGGGACATACCATGTGCTAAAGATAGTTCAATACCATTCATATTTTATTGCTTTGTTAGCTTTCAGTTTGAAAGGAAAACAACATCTGCCTCTTGCCAAAGTCTATTTCCCTTTGAACCACACTTGGATAAAACTCCCAGCTGAAGCAATTTGCAGCTTAAAAAAATCATTTTTGTTTTGTTTCTAGAATAGTTTTTTTTACCTTTTATAGTTTGTACTGTAATTAAAATAGTAGTGAAGATAGTAGGTTTCTGTCTGAATATCAAGTTCTTCCTTCCTTAAAAGTAATTTTGTAACTGTTAGTTGATGTTCAATATACTTGTGCTTCTTCACCAAGTCTGTACAGAAAAAAATATCACAAGGGGGCCAACACTGGTGTCTGAGAACTGTGTATGGCCCAGTCCTCTCCAAATGGAAAAAAATGCAAAAAATAACTAATGGTAGCACAATCTGGGGCACTCTTTCAGTAAGTGTTGAAGATCATGGAGGCTTGGGATGATTTGCTTATCTTCTTGATTTGTTAATGGATTCAGAGTCTTATTACTGCGCAGTGCATATGTGATTTTATGGCTGCCCCAAATCATGATGATTGTAACTCCCTGAAAGATCAACTCATAGCTCTGAACTTCTTCAGAAAGAAAAAACACAGATCACCATGGTGTTCCCAAACACCATAGTAGTCCTAAATAACAGGGACTAGAAAGAACAAGTGATCAACAAGTCATATAAAGTGACAAAAAAGAAACACATTCCAGGATTCACTGTTTGAGATCCCATATAATAAACAGTCAATGGATGTGAACTGTCAGACAAAATATCCTATTTTGTAAAAGAGGCTTTACCCATTGTGAATCAAATGTATGTTGATTCTATTGTGATTGAAATTTCCATCTATGAATAAAACAGACCTGCATGTTAATACTGAATTTGGACTTACATAAAATGATTGTGGTCTCACAGCTGTGATGAACACAGGCCATACTAGAGTTGTCATAAGTTTAATTTTTTTGTTTAATTAAGAGAAACGTTCAAACAAATTACTTGGTAGGTAGACTATAAAGTATGGCTTCTTAAAACCTCTCTGAGTAGTGAAATTTTTAGAATTTATTTCACATAAGAAATTACAAAGATTTATCCCATTTCTTTATTAGTTATTACCAGAATATTTCTTAAAACTACAGTTATTTGTGCTACTGTGTTTAGGCAAGACAACAGTGGGAGAATGCCCTCCTACAGTCTATTAGTCTAGTTCCTACTCATTAGCCCAGTAACAGAAATAATTTGTACAATGATGTGTAATAACAGTTAAAAGAAGTAGAGATAAAGGCAAAGACTGAACCTACTTTTAAAAAACTGCCAATGATCCAATATCCCCCCCAGAATATATACATACTGTTCTCATTTATAAACTGAAAGCACAAAAGTGTTCTTACAGGAGATGGGGGAAAAAAAATTGTCTAAATTTTCTATTTATTTCTTTGAGAGTTTTGCCCTCATATGACTTTGGACAAAGAGGCTGAAGAACAGTGTCCTAAATCTTTAAATTGGCATTGGTTTCTCAGAAGTGGGCAGGATGGATGAATTTATCACCTCCTCCTTTCTATGCTCTTTTTTCATGGAGAAGTGAGGGACCTTCTGATATTTGATATATGGTAAAACACCTTGATGGGTGCTTTCCCAAATAGAAAGTCTTTATAGGTGGCATGTCCCTTTTATTTTCTGTCAGGTCTCCTGTACTCTGCTCCCAATGAGGATTGGCCTTTAGAGTCTCCTCTTAAAAAGAGTCACTTCTTTGAAAAATACTGCATGGTTTTTTCTCCAAAAATATAGAAACCAGGAGAACATAATCTAAAATAACAGACAGAGGGCTTATGTTTATCTGCTGCCTTCTTGCAAGAAAATTAAGAAAGTGCTGTTGGGTTACGAACATATTGTTAAGTTTACACTTTTAAAAACAACTCAAAATCAATTCCAGAGAATATAAACAAATAAATTTCCCAAGACCTAGCTTACATTTGGGCTGTTTTCCTCGTAAATACAAAAGCCTTTATTGGCTATCTGTGGTAATATTTTATACGTTCAGTTAGGAACACTCCACTCCCTGAAGCACTGATAACATTCAGACATATTAAAATTGATATTATTTTGATGTGTTTCATCAAATAATGCTTTCAGAGCATGCAGTTTTGCCTCTTCTCTAAACTCATGTTTTCTTTTGTTCCGTTGCCAAGAAGGATCACTACAGCAAAATTATACTGAGAGCAATAGCACAATACAGACCTTCTTACCCTTAAATAATTCAGGTACTGCTGACAGTGACCAAAATTCATTGCCATCTGTTAGCAAGTAGATTTAATTTAGTTAAACATGGCAACTCCTTCCTACTAGGCAGCTGTCTCCATAAACCACAGAATGCCACATTGTAAAATCTCAGCAGAAAGGCCAGTAAGTAAATGAACATAGATTTTTAACCCTATCTAGAACCAATCAAGAATACACTTATTTCAATTTCTTTATATATATTTGTAGGCGGCAGGTGCCCGCCCCGCCTGTGCCAGCTGGGACTGGTCAAAATGCGCATGCCCGATTGAGGCAGGGTGTGGTTCCAGCAGGTCCCAGAGCCAGGCGGATCGAACTTAGTTCTCTGATACTAATCCGAACCAGCACTAGCTCGACTGACTCTGTTCACGAACCGAGCTCGCGCCCGCAGCGAGATTCCTTTCACGTAACATATATTTTATATATATATATAATATATATATATATGTATACAGAACAAGACGTCTTCTCATATATTAGGCACACATGCTTCATAGCAAATATGGTAAAATAGGTAGGACCTAGGTTTTTCTTATACCAATGTTGCAAACTACAGACTTTACACATATCTAAATTAATATGAATATTGACACCTTACATCCCTCCATATTATTTTTGCATTTTCTATTCAAAATAAAGGTTTTTTAAAATAGCACTATGGGACTTTCACAAACCTATCTGTGGAATTAAAAACACTAGAGTATCACATTCAATTCAAGTTCTCTTTCAGTAGTTTAACTTATCACAAGTGAGGGTGATCCTCTTTTCACAAGGTGAGGAATTTGTCAGTCATAAGGAGATGATCAAAACTATTAGAACCTATGTCAGCTTGGTTGGATAGATACAACACAAATATTGATTGGAAAAAAAAAAAAAATTTACTGATCCTAACAACCTCTCAAGATATCCCTCAGATCTGTGTCAAGTTTACTTTCACTCCTGTACCTTGAACTCTCAGATCTACAGAAGAAGAGCAATCCATACTTTGTATGAAGACAAGAGCAGAAAATCACTTGTTACTGGCAGTTTAGGAGAAGATAGATTTATCTCACTACTGTAAACCATGATTACCCAAGCAATATCTTTAACAGTATCATCCTTATATTTATATTAAGAGGCTTCAAAAGTACCTTTCTTCACTTAAAAGAAATTGTCCTTCCTCTAGAAAATAAAACATTCAAATTCATAGTTGTATGTTTATAATTAGACTACACTTCATGATTGCCCTGCTCGACTTCAAGGACTTAGGGTTAGCCAGAAGGACTGTGTGTCACCACTGCCAGCTAAAAAGCCAGTTTCAGCTGCATTCACTGAGGTCTGGAGTTTTCATCCTTTACACAAATTATATATAAGCTTTCTTCTACTAATATTTTTTTGTCTAGATTCACCTCCAATGAATTTTTTTCATGTGGTAGCAAAACTTTCTTTTCAGTTTCCAGCATAGCAGTACATATTCACTGTAGCCAGAAACTACAAGGGGAAAGTTTAAAACTGTTTTGCTCAAACATTAATCAGGAAAAAATTAGCTAGTTTATATCAAATTAGGCACACCTCCTAGCTTGGCTGTTGCTCTTAGTTTTATGTAGTTAATGGTACTTTTATACTTTTACATTTTTACTTTTATACATTGTCCACCCTTCTCTGCATATTAAGTAATCAATATTAATCCCTGCATATTAAGATCAAAAGAATCAAATGTCCCATGGGAATAGCTTTCTTTACTGCTGCCACTGCTAAGAATACCATTCCATACCCCAGGTATTCACCATCTTTACTCCACTTGTTCTTGTATATTACTCTGATACTTAAAAGTTATGTTGTCATTTTTGTTCATCTGACTTATGTAAAAGGGGCATGAAAATAGCTCTATAGAGCTCTCTAGAGCTATAAATCGATAGTACACATATAATGCATTAAAAACTCACTGCACAAAAACTTGAACATTTAGACTCAGCAAATGTCTATCTTGGGAGCTGACTCACTTCTATAGAAGCCAAAGGTTGACAGTGATTTCACTTCCAGTTCTTACAAGGTTTAGATTTTTGCTTTCTGCAAATCATTCTTAATTAATATGCTTTAATAATTGATTTATCAACATACTATTAAAAGCTTATTTTAAAGACTTAAACAGTTGATTAAGGATATAGGGTTTTTTAATTGTTATGATAGTCAGGAAAGAGAGGGAGGATAGCAGCAAAAAGCAAAGTGTACCATAAAAAATAAAATTTTGCACAAAGGTAACAATAGAAATTGGTCTTTTCAGGAAAAGGCCATTTTTGCTTTATTCTTATTAGTTTTACTACCAAATTTAAAACTCTCCTTAAAGAAAACCCCTTAACTGTTGTCAGTATAGAGACATAACACAAAGTACACAATATGATTTTGTAGTTTATTGGTTTTTTACTAGAGATTACTTATTCAGAGCTCTTTAAAATCCTCAAAATGAATGAGATTATAGAGGCTTTTCAATCTACTGTTGTTATAACTGCTGTCATAATACAGGTCTATCAGCTTTATGGTTTATGCTTACTATGATTCAGAAATTATAACTCAGCAATTCTCATGGATTTTGATTCTTATTCATCTTATTTTGATTCTTATTCATCATGATATTCATCATCATTTGATTCTTATTCTTATTAGGGCCTTATTCATCAGGGTATTGAGCTCATTGGCTAACTTCAGAAGTGTAAATAAGAGCCACTGCTTAGAGAATGCTGGCAAACTAAAATTAATTCTGAACATAAATCAACTAGCATATGGATTGCTTCTTTTCCTTATGCTTTCCACCAAAGCAGGCTCAGTCATTAAGCTCTCATAGTATAATGAAAAGATTTACAACTAATTGAGGTACAACATAATTATATGCCATAAGTCATGAAAAAAATGTGTAGTAAAACCAAATATCCTTTACCTTCTAATGAAATATCAATAACTGAATAAGAGAAAATTATAATGCCTTAGTCTGGTTTGATACACTCTTTCAAATGTAAATGATCATGTGAACAATCATTTTCATCAATGCATGTCAGGCTACTATGTTGTATTACTGGAAAAATTGCATTCTTTCAACTTTATTATGGAACTTTAAAATCCTCAAAAAAATTAATTTTCAAGTCTTACTAGCATGCAATAAGTAAACCAATGTGCTGATCTTCCATCATGACCAAATCTGAAAAACAGGAGTACTTAAATCCATGGGATGCATGGTTTGAGCCAATTTAGGTAACTATGCTGTCTATAGAAGCCCTGAAATCCATTGTTTAGCTGACTTCTGAGGACATCCACCTCCCTTCCTTTCTCGTACTTCTTACTTATAGTTTCCCAAAGTGGTCAGACTATACTACGGGGCTTTTTCTAAGGATGAGTAAGATGGTGATATCTTGTAAAAAAATTAAATTATGCAAGAGTGAAGACATGGTTTAATTTTTATGTTACTCAGTTTTTATTTCTGCTCATGTCCTTTCAACCTTTCTGTTTTAACTTTTTCTCATTTGCTCTCTGTTGCTATATGCTGCAGTATAATATTTCATTTCAACAATAATATTTTTCTCTCTTTTGGCATGGGTGTTAGATTTACCAAACAACTTGCTTTAATATCTTTTTGATAAAGTCAGAAAAAAGCTATCTGATCAGCATAAATGTCAGCAGTCATATTATTAAGCACAGTATATTTACAATGGCAATAATTTTACCATATTAATAACTAATAAGCCTGTGTCCTTTCAGATCTCCATGAACTGCTTCGAAACCAAAAACATTTTCTTTATTTTGATGAAAAATTGTTTGCAGTGGATTAAAATTCTTGTCATTAAAACAACTATTTTCACAAAGAGCCTGTGTATGAAACTCCACTACTCATACTATTTGCTTTGAGGTACTCCATACAACAGTCAAAGACAGCAATGGCATAACTTTTAACTAGATTATTCTCTACCAAGAGCAGCTAAAGGAAGACACAGGCAGATCAGCCTGACTGACTCTTACCTTAAAGTAGCAAAGAAAGGAGGAAAAGAGCCCACTTGAATGAAATATCTTAAGCACTCCCTTTGACTTCTTATTTTATTACTAATAAGCATCTATGTTTGACCTTGGTCTTTACAGAGAAATGAGCCCCAAACTTAAATGACAGCATAAATCAACAAGTGAGGATTCTTGTAACTGGGACAGGCTTTAAGGTAAAAGAAATTAAACTGAAAATGATGACAGGTAACAGATGATTGGATGTATGTGGGTGAATGCCTGCAACTGAACTTTTGAAGTCTGCTGCTTTTCAGCTGCTGCCAGGGTGGGTTGATTGCAAATATTTGGAGCACCTGCATGAAATTGAAGTGTCAGATCCAAGTCTGACAGCTGATAGAGACAAGAAACCCCAGTCAGGAGTCTGACCACAGGTTGTACTTCTGCACGTGGACAATTTAGACTGGAAAACTAATAGGGGCTTGGACTGTGGAAAGAAGAGCAGGTGTGAAAAAAGGCTTACTTTTTTTTTTTCTTTTTTTTTTTTTTTTGACATATGAGCATAAAGATTCTGCCTGCAGGAAAGATCCCAGAATAAGAGGAAGATTTTGGAGATCATGCTAGTAGGTGGAAATGAATGTCACTGAGCACCCAGAGACTTTGATCACTAACACCCAGCATTGGTGACCCAGTATGAACTGGCATGACTTTCTGTCCAACTGTCCTGAAGAAACCTTCCTGAAAAATAGGAAACTCAAGACCTAGGGGTAATGATGGAATGAGTGTGTGGGATGACTGATCAGGTTAATAATAATAATAATAATAATAATAATAACAACAACAACAATTTCTAATTTCTTGAAATTTTATTTATTTATTTATTTATTATCCCAAGATGGGTTTTTTTGTTTGTTTGTTTGTTTGTTGGTTGGTTTTTTTTTGCAGACCTAACTTCTTAGAAAATGCTATGCTTCAGGAATTAGCTTCCCCTTTCTCTCTCCTAAATGGCAAATTAGTTAAATTAACAGGAAAAGACCTTGAAACAGAAGTGCAGGAGATCTAAAAAAAAACTTGCAGTGAGCTACTTTTTCTTTTTTTTAATTGTTGCACAATTCTTACTTAATGGGAAATTGGTTTGGCTGGCTGTGCTTCAGTTGCTTTGGGGGACAATAATGATTGCTCAGCAGAAAAAAAAAAATCAAGTATTGCACCACAGTCACTTAGCTGGTAGCAACCAAAATTTGCATTGCTTTTGGAGCAACCCCAGGAGCCCTCACGAACCAGAAGAGATCTCTGGGCAGGGTCCATTCTGCCCGCATGTATCCAGCTAACTTATGGCTCTGAGGCATCTCTGAGACACCTGTTCTCTCAATTTATTATATAGGTAATTAATTACACTGGAGTTTGATACCCAATATACCCTGACATAGATAGCTTGGAAATCTCTGTGCTTCCTTCTGGCCCCTTAGAAACAGTAAGAGACAGCTCACCTTTCCTCACAAACTTATAATAATTTCTATACATTGTGATCTAAGTCCAAACCCCAGGTATTCCTGCAGAACAAGGAATGGTGTCTCTTTTCCAGTCTGACTCCAGTGTGCAGGTGTCAGTTCAAGAAAGAACCCCATCCACAGAAAGAGTACATTAAGGGATTTATTTACCCATGTTGGCCCATCTGTTCTGATTTTTGAGCTTTTGACATCAGCAGCATGCCTCATATAATTTATTTTGTCTATAGAAATATACCAAGTGGATAAACTTTGTAGCTTTTTCCTCCTAATACTTTCAGGGTATAAAGTTATGATCTGTAACTGGTGTGTGACCAAAACCAGCAAAATGAAATAAGGACAAAAATCACATTTTTCCTCAGCATTTATCTCTCAAAGGAGGAGAAAATGTGCTCTGAATTGTTTTGTAAGTATACACAATTCTGACAGTCAAGCTTTACTGACGATAATTCCTGATGCTGTTGAAATAATGTGAATTATTTCACGGATATGTAGAAAAACAATTGTTCCTTTGTTAAATTATTTTGATCAGACTTCTCAACCTTCAGAGACAGAAATTGCTGTGTCATTCTGCCAGCTCTCTGAGTAGCTCAGGGCAGTCTTACACACACCAACAAATAGCTATAAATGTCCTCGCCTGCTCGCACTCTGTAAAACTAGGCCCTAGACTTTCAGAGCCAAGAAAGGTGATTAATGGTTTAGCAACACTGCACTTAGAGTACAGAAAATAAAGTAGTTTCCGTGCTTTGTGGAAATTTCACTAGGAGAAGAATATCACATAAGGAAATCCTAGGTGAGCTCTTGCAGTTCACTGGATCTCCCCTCAGCACATCACTTTGGGCTGTTCAGGGCTGGCTGATGATCTGGTGATGTTGCTGAGCCCCTTGCAGAAGAAGCAACACAAGAAAATAAACTAGGCAGTGCTCACACACACCCTGGCAATCTCTGTCTCTGAAGTGATTGCATGGGATAGAAAGGAGCTGGAATAGTGTAAGTTCTGCAGGTTGTGCTTAAGCATCAAAGCAATAAAACATTAATAAAAAAAAAGGGGGGGGGGAACATTAAATGTACTCATACTTAGCATGCAGTCATAACTGAGACCACATCTTCCCTGTTGTACTCCTGCAATACTCTCATTCAAGAAATGTGGTTTGGTTTGACTTAACACAGCTAATGTGAAACACTTCCAGGTAAGTCCACTTGGTCTTTTTTCTCATTTTTTTCCAAACAAGGATAAGCTTACAGAACACAAACAGAAAATCTGTGTGTTCAGCTACAGTGTAAGACAGAAAACATTTTTCACCAATGACAGAATTCCAGCTAAATCCCCATGTCTTTGCTTAGAAGCAAAAGAAACTGTCGAAATATTTATTAATAAAAGACCCCACATTTTAGTGCTTTCAGTAGATATTAACTTGAAATAAAGTGGTAATTCCTGTCACCCTTTTATCCTAAGCTATTTCAGATCTCATAATACAAGGCTAGTCACATTCTTAAAACATAGATTTTAGTGTGAATACAAGCTCTTTGTATAAAATGCAGGTAAGTAGCATAGTTGCAGCTGTATGCCTACACTTCCTTAAAAGCATCTACAAACTGTGCTAACCTTCACCAGACAAATCACATACTAATGTAACTATATGTGAGATTGTGTATAAACTTTAACAAAGGTTATTTATAATATTGGTACTATAATAGCCACGGAAAAGCTATATTAAACTGATGAGACACTAAATTGAGAGTCTTAAATGTGTTTTTAATTTAGCATTAGAGATGAGGAAATTAATATTCCAAAAGTTATTACAGGCATATTTTATAATAAATATGAATTAATTACCTCTGTGGAACTGCCTACCAAGGATGAGTACTTTTATACAAGACAAAACCCTCTGCTCTATTTTAATTAATCTAAGAAACAAGAAAAGCATTTATGTAGCTGCACTGATCTTGAACAGAGATTTCCTGAGCTGAGGCTTTAATAAATCTAAATTTTAAAACACAATGGTTGACTTTTAGTAAAAACAAATAAAATATAATTGGAATGGCATAATTTATCACACACTTTATGGGGTATTCATGCTTGCTTCTGCTGTGGCATTTGGAGAAATGGCCAGTCTAGTGTAACAACAGAGGTGGGAGGTAGATCACAGTTTTTAGGCTTTCTGAAGAAGTTCAGGAAAGTTTCATGTCACTGGAATGTGTTGATTTAAGTTGTAAATGGAAAAATAAAGAATAGCAATTGAAAACTTCCCCACAGAACAAAACCAAAGAGGACAACTGTTAACCAGAGATCCTCAGAGTTTCAAGGAGATCATGAAATTAAGCATCAGACTGAAAGGTCCTTGGCCTTACTCCTCTAGAATAGCATTGCTTCCTTAACGTGCTACATTACAAACAGCATAATACATGGCTCTCTGACTTACTTCTAACTTCTTAACTTCTAACATTAATGTAGCCAGGCAGACATATCAATTTTTTTTTAAAATGAGTCACAATTAATATATTCTTCATTTTAATATGTCTGTAAAGGCAGAGGGTTTTTTGTTTTATTTTGGGGTTTTGGGGGGTTATTTTTTTGTTGTTGTTGTTTTTTTGGGGGGGGGGGGTTTGTTGTGTTTTTGTTGTTGTTTGTTTTTTGGGGTTTTTTTGTTTTTTGGTTTTTGGTTTTGTTTTGGGTTTTCTGGTTGGTTTTTTTTGTGTGTGGTTTTTTTGTGTTTTTTTTTTTTTTTAAAGAAAAGCAATGCTCCCCTGCACTGGAATGCAATAACTGTAAGGTATGCAGCTCTGAGTCAAACCAAGGTGCAGGATAAGCAATCAATTTTTCAACAAAAATCGGCATACACAGCACCAGGGATTTCTACTGGGAAAAGAAAGAAAAGAGGAGAGGAGCGGAGAGAAAAAATAAAAGAGAAAAGAGGGAAAGGAAGGGAAGGGAAGGGAAGGGAAGGGAAGGGAAGGGAAGGGAAGGGAAGGGAAGGGAAGGGAAGGGAAGGGAAGGGAAGGGAAGGGAAGGGAAGGGAAGGGAAGGGAAGGGAAGGGAAGGGAAGGGAAGAAGGAAGGGGAAGGGAAGGGAAGAAGGAAGGGGAAGGGAAGTGAAGGGAAAAGAGGAGAAAGGAGAGAAGAGAAGAGAAGAGAAGAGAAGAGAAGAGAAGAGAAGAGAAGAGAAGAGAAGAGAAGAGAAGAGAAGAGAAGAGAAGAGAAGAGAAGAGAAGAGAAGAGAAGAGAAGAGAAGAGAAGAGAAGAGAAGAGAAGAGAAGAGAAGAGAAGAGAAGAGAAGAGAAGAGAAGAGAAGAGAAGAGAAGAGAAGAGAAGAGAAGAGAAGAGAAGAGAAGAGAAGAGAAGAGAAGAGAAGAGAAGAGAAGAGGAGAGAAGAGAAGAGAAGAGGAGAGAAAGAAGAGAAGAGGAGAGGAGAGGAGAGGAGAGGAGAGGAGAGGAGAGGAGAGGAGAGGAGAGGAGAGGAGAGGAGAGGAGAGGAGAGGAGAGGAGAAGAAGAAAAAGAATCAATGTTTTATTAGAACCCTCAGGTTCTACTGAGTAACACATGCTTGATCTAACAGGAGGCATTATTATCAAGAAAATGTGGTTATTGTTGTCACAGATTGAAGATCAGCTGAGAGGATAAGTATGATAGAGGACAAAAAGGGCAGAGAGATAAACAAACAAACAAACAAACAAAACCCCATGTTTTTAGAATTTCATTACTCTGAATGGCAGGCATATGACTGGTATAAATTTACCCGACATCAACTGAGGCTAAAAGTTTTGAAAAGGAGAGATATTTTCCTTATTGTAGGTTTTTGAAGGAGTATTCCCACTGTGTCTGTCAATCCTGTGACACTATAATGTCCATGTCCTGATGCTGCAGCATAAAAATTTAATGTTTTCTTTAACTACAAAATTAATAGGAATTTCAGCTCACATAACATATACTCATTAATACTAAGTAGGTTAATTATGCTAAAAATATTACTGTTAGTAGTAGAGGGACTAATATTTTAGCACCTATAAAAGTATTGTAATTTTTCATAAATTTTTACATATAAAGCTCACGTAGTCAACATTTGGATTGCCTATAAAATTCCATCCAGAGTAGCCCAGGTTTTCCACTGCCCTCATTTTGCATATTAAAGCTCTTCTTATGATAATTCAGACCCTGTGAATGTGACCAGATATTCTTGGCACAGCCCCGCACTTGGTGATTACACAAGCATTGGGTAGTTCCCAGTTTAGGAACTGACTCTGTTGTTTCCTTGTCTTTAAGTAAATGCTATGACTCCAAGTTAGAATACAGGATTTGATTCTGACTCTAGTCCTAGTCTGACTTGGATAAGTATGAGTGACTTCAAGCACAAGAAAAGACTTTTTTACATGAGTGTGTTATATTCTCTGACAGTGATATTTTACTGCTTCTTGGTCAAGGCTTAAGAGAAATGTTTGCAGTTATTGGTTTGGATGCCTGGAGGAAGTTGCCCATCTGTTTATTCCTCATTTTGTCTTCACTTGTGAAAAACTAATGGTGATGTGTCCTTCTTACAGTCATCATCTATGTTCTCTACTTAGAACATAAATTGAAACGTGAGAGGGTAATGGGGTTGGATCTGGCCATATTCTTCCCTAAGCATCCTGTATTGTCTGCTACTGAAGGGTACAGGGTTCAGTGTACCTCTGGACTACCTACTGCAGAGATATATGACTGAAAAACATAAAATAAATATTGTCCTTTCATGCACAGAAAGAACCAAAAAGCAAAAGAGATTTGGAAAATGAGGATTTGGGATGTTGTGCCATCTGGAATAAAAAGAAAATAAACCTGAAGGAAATCAGAAATTAATTTTCTTTCCAATTGTACATGTGATACAGAGCCATTAGTTATAATAACACAGTTTTCCAGAAGTGCATTCATACAAAAACAGCTGTACTGGAGCTTGAGATAACACATGCACACAATCCATTAGTAATTTTTAAGAGCCAAACCATGCTGACAGACTAATTCCTCTCGACAGTTCTGGCATATAGCACCCACCACATCCTTTCACTGTGGGGCACTAGCAGGCTTGGCACAACCTGCAATGAGCACCACCAGAAATGTCAGTAAATAACACTCTTTTCTCTACTGCTAATGGCAGAAATGTCCAAAGAGCTCAGGTGGGAATAGGTCTTACATGTATCAGACAGGTATATGTTGACTTTAGGAAGGTATCACATTTAATATGCCAAAGGGGGAGAGGGATAATTACTAACATCTGCCTATAGGCTCCCTCTAACTACCTCTCTCTTTGCTTCTCTCCAGAGGGAAAAGCGATGTCCACCTGGTGACTCTACTTCCACTGCAGGGAAGATGTAAGGCTGGAGGCAGGCATCCTGCTTATCCTATAGCCTGACCAGCAGTGCTGTCCTCCCTGCTTCTTAGTCTCCTCACAGAAGGTGACAGAAGCTAGGCTGTGGGGTCAGTTAGTCAAAAAAATAATGATTTTCATGGCATTGACGAAACTCAACATAGTTTTCTGTAGAAAAATAATATGCTCCCCAGCCAAGTGAAATATACTGGTGTTATCTCTGTAGGCATACATTACAGAACTAGGAAAAATTTCCTGTAGGCATCAGAGAAGCAGTTTAGTTCAACTGCACATGTTCCTGGTAATGAGTCTGAATGAAGATTGTCAGAGCTCAAACACATTGGGAATTCTGACATAGTGGTTGATAGTCTCAAAACTAAGGATGTTGTGTGCCTCACTATCAGGCAGTCAAGCTGTGAGGCAAGTTTCAGGTTTTATATATTTTTTCCATGTCTAAGTATCAAGCTCCTTCTTTGTGTACTTCATGAGAGGCACTAAGATTCAGAAGACCATAAGGCAAACATAGGTAGAATTTTTTGTCAAAATTTCACCTTTTTAATCTACCTCTTACCTAATTTATACAACTACCATAATCGGTACATGCACTGGGAGGCAAGAAAAAGGAATTTAAACCAGTATGGAATAGTCTTCCTGCTTTGCTTTCTTAGCCTCATAAAGTAATACTATTTTTTTATTGTCTTCATATAAAAATCCAAAGGCTTTCTGCTACAGAGACAACTGGCTTTTCAAATTACAGGTTACACTCAATGTGAAGTTATGTTATGATAAAATATGTGACAAGAAATATGTAATAAAATAAGAGGATTATTTAAAGGATAATAACAACAACAGATAATATGTCACAGTATTTTTCATTGTTCTAAAACTCTTTTTTTAGCTATTTTTTCCATGGTTACAGTAAATGTTCACAGACATGAAACTAGAATATGACTGCAGTTACACTGCTGTCATTTGTGCAGGCACATTAATTCATTATTGCAGAGTTGTTGTTGACCCTTGAGTTTCTAGCACTGTTTATTTGTTTTCAATAAAAGAGGATAGACACATTTTGCTTCAGCATCCTGAATACACAAATATTTATTCAAATGTGATAGTTAAATACAAGTCCTTGATATAGAATCTAGGAAAGGAAAGTAATATTTTAAAGGTGAAAAAACATCTAAACTTTTCTGTAACATTTATATCAATGTAGTGAAATCTCCCATGATAGATACAGCTGCCGTGTAAGACAAATAGGAGAATAAATATCTCATCTTCAGGTGCATGATAGGAAAAAAAAAAAAAGGAAGGAGTAAAGAGTGGCCACCTGCATTACAAGGGCATACCTTTCTGTTTTTCGGAAAACAAGTTCCTGTGATTGTCAAATACCCTGTTTTGAATATTAACAAAATGAGCATGGAAGGTCAGAAAGACTTTTCATGCAGTGTTTTTCTTTCATTTACTTAAGGTAAAGACCTAAAGTAAACCTCATAGGTTAAAGACCTCTTAGGAAATCAAATCTTCAGAAAATGTGCTGAATAATTTTTAAACTTAATTGTACATTCATGCCATTACTTTTTTTTTCTCTCATCCTTGATTTAAATTCTGTTTTCTTAGTTTCTTTTGGTTTTCTTTCCCTCTCTTCTGGGCAAGACTTCACTTTTATAACTGAAACATTCACACAGGGTAGGAAAACATCTTCTTAAGTTTACTCTGTTATTGAAAATATTTGTCCCACATTTTATTTCAAGATGCACAGAAAAAATGGGAAATAAAACTGTACAGAAGAGTATTGTAATGTCTCCCTGTTATTGTCTTACTAAATCCTAAACCAATGTAGTATAAGAAGATTAACTGTGCTTAAACCAGAATTTTTAAACTATTTTCTCACCGTTTCATAACTTTCTGCTAACAGCTCTGAGGAAAATGCTTCCACATACATGGCAGAGCAGAAGAGCTGCAATTCCTCTCTAGCAATTCAAGGATACACATTTTTGCTGTAAAGACTGCAGATAGTATTCAGGAGTCCTCAGAACTCAAGGTATAAGAATAGAACTGCAAGTAGTAGGCAGGACTCCGATGCACAGGTTTTACAGCACAGGGTGCACAAAACCAGATCATGACCATAAACATACATGATGTTTACCTCTGTGCACTTTCTTAAGTAGGTGTAAAAAGGGGATTTTCTCCAATGGACCCTCTTTGATACAGCTGGGAGTGGTTTGATTCATGAAAACAGGGACAGTACTGGGCTTCAAAGCAAGGCTGGAGAAGGTATTAATCCTTCCTGGACACTGAGGACTTGATAAAGACTAACTTTTTATATAGCCTCCCTATTTCAATGATTGTTTTGTTTCAGTAATATGTTTACGTCCTAACAAACCAACTTTTGATAATAAGCAGCATTTTGGTGGGTTTGGCTGGCTCACTTCAAAAAAAAAAGGAAAAACTGCAGGTTTACCTCAGGAGCAGAGCTGACTCCCAGTCCCTTTAATCAAACAGACAACAAGCTCAGTCCACCTCCAGGGACATTGATAAATCCTAAAGATGGAACCAGGTTTTTTAGAACAAAGGTGGAAATGAATAGAATATGTTACCTAGGCAACAAAACATCTGCAGCAGTGGTAAGTGATACAGAAAGCTGGCCAGCAGGGAATGAGTGTTGTAGCAATGTCAGAGAAAGAAGCAAAACTTCCTCTGTAGTAGAAAGTGAATGAAGCAGAATATTACAGAATTCAGAAAATATTTTAGAAACAAACCCCAGTTATTTTTTTCTAGAGGTAAAAAGATGTAAAATTTACTCCACTGCATTGTTGTACAGCCTGGTCTATAGTAAAATGAGGCTACTTTAGAAGGACAGTGTTACCTGTGCTTGTTTCAAACATTTAGCAGTCTTTTCAGGATGCTCATCAGCATTAGCACAGCTTCTAATTGTGAGGCAAGGGTGTGCAGAAATAACTATTTTTAAACTATGTTCCCATCAAATTCAATGCCAAAATTCCCATTACTTTAGTAAGGTGAAGCTACTTTATGGCCAAAGTCACTCTGTGCTGAGGAAGGCTTAGTTTTGGAAGATTGGCTTTACCAATGTTGTACCAATGTCTCAGCTATGGCTGAGAATATTTTCCTTTCTGTAAGGATGGGTTATCAGGATGGGTTAAGTCAACAGTGCTTTCAACTTCTGAATATATTCTAACTTCATAGTTTTCAAATGAGTTCAGAAAAGCAGTTTTAAAACAACAAAACATGTCATTATGGAGAAAAAAAGGAATTTATATGACTAAGAAATGAAAGGATTTCATATGTCAAGTCACTTGCACATATAATAAGACTGAGAAAAATAAAAAAGCAGAGTTTATTTTATCTTGGCATTGAAGCTAAAGAACTGTTCTAACAGAGGAACTATGGCATATACAGTGTCACATCTATTTATCTGTATGAAGTAATCTAAGGGGCTTTTCTGTGCTATGTGTCAAGACTGTGTTTTCATAGGTGTATGTGTGAGATGTTTATATAGACAATAAAAACGATAAGTGGAACAAAAGAAAATTGAAGGGCTTGAGATGCATAATATAGATAATTTGATTGACAAAGAATAAGATAAACAAAGGACAGACAAATCAAATTGACATAATTTTTCTATTTATCACATTCAGAAGTAACCCATTTTGTGTGAGAATGAGATTGTAGAAATGGAGACAGATAAAAAGCAGCCTGTCATTTAGTGACATAGCAAGGTAAGTTAAGACCTTATGAATTTTAATAGGTGTGTTGGCCCTGTACAAACTCTTTTTAAGATAGTGACAAACCTTCTGAAAGGAAATAAGATGACATTTTTCATTCTGGTTATATTGCTTAGAATTAGGTACCTGCCAACCCTCCATTTCTCTCCTACAGTGTGGCACTCAGAACAAAGTGAGATCTGGCCTTATCTGCATATAAAGAATATTCACTATTAGCAGGTAGGAGGAGATAACAAATTACTCTTTTGTCCCTAATGTCCACTTCTTGCACTTGTTGGACTAGAGAGACCATTTTTAGGTGCTGTACAACGAGGCAACTGAGAGGCTGTTAAGCACTGAGCTATTCTGTTGAATTTTTTGCTATAAGCAGTACGGAAGCAAAACTGGTGCTGTGTCAGCTCACTGAATGTAAATCTTACCAAAAGAATGAAAATGTTGTTATAATGCAGCTCATGAGAATAGAGGAGATAAGGTCAGAGATGAGGCAAGGAAAAAATTCTAACAAGTATGTGAGAAGCAAACTTTTAGACCTTGCACAGTCGAAATCTATCCTTCTTGATAAGTAACTCCTTCTGTACTGGATCATCCTTGGAGAAATCCACCTGACTTGACTCTACAGTCAGCAAGAACATTTAGTTACTGGAGACTCTCTTCTTTCCTCTGTCCTGTGAGAGGCTGGGGCTGGGGGAAGTGAGGAGAAAGGGGTCGATTGATGAGAGCAAAACTGTTAAGGTCTGCCTTTCTTTTTCAAATTTTTAGTGAGCAGATGGTGTGTCTGTGACAAAATTTAAATTTACTTTTCCTCTTATTGACAGCAGATTAAATGGATTCCTTAGCTATCCCCAATCCTACATCTGCCCTATACAGCTAAACCTACCAGCATATGGAAATTAATCTCAGGTCAAAGCCTGAGTTCAGTGTAGAACTTTGTAATGAATCAGAGCTCTCTATATCCTTCCCAATGTGAACATAACTAAATGAATGATAACAACCGTATGCAAGAATTATTTCTAAATATTCAGTTGTATAAATATCTACCTCATTGTTTATGAATGCTATAGCTATATGTCTTCCACAAGGTCCTGAACTTATTGGAAAACCTGTTGTCAAGGAAATATTTGCACAGGACAAAGGATATTGAATGAAGTGATTGTAAATACATTATTCATTTCTAGTCATTACTGATGACCTTATGTATAACTTCTGAGTAACAGAGCATAGCACAGCTATGAATGATTGTTGTGAGGTCATCAGTCATAAGCAAAAATTAATTCTGCATTTAAATGTGCCTCACTGCAATTTTTTCTTAGTTCAACCACGTTGTTTCAATATTTATGCATTTTGTATTTTTTTTCCTAAATTTAAGTATACTGCCCTGAGTAACATTGGATGGAAAATAAATACAACAGATTTTCATCTAGTCATGTGTATTTTACCCACAACCCTGAGACATCAGGATACAATTAATATTTGTATTCTGGGAAGGGACAGATTATTCCCATAGGAAGTTATATTTATGTTAATAGGAGCTGCATCATTGAATTTTCAACAAGGACAGCAGCTCTGAATTTAAGAGTAATCCATGTATTTGGAAGTGTCTCTTAAAAAAATAGGTTATGAAAACACAGACTTTATTTCTAATTTCCATAGGAACAATGAATAAAGAAATAAAATTTTTGTAGTATTTGATAATGTTTAATATACTAACGTAAATACTTTTTCAGTGCACCACAGCAGTAAATTAATTCTCTATTAAGAAATAATCATCTGTGTATTAAGAATGAGTTGCTCAAACATTCATAGTTAATTCTTGAGAGAAAAAAATTTTGCCCTTGGAAACTGCCCTAGCCACAGTTGAGGATTTACCTATATGAAATATTCAGAGAATTATTTGAAACTGAGAAAGCTCAATTTATTAGATAGGTAATTAGACAGTCAAATAGATAGAAAAAAAACCCACTCAAAATTAATAATATGTTATCACTGTGGAAGTAACTCGAAGCCCCTGCATATAGAAAGACTTCAAAAACTTAAGTTAGATTACTTAAAACAAGAAATACTGCTAAGCATGTACTGCTAAGAACTTTTCATCAAGTCACATACATATAAATACTCTAAGTAAGAATTAATGTAGCCAGTGGCAATGTACTGAAGTTTAGTTCTGACTAAAGCTATTCCTAGATGAATGTAATATAAATTGACTCATCAAATAAAAATATTTTCAAACTACTTAACCAAGCCTCCTCATAAAGACAGGTCTCCAGCTAAACTATTGTAAACTTTCCTTAAAATGCAATTGGTATTCTCTATAATCTAGAATTATCTGGGTAGTAGGGATGAAGGTTTTAACATCCAGCCTGTTGTAGCACTGGCTTCCAGGCTGAGTTGTTGTACAGATATTTCTTCTGCAGTTGTCCTTCTAATGCCCTAGTGGAACTCATACACATTTCAAGAAGTAGTTCAACTGAAGCCACAGATTTAAAAGGCTCAAATCATCCTGCACAAACTTCGGGTTACAAAATCCAGGCAAAATTCAGATCTTCTGAGGCTTATTAGGATATTTGTAACTGAGAACAGCTTACCAAAAGACCTTTCAGATGAACTCAAGCTCAATAATGAAGAGACATTAAAATATTTGTGCTTTATCCCGAGAGCTGTGCAAAGTAGGGCTCATCTGAAGTGAGAGCTTGTTGGGAAAAAAACATTCCAAAAATTATAACTAGAGACAATGCTCTCCCAAGCAGTAGTGGAAAAAAACTGCTACACACCTAGCATTTTGATTTAGCAGCTGTGGGCCCAGCCTGCTATACTGCAGTGCCAATAGTAAACTAGCCCTTTATTTTTTATTTTTTTTTCTTATCAGGAGCAAATTAAGACACAATGGTGATTATTAAAAACACATAAAAGTTTGGGTTTATAATTAGGTATCTTTACTGGAAAATAAAAACACATCAGGAGATAAATAGGCAAACAAAACCTCAGAAAATTCATCACAGTATTTCAGTACTTAAAGGAAAGCTACAAAGAGGATAGAAGCACTCCCTTCATGGGAAGCCACTGGAAGAAGACAAGAGGCAATGGGTACCAGTTGCACATGGAGGGGTTACATCCTAATATCAGATTTTTTTTACAGTAACAACAATCATCCTCTGAAACAAAGTCCCCAGTGATGTGGCAGAGTCCTTATCCCTGCAGGCTTTCAAGATGTGATTAGACAGAGTGCCAGATAATCTCACTGAGGCTTCCTTTCCTGTGAGTGGTTGGATTAGATGATCCTTTGAGATCCCTTCCAAACTGGGCTGCTCTATTATTTTATGCTTCTGCCACTACCCCAGCTCATCAGACTAGAGCTTTTCCAACCAATTTTCAGTTGCATTTATAAACCCACCATTTTCCTCAATTTCTTTAGCTTTTCAGGAAAATATCTAATAAACAGTGAAAAAATCTAAATTGAATTAGTTTTGTTTTCTGTAACATTTGGTATTTGACAAAAATAAAGTTGAAACTAGTATTCTCCTCGAAACATTTAAAGAATAAAGTTGCCTAACTGTTTCTCTTCAACTGCTTTGTTTTGTTTTTGTTGCTGCTGGTTTTGTTTGCTTGCTTTTTTATCCAGTCTTCTCTACATTTATTTACATCTCTGATCAAACATGAATGACCAGAGACATCTCATTACGTTCTCATTAGCCCTTAAAACACTTTTAAAGCACTTCTTGAGAAACATGAATAGAAGATTGCCAATAGGAAAGTCTCAAAGGTAGAAATTGTTCCATACTTTTTGTTTTGTAGTTTGAAAAGCCAAACACAGAGCAAAAACCTAGTAAGAACAAGAAGTTCTCTCTTCCCGCATTAACTCAGGCAGGTATCACATGTCTGGACATGCCAAGGAAACCCCACACAGTAGCAAGTTACCCCATAGCACCCCATGCCCCAACATATTAGGTCTATTCTCTGGTCATAGGCTTTTCTTATAGACAATACAAGGGAAATTGAAATAATTTTACCTTTGAGTGGAAGATTTATACATTCCCTCAGGTCATTTGCAGGATGCAGCTGGACAAGAATGTGCACTTGGGTGGGTTTTGTAAGGCAGGTGATGTCAGGTACCTTGCAACCCCCTGATAATCTGTATATGCATCAAATCTCTATAGCCTCTGAAACACATTTAACTTCTGAAAAGTCAACATTAATTTCAGTACAAGCTTTTAATTTGATTCCATTAAGGATTTCAGGTGTGACCTTAGGCAAGATTCTTAACTGGTGGGGCCTGAGGCAAAGGGAAGTAATGAGAAAAAATCTATAAGCAATTGTTACAGACTTATAGAAAGATTAAACACTGACCCTGATTTAAACAACTTTTCACTAGGCTTTGTACGCTTAACACATTTTATCTTTAAATTAATTTATTGTTATAGTAAAAAAGTCAAACAAGACTTCTATCAGTAAATTTTAAAATGCGTAAGAACAATAAATGATCAGCTCTCATGGGAGACTTAGGCAGAACAGGCAGTTATTTCAAAACCCACTGTTTTTCAAAGAAGCTAAAAGAAATTAAAATGCATAGCAATGAGTGGAAAAATACTTGCATCAGACTATGCAGGAAGTGTGAAATAATTAAAGCAGCAGCATCTAAAACTGCCACATATGTTTATGCAAGGTTCTAGCTAAGATCAGCTTTACATTTTAAAAATCAGTATTTTAAAGTTAATTTGAACTTAAAAATCAGATTCACATGCAATTGCCCTCTAACATCACTGGGTTTACCCTGCTCTGCCCTGGCACAAGTAGCTAGAATGATTTAGGGAGCTCATCTTGTCAATTAGGAATGGGATTTTGCTTATACATACATTTTTCCAGGGGAAAAAAATTTAACATTACCTAAGTCATATTCCAAAGTGGGGAAAAAAATGTGAAATAAAATTCCACATAAAACAAAAAGCACAACTGCAACTGAGCAAGAATGATTACTGGAACATCTTTCTCATTGTTAATTTTTTTTATCTTATTCTCTTTTATTCTTTAATTTTATTTTTTAAGAACAATACATTTGTTGATTTCTATACCTCTTGCAGATCAATTAGAAAAGTAGTTTTATTTCTCTTTATTTATGAAGAGCAAAGCCTCCATTTAAATTCAGCACTTGGAACAACTTACTTATATCTAGAGAATGCATAGTGTACTACACCTCTCAATAGATAGATGTTTCGGTGTCATTTCATAGTGAAGCTTGTGACCTTTCTTTACTGAAACCCTAATAGGAAAAATCTTTTCTTTATATACTGTAAGAGTTGAAGCAACAATTGCAGGGAAGATACAGATTCGTACAAACTCCACCTCCAAAACTCTGAGATTTCAATTGTTCAGAACATTCACAAAATGTTCCTATGTCTGTATTAATCTGTGGAGACCATCTCTGTGGATAAAAAGCGATCTTGTTTGGAAATCCAGTGAGTGCCACAACAGAAAACCAGTAAATAAACAAACAAATTGAAATCAGAGTAAAGAGAAAAAGATATGAACTGCTGGAGATAAAACTAGCATTACACAGAAGGAGGTGCGTAACCAAGTTTCTACAGGTCTACACAGTGCAACAGATTGCTTCGTTTAGCTACTTACTCACCTTTTCAGGCTGAATACCTTTCCTGGGAAAAAACACTTCTTACTCTTTTGCTGCACTGAAGTAGTCCAGGCTGTCTAAGCAGTATTTAAATCAAAAGCAGGCCAGCCCAATATGCAGCAAATTATCTCAAACTATATTGTACATGTGTGCAAAATTTGCACATGCAGTTTTCTTGTAGTCCCAACAAATATAAATAAGGGCTAGGAATAATACATATATGGACAGCCACTCAAATTGTGTAACAAATACACCTCCACCAAAGCCAACATTGAGAAACTCTGGGGAACTGCTTCCTCAGGGAGATTTCAGCAGGAAGAGAAGCTGCGTCTAGTGAGGGGATTCACTCCAGGGGTTGCTATGGCTGCCTCTTGATGACAGACATTGCACACTCTTATTATTTTCCCTGTTGAAAAAAACAATCAACCACCTTCCCCCAAGAAAAAAATAAACAAATCAAATCTCAGAACCGAAGCCAACCACTCTTCATCCCCTTCTCCAACAAAACAACAATGGGAACATACTTTTTATTCTAAACTAATACTGAAGGACTTGAAGTTTCATGAACTACTAACGTCATTCTCCCCATAAAGTAGTTTTTCTGGTATGCTTTTTGGGGAAGATATCACACCATCTCCTTTTGATGCAAACAAATCTTTGTGAAGATTTGTTTTTCATCTTTTTCAGTAGACAAATAAAGCATCAGTTGTAGAAAATGGAGCAACAACAAACCTGGGCTGACATACACTCTCTCAGGCTTTTACAGGCATTTGCAGATGTAGATTGTGGGGGGTAAAACCCTTCTTTGTCTGTTCAAAAAGGTGAGTAAATTGCCCAGAGGAAGAATTTGACCTGAAATCATCTCTCTGTGGAAGAACAAAGTAGCCAAGACTTTATACTGCTACAGAATAAGCCAATGTACACAAATGACACCATGAAGTTCAGGGCTAATATTTTTACCTGACGTTCTTGTGTCTAATGTGAATATACTAGAATGTTGCCTCTTTTGTTTTCCTTTTTGTTTTCTTTTCTCAAGCTGTGCTTCAAATAATACTTTAATATTCAGTTTCATTAGAAATAACTTGAATAAAATAAAATACTTCACCACCATCTTGTGAATGTTTTCATATTTCTTAATTATCTGGATATGATTTGTATTCCATGAAAGCTATGTGAGGTCATCATCCTTTATTAAAACAAAGTAAAAACATCTTATCACAAAATAAATTAACATTGATTTAATTGTGAAATAGAATTTCACCAGTACACCTCTAGTTCTCAAATATACTAGCACTGAATTTAGTATTCTTCTGAGACATTTCTTTGAGCAAACAAAATGATTTGAAAATAAGTCCATCCAAAATGAGAGATAAGAATTTCTTTCTGCAATATTTCTCCAGATTTTAAGAAACTACATTCAAAATTATTCTTTTGTTTAAATCCAAATGTGAGAACACCCCTGACTTGGTAAAAAAGACTTGAGCAATCTTTCAACTGCTTTACTACTCTCTTTTTCAGGTAATTAGCTGTTTAAAATTGTGCATGGAAAATCAATCTCTCTTAAAAATCAAGCAATATTTTAACTGTGTGGAAAATTTCCAAGTTAGCTACCAGAACTCTTACTGTATTTGCTTCCTTTTTTTGATCACTTCTCCTTAAATTGTCTTTTATAATGTCCTATATCTTACGTGTCACCTATGTATTGATAATACCTAATTTTTTTCTAGATCGAGGTGGTACAAAGTATGGATACATTCAAATTAAAACCAGCCTAGTAATTCAACTGAAGGCATGAAAGTTTTTGAATAGACAAATATACCTCTTTCTAAGTCACATTTACAAATGATATGTATTTTCATTTGTGGGAAAACCCAGCATATTCAATAGCTATTACAATAAAAGCTAATCATTTAATTCTTTAAGATACAATAGGGTAAGCACTACCAGAAAATGCTCATAAAGTAAGTCAATGTGACTACTAAAATTTTATTTAGTGGCATTCTTAAAAGCCTAATTTTTAAAACACAAGGGTCAGTTCTAGTAAATCTCTGTTTAAACATCAATGCAGAAAAGATATTTTACAGATGCTCAGACACTCACAAATTGAAGCTTTGTCAAGGTATAACAACTAACAATTAACAGTCTGTTATGTTGAATTCAATCCATACATTCAAATTGTGAAGATAAAGGTTACAAATTTAAACTAAACATTTGCCAGAATGACAACGTTTTCACTAAGCTCATATTTTCATGGGTTAAAACACAGTTAATGTTTGAGTTCTACCTTCCCATCATATATTATTTTTCATATTTTCATACATAATTTGTCAATTTTATCTTCTCCATGCGAGTGCTGTTGTTACCTAGTAAATTCCCAATATTAGAGCATCCTGATACCCTTCTAAGCTAGATATTTACTCATTTGACAGTGTCAGAAGTAGAAAAACAAACATCATCATCGCAGAAGATGGTTTTGTGATTACACCTCAAGAGCCATGATTAGAAATCAGATACTCTGTTTTGCAGTATTTTGCTCCGAGCCAACAATCAGACTGCCTCCTTTCACTCTGTACAATCCACTGTGGTTTTAGTATAATGTAGTCATCCCAAAGTACTCATGTAATTAGAGACTTTTAACTTCATTACTACTGATGGAATTTGGACTAATTAATATTTCCCAAAAGAACACTTAGCATAATCTTCATTTTGACAATAGACCATGAAAATTAAAAGAACAAATGTATGTGCATTTCCATCTGTCTTTGAATTATGACAGTGACATTAATAATTTGTTATATTCATTGCTCAGCACTTATTTGAACTGCTCATAGAGCATGATAAACATAATTAAAATTAATGACACCTTAAAGAATACACAGAGGAACAGATGTCTATGTCATTTTTATTTGCTACTTAAACGAGAACTCTGAAGTTGGAGGTTTACATCTAATATTTGATTTGTGATAGTTAACTGCTGTATGATTAATTGATATGAAACTTCTTCACTCAGAGGGTAATTAAACACTGGAACAGGCTGGCCAGAGAGGTAGCTGAACCACTATCTTTGGACGTGTTTAAAAAACTTAGAGATGTGGTGCTGAAGAAAATGGTTTAAACACTGGACTTAGTAGAGTTATGGTTATGGTTGGACTAAACTGTCTTAAAGATCCTTTCCAACCAGAATGATTCTGTGATACAGTTGTCTTTCTTATTTTGAGGCTGCTGAAGTGCTGGTAAGAGGTTACCAAAACAAAAACAATTATTTATGAAACAATTCTGGGATAACTTTTGCATGTAACTCGAAAATATTTCTTGTATTGATGGAACTTACAAAGCTTTACCAACTTAAAATTAAATTCTTACTGTTCTGAAAATACTGTAGTTTCAGTTTTAATTGAAAGCATATAAATTGGTATGCATGTAGTACATGTTCGTTATAGCTGTATTTTACTATGTCACCTGCATCTAACATGAAGTTTAGGTTCCTGGCTCAGATATTTCAGAATTCTTCTTCTGAATTAAATTCTATACCTTCAGTAAATTAATTTTGAATAGAAACTTTTGTCCTGGTTTGGGCCAGGATAAAGGCAATTTTCTGTCTTGAACTTTTGCTTTCAGCTAAGTCTCTTGTAAGTAGCTGTACTTGCTGAAATTAACAGCAAGTTTCTCAGTCAGTGTCTGCTTCTAGGACTGATAACACTCAATTTTTATAGTTACTGCTAGAGACTGGGATGCAGATCCAATGACACTGCTCAGCTCTGAGGAACATTTTGCCCTCTGGAAGGAGAAGAGTAAAGAGGTCACACCTGAACCCCTCCTTTGGGGAGGAACAGACAAGATAGATGCCAGAACTGACCAGAGTATTCCATCTCATACACATCATACTCAGTATAAATTTGAGGGATCATGAGGGTCAAACCCCTTCCTGCTTCCCCGTCTTCCCCTGTCCCTGTTTGCTTTGGCATCCTGGGAGGATTCCATCCATTCCTCTGCCTGTGGTCCTGATCCGTGCCAGCCTGAATCTGTGTGTTCCTGCCTCCAGTTCCCTACTGCTGCCAACTCCAGGAGTCCAGCCTGGACTTTCCCAGGGCTGCCCTGCAGCCTCGGTGGTGACGTGAGAGTTACTGGAGGGAAGTGGGGAGGAACGTGGCATCAATTTTCCTGTATATTTGTATATATTTAGGAATTTGTCCTTTTTATCATTACTGTTTCATTACAGCTGTGTAGTTTAGTTTCCAACCCGTAAGTGTCTCTCCCTTATTCTCTCTCCTTTCTTTATCAGGGAGAGGGATTAATAGAGAGCACCTCTTATTTGGTTTAATTGCCAAGCCAGTGTTAAACCATGACAATGTTGAATCCCAAACTTAGAATAATAAGCTTGTGATTTTCAGTTTGTGCCTTGTCTATAATCTGGAAGCAGTAGATTCTTTTCCCAAGAGTTTGCAGCACAATTGTATTTCCCCAGGCTATAAATGTATTACAGTGCTTTGACTTGACTTGGATCAATCCTTTTCAACGACAGGTTCATGCTATGGAAACCTTAAACTGTTTTGAGGCAAGTCTTGTGGAAAATTTTAGCTGCAAATAATGCATCATAACATTTAAACAGAATTATGCAGTAGAGCTCTGTCAGATCCCTCCAGCTAAGTGTACACAGCCTGAATCTGTCACTGGAGGCAAGGAAACATGGAGGCTGCTCATGTTTCACTTCTAGGCCTCAGCTGGCCAGTTCTGCCTCTGTCCTTTCCTATAACGCTACCAGTTATCTGGGGAAGCAATTGAGCTGTTACCTAGAACAAAACTTAGGGGACAAATAAATGCATGTTTGATGCTAAACAATTTAACTTTCTCCTCTAATTGTTTTGTCCTTAACTGTATCAGAGGGATAAATACTGGTGAATATCATCCTATTTATCATCAAATTCACCTAGCATTTGAATGTATTTTCTTTTGCACAAAACAAGTTTGGATAATTCTTCAGTTTTCTATGCCATACCATATAGCCATATGTGGGTATTTCAGGGGATGTTGCTCAGTGCACCTGTGTCCATTTATCCCACATCAAGAGCTTTAACCATTTTTCTCATTCATATTTTTTGTTATGTCTGCAAAAAGCTACTGGTGTTGCACTAAATAAACAGCTAGCACATTCACAATTTTAACTGCCAACAGAATCTTCTAAAATAATGCAAATTGAATACTGTTCATTTTGTTTTCCCCTCATAACTGCCTACATAGTTATAGTTTCTTTGAAAAAAATAACACAAGAAAAACTAAAGTTTTTATTGTTATTCTTCTCGACTGGCCTCAGAAACAAAGCTGCAGGCTAGAAGGGCTACGTATTGTCACTTTTTCCTTGCTGATAAAACCACGAAACTGTAGTGTACCAAATTAGCTGACAATTTGAGATCGTATGCTCACCCTCCCAAACCTGTTCACTGGTAGTAGAAGACACCAACATGTGGCCTCTAGTCTACTTCACACTATTTTCTAGGGTGGGCACTTGCTTTTTAGACTCCCTTTAGTCTGCACTTACACTACATCACCTGAGCCTAACTCATGCCCAACCTGAGCTAGGTCAGCCCTGCATGATGCCAAGCCAACATATCTTTTTCTCTCTCTACCACAACACTGTGTAGTAGAAACTGAAAATAAAGCATAGAACACCTTCATCTGACACTTTGGAAGTCTAGCTGATCTGGATGTGAATGATCTGGAAGACAGGTATAGGAGGATTACAGTACCCAAAGCTTCCATTTTGCGTTATATGGATTTTCCATATGCTGCTTATGAAGAATGCAGAGAGGTAGAACCACTGTAGTACCATTTTGAAAGATGAACATAAATGCATAAAAATATATATAAACAACTAACCACTAAAAAGAAAACAAGGAAGCTGGCAAGGAATTATACATCTACCTCAGAGCTTTGCTTTTTATCTCCTATTTTTCAAAGTTTTCATCTGGGATGTAATTTTTTAGACTGTTTGTCTCTTGGCATATGTGTATGGCAGAATTTTATATAGCTGTTGCAAAAAAAAATTATGAAGTCAGAAAAATTGGTTCCAAAAATAATCCACAAGTGAGTCCCAAAAAAGATCATCTTCCCATTTAGGAAATGAATACATTAAGAATCATTTAAACTATGGCCTATTATTAAATTCAACCTTCATCTGAAGAGTTTGATTACTCTCATTGGAAACTTTTGAAATTACAATTCTGTGTACAAATTGCATTTGCAGAGCACTTGCTGTTTTATTTTTGAATACTTCCTTCCCCAAACTGAGTACAAATCAAACATGTTTTTCACTCACATTATACAATTTTTTTTTTTATGTATAAGCAACAACAATAGCAAATGCAGATAAATCCAGAAGCTGCATATTTGGCCTTCTAAAATTTGGCTCACAAGTACAGACAAGTATCATCCATTGATCTATATCAACACTATTTCTCTGGGTTGTTAGTTGCTATTGCTTTCTTGAACAGACACAGATTTATCACACCATAATGTATGAGAAAGAGACTTACGATACTGATGTTTCAAAACCAGCAGACATGCAGTCCTTCGAGATCTCTGGTGTTCATGGCAAGTATAATTCCTAACATTAATGGAAATATAAGTATACAGCTCATAACCTCAACCGACAGTGCTCCAAGATGTCCTGCAGATTTAATAAAGTGATCACCATGGTTCAGATCTCTGAATAAATGGAGTTCATTTCTGTGATTCTACAGTTCCCTGAAATTCCATTTTTGCTGGCACTTTTACTTGGCCTTGACTTAAGCTGTCAATTATTTTTTTGCTCAATTGCCCAAAGTGAAGGACAGTGTTCATTTTGCTAGTAGAGCTTTCATTAAAAAATTCATGATGTTTTTTCCTAATTAATGGTAAAGCTGTGCAATTCTAGATTTCATTGACACTGAAATTATCTTCTGGAACTTGCTTTGTCTCATTTTCTCAAACCAGTGAAGAGACTAATCTCTTTAGCATATTAATTGTATACTTCCAAAAATGATTTTGCAAGCTTTTACATTGACAAACTTGCTTTTCAGACTGGTTTCCCTACATTACCAAACATCCTGAACAATATTACCTGCTTAACCTCTACCAAAAATCCTATGATTCTGAGAACAGCTTCTGGTAGAGTTTTAGTTCCTTCTGGAAGCACAAAGCAAAACAAAAATCTTGACAAAAAGGAGACACTGAAAGGCTTCTAGATTCATAAATATTTAACAAGTTTAAAAAGAAAAAAAAAAAAAGGTGGGGGGGGGGGGAAGAAAGGTTAACACTATTTTTCAAGAAGTTTTGAAATAAAAAGAAATACCAGAAGGAAGCAGAGAGGGGAACGAAGGGAGGCAGGGAGACAAACAAAAAGAGAAAAAACTTATGCAGATAAAACTTGTGGCAATGCACTACTTGAGCTGAGGTTCTCTGATCTTCCATTTGTTTTCGAATGCTTTGTCAGAACCAATGCTACTGTGCTCATTAGAACTGCATTTCATTCATTAGTAATTTAGATATTGTGCCAAAATGCCAAGATACATGTAGACAGCTACATACAGAGAGTACTTCTCTTTACAAAATGGTCACAGATAGCTGCTTTTCCTGATGTTTTACTGTCAATCAGCATAATGAGTGAGCTAACCATCAATGTTTCTGGAGCATGCTTGCATGCATTTAAAGCCACTTATACAAGCACAGTGAGGACTCTCTGTTCTGAATTAGGTTATTCATTTGTCTTGTTTTTAAAATAATTGGGGGGAGGGAGGGGGAAGAGTAATTCCATTTCGAAGGGATGCAAAAATGCTTGAAGCAGAAACAGATGACCTGTTGTATGTCCGTGTGAAAATTAGGAGTGATCTGCTCTGAAGCTGCTACTTATTGAGGTACCAAGAAAATGTCTATCTGCTTTCAGAGGTAATGCATTATCAACAACTAGAGCTGAATAAGGGGTTCGGTGCTCTGCTAAGCTAATTCCCTGTAGTGCTTCACACTATGGAAACTGTTCAGAACATATACCACAACATATGTGATTTCTTTGCACATCTTAAATTCCACACAGCATAAGAGTGACCAGCAATTTTTCTGGTGCTCAGAAAAAGTTTCCTTTTTTAACTAAAAAATTGAATGTTTACATGGTGTTTTTTGTCAAAGGAGCACTAGCTGTTAGTTTACATTGAACTCTTATGAGATACATAAAGAACTTGCATACTAAGAAGCGTGGACACTTTTTTATGAAACAACTGGTATCACTGTAAAAAAGTATGTTCAGTTATGTACCAAAAATATTGAAACTACATTGAAACTAAAAATGTTGAGAAAATTTATTTCTGATATATTAACTGAGCAGCTCCAGCCATCCTGGTAGCTTTCCCTGAGCCCACTCCAGTTTACCAATGCCTTTCTTGTACATGACCAATTTGAGGGCAGCAAAATTAGATGTAAATTGTGGTCTAAGTGATGAATAGAGGGGTATGATTCCTTCCTGTGGTCTCTTGGCTAAGCCCAGGATGCTTTTGACCATCTTTAATGCCAGGACATGCTGCTGGCTCACTTACAGCTTTCTGTCTGCCATGATACCCAGAGCTGGTCTCCAGCAAGTTCATTACAAACCTCGGAATGATTAGGATGCCCCCCCAAGTTCCTCAACATGATCATCCTGCTACATGAGGATCAGAGGAGCCAAGTCACATATGCTGATGCACTCTCTGAATCCTTCCCAATAATCAATGGTGTGAAACAAGGCTGCATTCTCATACCCACTCTATTCACAATCTTCTTCAACATGATGCTCCAAAGGGCCACAGCAGACCTTGATGAAGAAAATGGCATTTACACCTGATATGGTACTGATGGGAGCCCATTCAACCTGAGGGGACTGAAAGCCCACACAAAGACCCTAAATCACCACGTCCCAGAGTTGCTTTTTGCTGATGATGCCACGGTCATTGTTAACACAGAAGCAGCTCTGCAGCACATACCATCCTGCTTTGCAGAGGCTGCAGGTCAATTTGGGCTGGAAGTCAACTTGAAGAAGTTCTCTACCAGCCTGCAGGATGACAGGAAGGCTTCCATCATTCCCACATCAACATAGGCAAATCAGAGCTTAAGTCAGTCCAGCTGTTCAGCTCTCTGGGATGCATTATTTCCTCAGATGCCAAGATTGACAAAGAGAGAGACAACAGATTAGCAAAGGCATACAGAGCATTCAGAAGAAAAGTACAAAGATCAGTGTCTACAGATCCATTGTACTGTCTACTCTTTTATATGGTTCTGAATCATGGGTCATCTACCGCCACTACCTGCAACTCCTTGAACGCTTCCATCAGTGCTGCCTCCGTACAACCCTAAACATCCACGGGGCTGACCCCGTGACCAATGTTCCTGTCCTTGAACAGGCACGGGTCACCAGTACTGAGGCCATGATACTGAGGATGCAGCTGTGCTGGGCAGGGCACATCTCCAGGATGAAGTATCACCCCCTCCCTAAGATTGTGCTCTGCCCCAAAAAAGGAGCCCCAAAGAGGAGATACAGGGACTCCCTGAAACAATCCCTCAGTTCTGGCCATACTGACTGCCAGCAGTGCTCCACTCTGGCCTCCAGCTGTGAGACATGGAAACACCATTCATAATGCTGCTGCCTCCTTTGAGAACACAGTAGAATCAGTCTGGAGGAGAAAAGACAGCACAGAAAGAGCCGTGCCTTGGCTGTCCCCTCACAGGAGACTTTCTGCTGGGCCTTTTGCAACCCCACTGCCTGTCCCACATTGGCCTCATCAGCCACCAGCGCGCTTGCGGCAAGCGTGGGGAGAGACCTTCTGAAATCTTCATTCACGAAGCCAAGACGTGATGTAACATCATTAGAGTAGTGAACTTGAGAGCCAAAGAGAATGATTATAAATTAATTAGTAGATATTTAGACTATTAAGAACTCAAAAGATGTTTTACATTTAAATCATCCATACATTTAAAATTATTTAAATGTCACAGGACATACCATGTATTATAAAATATACTAAAAGGTAACTGGGAAAGATTCATAGTTTAAGTAGTTCCTACTTTATGGAAATACAGTACTGAAGGTTCAGCAAAAATAATATGACTGTGCAGAATGGTTAAAAATACCCTGCTTAACAGTTGGTCTTTTTTAAATCTGATGATATTCACAGGAGAAGTTTTACTTTATTAAAGAGTTAGTGAATCTGTGGATGTGTGTGTGTGTATGGGAGAGAGGAATATTGACTAATATAATCACTACTTTGGGATAGACATTTGACTAATTAGCATACAAGCAATTAAAATAAATAGCCTAAATTATTTCATATTTCTGACTTAAGAGCTAGTGTTTGATTAGACTGTCATGGAAACTGTCATATGTGATCTGATTAGTATTTAACAATGACTAGCTTTAAGAACACATAGTCTCTATATGATAACAAAATCATAGCCCCAGAGGAGACAATTAGAGATAATTATCTCATTTTTTGATGAGAGTGAATTGGATTATTAGGCATTAAGTCTTCCTGGTAAAAAAAAAAAAAAAACAAAAAATCACCATCTCATAACTACTTCCTTTTAAATTCATACAGCTAACATTATCATTTCTGGCATCCAGTCTTACACTGGTTACTCTAATAGAATGACTGACTGCCAAAGTTAATTTCTCTAGGTCTTAGTAAATGAGAGCCTTGAAATTTGCCTCATTTTCTATTGCTGTCCCATCACATACCTACTACAGAAACAATGATGTCTCAAAACTAGATTATCCCTAGCTGTAGGGACAGTGAATTGTACAAGGGACATTTAAGTACAAATAGACACTGAAGGCAGGGCAGGCTGCCTGCAATCGCTTTGCCCACTCCACAAAAGGTCTTCCTAGACCTGTGTAATGCATTCTGAGCTTGCTTCTGCTACTATTCTTTTAGTGGTGGAAGGCTAAAAGCTGAGGGAGACACTGTATGATTCTGTCTTCAGAAGTTGACATCTGAGCACTGAGTGGTCAGGAAACTCAGGTCTCAGACAGCCTTGACTCTTCTCTCCAGTTAGACACAGACGAGCCAGTTGAGAGAAGACCTCTCACTTCCAGGCATCTGCAGAGAGCAAATTAGGAACAACCAGTTCTCTTACACAGTACTGACATCCACAGCACAGCTCCAACACAGCCGTGTTTGAAAAACTTCTAGCTCTCCCACACTGAACTCTTTGCTCTGGTGGCAGCACCAGTGACCCCAGCAAGGGCCAGTTAAAGCCTAATCAGCAAGCTGGACAGCCTCTAGCCTAGCCTAACCAAGAAAGAAGTACATCATTTAGAAGGAAAGCACAGTTCATCTCAGCAGAGAAATCATAGAGTAGAATCATAGAATCATTTGGGTTGGAAGAAACTTCAGAGGTCATCCAGTTCCAAGACCCCTGCCATGGCAGGGTTACCTTCCACCAGACCAGCTTGCTCAATGTCCTGTCCTTGAATATTTCTAGGGTTGGGGCAGACACAACTTCCTTTGGCAACCTGTTCCAGTGCCTCACCACCCTCACAACTGAAGAATTTCTTCCTAATATCTAATATAAATCTACTTTCTTCCAATTTAAAACTGTTACTCCTCATAAGGGTAAGAATCTTAATGAAGAAGACCATGGTCTTCTTGATGGCACAGCTATAGTCCTATAAGGATAGTTCCTGAGTGGTATAACCACCTACTGCAGTTACCCAGGGTGTGAGAAGAGGAAAAGGAGTCTTAAAGGGTGATAGGTTTATAGGATTAATTCCTTCAAACTAGCATATGCTTATTTACAGATTTCAAGCAATAGGGAACACTTCTGTGTCACAATCTATAAAAGTGGGTGCTATCACCTATTAAGCAGGGAAAAAATAAAGACACTGGGGTGCATGAACCACAGTGTAAGCAAAGGGGCCTAATGTTCCAAGAACAAGTGATGCTGTTCAGCAGCAAAACCAAGAAACAAAACAGGATTCCTTGTGTTTGGACATTTTTCCAGAAATACTATTTCTCCAGTGAGCTTCATTGCCTTACAATCAACTCTGCCTCAAACAAGACATCTGAACAACTAAAAATTGGTCAAGTTCTGTCACTGTACTGCTGAATGAAAATGAACAAATAATTTTTTATGTTCTTTGTGATCTTGGCCTTCAGTATTGGCAAAGTGATGCCTGCTCTCTGTTTTGAGCATATTGAGTCCAGTAGAGAAGTACATTATTGATGCTTCCAGTATTTGAAGGACTTCTTGTACTGATAGATGTTCTTAGCTCTATTTTTATAGAGTTCCATTTTTAATGTATACATTTCTCTCTTTTCTTCATTGCCTGGGTGATCCTGATTTATAAGCACTGTAGGTCAACTATAAAAAAGTTTCGATTTTCTGAGATCTCTCTTTGAAAATGAAATGGCTATTTTGAGGAGTAAAAATTGGCGTAGAGCAGAGAAAAAAGTGGAGCACGTATAAATAAATATGTCCTTGCAGCCATAGAAGAATGATGATGAGGGTTATTAAAACGAGATATGACCTTTTTTCCCCCTGCTTCTGGCAATTTCTGGAAACCAAAAAGCTTTGCTGCATTTACAGCTGAAAACCCAAAGGCATATATATAGCTATTATAGTGTTTCCATACTCAGATATTCCATAGCTAGGAAAGTTTTTATTGAACTGCAATTTTAGAATTAAAACTAATGAAAAATAATCCCTGCACACTGAATAGGATCTGAAAGAAATATGGAAGGTATTGACAATTAATATATTAAAATTGAGGTAGTTGGGGCAGATCTCATCTTTTTCTATATGCGTGGACGGTGCAATAAAACAATTCCAATTGAAAGATGTCTCTAAAGTAATATTGCTCATGATGTTACGCTTTATTAAAACAGAATGCATGCAATGATTATTTCAGTATCGTACTGAACCAATAGGATATTGTCTGAGACTTTTGACCCTCTTAAATGTTTCAAAATTCCTCCAGCAATTTCCTCTAAAATTTTTACTAGCTTTACTTTTGCCTTCAATTAGGTCAATCTAATCAAAAGCCAAATTAAAACATTGAGCCTAAGCATCTTCTAATGTATTTTAAATCCTACTGTAGGGAAAAAATTATAGCCAGAATATGTACAAGGATCTCCCATCAGCCTTTGTTTTCCATGTCACATTATAAAAATGAATTATATGTTGACTTAGATGGCCTCGAAATTATCTTTAGCAGAACTTTTTATTTTAAAGGACTATATTGGTTGTTATGACTTATTAATCTATTAATTGTAGATTTCCTTCTTTTTTGTTGAACTGCATATTCTAGAGCATAAACTTTATTAAATGCAACCAAGAATGCTTTGATTCATTTACTCGTTTTCCTGCACTAAGTCAGTTAGTTTCTCAACAGTAATTTTATATTTGAATTTCCTACACACGATGGAAGATCCTGGAGTAGAGAAGGAAGTACTCCACCCCCACTTTTGCTTCTCCACTGTAACTAACAAAGGAAAAGGAAGAGGAAAAGCCACAATTTCAATGTTCTGTGCATTACAGTTGGGAAAGTCCCTTTATTTATTGTTCTTTCTTCTATGAACACTAATAAATGTAGTATATAAAAGAAAGTCTTTTGGCCTGAATTGTTGTGGCTCTGTTATTGCTTTCTGAGAGAATTATATAAATTAGAGTGACACCAATGAATATTTAATAATGAAGTATTTTTAAAAGTTTTGATGGTTAAAGTTTATATGAATTTTTTATGCACAATATCAGTATCCTCTTGGCACCAAGTGATTTCACACCACATAATTTATTTCTCATTTTTCTTGCAATGATTTGAAACAAAAAGAGGTTTAATGGTTAGAAGGGACCTTATGAAGATCATCTAGTTCCAAGCCCAAGGACATCTCCACTAGACCAGGTTGCTCAAAGGAAACAGAGTAAGTCTATTAAAAATTATTATGCATATTATTTATACTACTGCAGCTGGCATCAGTCTTTCAAGTTTGAAAGTCCCTTGCAATCTCAGTGGAATCTCCCTATTTTTCTTTCCCAAATATAAGTGTAACTGCTTAGGCATTTGTGGTGTTGGCTTTTGCACTGTGTAGAACTCTCCCTTTTCATCTGTCCAGTTTAAAAAAAACATAACTATTTTTGTTCTTAGTAGCACAGAGAAGCATAATCTCTACTTCCTTGCACAGTCTCCAGTCCAGCTGAATGCCCGTGAGGAGGAGTCGGGGAATACATTAAAATTAGCACAACATCCACAGACAAACTCGAGGGACTCGAGCACAGGCCCTATGAGGAGAGGCTGAGAGAGCTGGGGCTGTTCAGCCTGAAGAAGAGGAGGCTCAGGGGAGACCTCATTGCTGTCTACAACTACCTGAAAGGAGGCTGTAGCGAAGTGGGAGCTGGACTCTTTTCACAGACGACCTTCAACAAGACAAGAGGACACAGTCTTAAGTTGTGCCAGGGGAGGTTTAGGTTAGATATTAGAAAGAATTTCTTCACGGAGAGGGTGATTAGGCTATGGAATGGACTGCCCGGTGAGGTGGTAGATTCTCCGTCCCTGGAGACATTTAAAAAAAGACTGGATGTGGCACTCAGTGCCATGGTCTAGCAACTGCTCTGGTGGGTCAAGGGTTGGACTAGATGATCTCTGAGGTCCCTTCCAACCCGGCTAATTCTATGATTCTATGATTCTATGAAACTCAACAGTTCTTCTGACTGAAGATCCTTTTCTAAGCATTCTTATTCAGCCAGCTATCTGAATTGAGAACTCAAATCTTTGTGACACACGTATAACCTACAACCAGCGTCAGCTTACACTGAAACCAGCCCATTGGGCTTTATGGTTACACAGCCACAACATCCTGTGACTCAGCTTTGTACTTTGTAAGGAGCAAATAAAGAAATTAAAAATGTGGGGGTTTTATACATGAAAAAAAACCCAAAACTATTACAACTGAAGCTGCTTTTGTACTGGATTTTCCCCCCACCCCAAAATAATAAAAAAAAAAAGGTAAAGACACACATTGCTTCAAAGCAGAATCTAAATCTATTTTTCACAGCTGCATCAATAGGTCCTCACAGTAAAGGTTTTAAGGAGTTTTTAGTTGTTCCAACATCAGCAACTCCTTTTAACAGTGATTTATAAGCATGACCAAGAAGGAGACAATCTAGCATCTACACTAATCCTCATTAACTGTCACACAAGAGACGAAAACAAGACTTCTGAAAATGCCCTCTAAATTTTTATTACCCTAGATTTGGTTTTTATTTTTCCAGGTTAACATTTGGTTTTGAAAAATAAAGTTTCCCCATTATCTCCACTCACTAATTATCATTCTGCACTCAGTTCTACAACACGACACAAATTCATTGTACTGTAGGCATCTTCTTCAGGGAGGCTACTGAAACTGGAGTCAATCCTTCATCTGTAGACAGAGACAGGTCCACTAAGGTAATTCAGATATGAAGAGGACTAAATGGTCTTTATCTGGAGCCACTCTCTCCCCAATACCTAGAGAGAGAATACACAATAACTACACACCTAACTAAAGTATTTCAGCTCTGGGAGGCTCATGCAGACTGCCTATTTACATACTTAAAATAAAGCTCATTTTCCAGCATTAAAAATCATACCAGACTTTTTTTTTTTTTTTTTTTTTTTTTTTTTTTTTTTTTTTTGTAGTGAATATTTTTCAAGTTGAAATAATAACTTGGGATACATATTTTTGGGTGCTAAATTTGGATAAGAAAAGAAGCCATGGAAACTCAGGTTGAAAAGGAGAAAATTACACCAGAGCAGACCTCATTAAATTCTTTCTCCAAATCTGCAGTGAAATCCTGTATCTGTTGTTCAAGCTTTCACTGTTCTTACCAACACTTCAACATCTAAGCAACCAAAACTGAAAACAGATAAACTTCAGTCCTGTTTTTTTTGCCCTCATGCAAATTGTAGAGAGCTCAATTTGTCACAAAATTAACTTTGCCTTTTTATGAGGGCAAAGCCAAGACTCTGTACCTTCAGCTACCCCTTTATCTCTAAGACAGCTTCAGGAGACATCAAAACTAAAGTAAAATGCAATTCCCTCTGAATATCAACGTATGAATGAAGAAAAAGAATTGATGAGGAGAAACGGAAAGATGAGATGTCAGTTCCCATTTTGAAATGAGTTATCAAATGACACCACTTGAGGACAGAGACTGAATGAGCATATTTCGGTTCTAACAGGTTTATTCTCTGTGATGCCACTGCACAATGATTATAACCTGTTGTAAGTGATCCAGGGAGGGCCTGTATAAGTAGAAAAAAACATATTTTAAAAGGTGCAGGCACTAAATCCTCCCTCAGTGACAGTGTAATTTGTGTTGGTAGATGTCTGTAAAGAAAGATTATTTTCTCAATACCTTCCTAAACTGTTTGTTACATAGACCAGACACCCGAAAATTTAACACCAAACAAACAAGATTCAATCTTGCCAGGTTTACTTTACAAATTTCCCTCCCCTTTTTTACTTTAGTTTTATCTTAAAAAGCTTAGTATGTATTGGCTTTCTTTCACCACTTCATGGTACAGCTTTTATAGTGACAGACATCTCACTTTGGCAAACTGCAAACATCGTTCCGCATTTTCATCAACAAGTTCCCTTTCAAGGGGTTTGCAACAGAGGTTGGAATTAAAAAATTATAAAGAGGGCAGCCTCAGACATGAAAGGAAAAGGAAATTAAAGCTAATGAACTCAATGGCTAAGGAAAATAAAATACAGTATTTTTTTCTTCAAGCTTTCAGTGTTGCATGGTATAGAACTGAGTGGATGGTAGTTTTCTCTGAATGATCTGAAGATGTTTCTTTGTTTCTTCTGTTGCAACAAAATCAAATCCTCTTCTGGTCAACAGAGAAACACCCCACCGGTGATTTTCTCTTGAATTCATGCACGGGCCTCCTGTGCTTGTTCCAGGGTAAACATTAACTTATATAAAAACATGACCCATATCACTAGCAGGTAAAAACTGGGTTAGACAGTTAGGTTTCTTCTCTCTTTCTCCTTCCCACTTATAGCAGTACCTCTTTCAGCTGTAATTTACGCAAGAGTACAATGAACCATTTAGGTCATGGGTGGAATTATCATTTATTAAATACGCACAACCTTTTGTAGAGAAAAACAGCAGAAATTTTTTCCATTATGGTATTTTAAGATAGGAGATTTTTTGTCCCTTTATATATCTAATTTTGATTCACGTCTTATTTTGTGCTTTTGAACAGTTAAATGTATTTCAGTTATCGGTCTGTTCACTGTGGTACCTTGCGGTTTCCCTGTTATGCACAGGCAAAGTAGTCCAAATGATGGGATTACTCACACTTAAATGTACCTTACTTGACAAAACAACCAGTGAAAAGTGCAACATAAGCTTCCGCTCCATCAGTAATGAATATTCTAGATAAAATCTTTCTGAACAATTGAAGCATTATGGATGATTTTACTACATATTCAAATTTGGAAGCCAAAAATTGTGTTAAAATTGTCTAGAAAAAAAATACAAATAATAAAAGAGTACTGAAATCTACTAAAATAATGATGTCAATGAGGGAAGGGAGAGCAAACACTGAGAAATTTGGTCTGACATCACAGCTGACCCTACTTTGAGTAGTTTGGACTAGAGACCCTCTGAAGTTCCTTCCAACCTGAGTTATTCTATGTTTCTATGGAGAAAGGTACCGTCACTTAAAATGCCAGTCGTGTTTTCACTGGGACAACACAGAAGGTATGCCATCAAAAATAGAAATTGAATATCCAAGAGAAAGATTAAGTAATTCTAGCAGAAGCACATTTGGGCTTCAGAGAATTAAAAATAAATCCATAATAAAATGTATGCCAGTTAAAAAAACACAAGGGAAGAATCCTTTGTGGCTACACAGTTGATCTGCGCTGAAATGTTGGCACAACTGGTATCAGAAAGAGTTGCAAGAATAATAATGAAGCTGATGGGTAAATCTAGGAAGATACAGTGCACTGGAAAAAAAAAAAAACCACAACGTAATATAGCCTTTAGCAAGGGGAAAGGAGAAATGTCAGAGAGGTACATTTGCAAGCTAATGTTCATTTTTTGGAAGTTATTTTGGCAATGATGTTCATTTTCAAATAGTTCAGGTAATTTCTTATTTAAAAGCAAGCACGCTACTTTCTTATTGAAGTACAAGGTACCTTTATTCAGACTTTAAAATATATTTTGTATGCCTTTTCTTTCTATTTTGCTGCTGTAAGCCTTTAGGAAATCTTCACTTTTTTATTTGCAAGGTTGAAAGTCCTGATATCACAATACTCACTCATGCAAGAAGGCAACAATAATGAGTCCTCATATGAGAAGCACAAATAACCACTGTGCAACTACAGACTCCTAGTTAGAACAATCTCTTTTGGTCTTATTGGAAAAGATGTATCCCTCCTTCCAAAAGACATTTTCAAAACAAGAAAAAAATACTGATACGGCAGTGCTTCTGTCCACTTTTCTATGTTCAGCTCCAGATAGGACTTTTCAGAGGACCACAGGTTCATTAAACTACTGCAGATTTAAGTCTTCATAGTTTGGTTTCTATTGATTCTATTGTTGATTTCTATTACAATTTATTTCCACTTTCTTCTTGAAGATTCCAATTTTTTACTCTGACTTGCTGATTAGTCTTCTGCAAATCTTTATCACATGAACTAACAGTCAGGTTCCACACTGAGCTTTTGAAAGACTATATTATGATATAGGCAATGTTATTTAAGCATTACAAAAGGAATAGGTATTTATTATTTGAAATGTGGCAATTGATGTTTTAGAAGCACTTTATAAAAATTACATGTAATTGAAAAAAGAAAAAGGGATTGAAGAACATCATGGAGTTTGAGACTTGCTTGCTTGCTTTACACTTCAGACTAGAAAAAATTCTCAATAACAATATATTCTTTTATATAACACTCAAAAATAATCCTCAGTATGAATTTTTCCACTATCCCCTTGTGTTTCTTTTAGCTTCAAGAGTCTTATCAAATGCACTGAATGGTGTAATTTTGAGAACTAGAACGAAAGTGATGTAACTATAAACAATTCATGCATATATTTCTACTTTATAGGATGGAACTTTCCATTTAAAGATATTTCTGTTTAGCATTTGTGAAATAATTGTCATTCCCTTTTTTATCCAGTTGTTTTTTTTGGATCCATTCCCTGTAACATGTAAAACAAGCTGTTTAAGTAAAGAGAATGATGCCAGACTGGTATTCAGACAGTAGTCTTGGTGTTCAGTTTAAAATAGAGGATAATCAACTTCAGTATTGACCTATTCTAGACTTATAGTAGTTACAGGAAAGTTCTGCCAAGCCAGCAGTTGTCTAAGGAGGCAGCAAAGAACAGGGGCATAGCGATGTTTCTGAATATTCTCTTCTGTGCTCCTGAGGAAAAACCAAACTTGCTGTCACTGCCAGTGACTCTGAGGTCTTTACCTTCTGCCCTTCACTCACTGGCAACACTCAGCTATGGTCTGAGCTACCCATATCAGCTGACATCACAGTATATTTAGAAAAAATTCTAACGAAGAGTGATGGGATGTTTCTGCCATGAAAACGATAGTACACCTACTCTCTTGCACGCACTTACACTTCCCTTTGTGCAGACATACTGAGACCAGTAGGCAAATCCAAAAAAACAGAGTAATTTCCAATCAATGATGAGGAATTTACACTTGTTATCATCTGTGATTCTGGGGTAATTAACTAAAATCATAAATATATAATTATTTGATTGAGTAAAATTTATCCCATTTGATACATTTGGGAAAATTCTGGAGCAATTTGGACCATTTGGAAAGCAAAAAGAAATGTGTGGTAGCTCACTCAAAAAAAAAAAGAATTCATGTCAAGCCAAATTATGTATTTCCATTGCAGTGTAACAGGCTTTGCAGACAGGGACAAACCATAAATCTTAACTAAAACTTTTGAAAATGCCTCAGAGCAGCTGTCTGAAAACTAAATATTTGATGAAACTTTCTAGAGTGTGGGACCAAAAATTCACAGAACAGCTGTAGACTAGTTACAAATGGTTCACTGTCAAAATGGACAGCTGTACAAAGTGCAACTCTGTGAGTGTCTGCACTGTTACCTTCATCAGCAATCTGGATAATGGAATCTAGACTACCTAAAGCTGAAGTACATTAAATTTGCACATTGTAGGAAACTGAGAGGGATCACAAGTACCCTAAAATTTACAGAGATCAAGTAAGTGTAGGTAACTTGGGTTACTGCATATGGATAGCCAACAGCACACCTGGAATAATCAGTAAGTGGTTATGACAGCAGATCTTTAGAGAGTGATTTGGGAGCTGTGGGCTATGTGCACAACAATTAAAGGCAAGCCAGGAAAATGGGCTGAGGCAGAAGCACAGGGCGAGAGCCATGGAGGTGCCCTCCTGCTTTACTTAGTACTGGCAAGCCTTCAAGCAAGGAGACTGCTTCAGGCCAGGTATGAAGAGTTAGTTCACATAACCAATACAGAATTAAAAGAAATAATCGGAAAATAGGAAAGTATTGCATCTGTATTGTCAAAAACAGAAGTTATTTACAAGTAATTATGCTCATAATGTGTTCAAACAGCAATAGAAAAAAAGAGAGAAATCTGTTGAAAATTACCATCCATATCATAAAGATAATAATCTATATCTTAAGTCAAATGCACAACACTTTTCCATAGTAGTGTAGAAAAACAGGGGAAATATGATTAAGCTCAAGGGAAATATGATTAAGGTCAAAATACTTTACACAGTAGGCAGTGGCCTTCTGTAACATGTAATAGGTGACTGAGGAGGCAGATGTTAGCTACACATTCAAAGAGGATGAACAAAATAATTAAGTGTAATAATTAAGTGTAATCTTTTATTTACTGTTTCTGAGATACTTTAACAAAGATAAAGGGGTTTACAGAAAAATGGGTAAAAAGCTGTTAATAACCAGGTAAACATTTTTCATAAGGAACTATGTCCACTACTGGCATGGTAAAAGCACATTACTGAAATAGTAAATGAGTGATGGGAAAGTTAATAGGAGGGTAATATATTTTTAGGAGCTTTTTACTGAGTTTCTGTCTGAAGTTTATTGTTACATTCTGTACATTTATGAGATGAGATAAGATAAAAGACAGCTAAAGAAGAAATTATATCAGTAAAAATATTTATGATGCAGATTGCCTTGATATGTTGAAGAAAAATGAAGACACTAGAGGAATATGATGCTAGTCAAGAGACTCTGGTGTGTTTCCAGATGAACCATAGCAGTTACTGGCAGCTACAAACATTGTAAATGCAGAACACAATGTTAGGCTATATATAAACTATTCACACACAGTGAAAGGAAGAAGGGTTGGCAGAGTCAATACATTCACTGTCCTTAATTCTAAGAAAATGTATACTGTAAACTGAAATAGTTTTATACATTTCAAGACTAATAGTGTTGGAACTAAAGGACAGATCCTTCTCCTTTTTATGTGTATATACAAGAACATTAACGAAAATCTGAACTGTTTGCAGGGCATATCTCAAATGGTATGATTGTTGAATGTTCTTGCAAATAAAGGAAATGGGCAATTGGTGAAGGAACGCCTTCCCTTTTCAGTCCAGAAATTCCAGTAGCTTTAGAGAAATAGGCCTGATGACCCAATGAAAAGCAAATTTCCTACTTTAGTTGGCAATGCATATATAACCTATTCATATATAACCTATTCAGGTTGTCTAAAATATTTTCCATGTATTTTATTAAGTACTCCTTAAGACAAAGTAAAATTTCAACATCATTAGCGACTCTACTATGTACCATGAGTCTCCACTTTATATTTCCCAGAAGATATTTTTACCATAGACTGAGTTAGGCTAGAGTATTCCGTTTTTACACTCTGAATCCTTTATTTGTTTGGATGAGCTCTCTGTCCCTTCAGACTGGCCAGAGATCACTGGTTTCAATTTTAGATGCCTTAAGACTTAAACAGGGTATATATTACCATCCTAGCACAGAACATCAAAACAACTAATATGAGGTTGTATATTTATTAGTAGATAATATGCACTAAAATTCATACTACTCACCACAACTACAGTCATATCTAAAATTGCTGGCTCCTGTACACTTCTGTTTTGCAGAAAGCTCTGTATGGAATAGTTTTAAAGAATGGGCTTCTTTTAAATGATTAAAAAAATATATATATTTTTTTTTAATAAAACTCCACATATGTAATTACCACAGCAGAACTGCAAATTGCTTGGGTTGTGTGCAATCAAAACCTGAAGAACTGTGTAATTTATATCAAAGATCTGGGCTAGTATAGGGCAAATGCAATTTTACTGGAGATAAATGTGTACCTATTTCAGAACACATACAGTATCTTCATAAGTCTAGCTGCACAGATTCAAGAGAGAGAATATAAATTACAGTAAATGGAAGAATGATACAGCATAATGACTTAAAAAAGGGCCTCCAGCATCTCAATCAAGTATGTAATCTGTAAGTTTCATTTTCCCTGACTGCAATTCCCCATGCAGTTTCAAATGTCTGTGATATTTATCCTCATTTCTAATCATTTTCGACAGATATTTGAGAATTCACATATTCCTAAGGAATGAGCACCTCATGGGTGAAAAAATATTCTACCTGAAAACATTTAATTATTAATCAACTACGGAGTTTTCTGGAATTTAGGAAGAAACTAAAAATGTCAACAATGGCGAGGGAAATTTAAAGCTGTGGTGGATACCTTTGCCTCATTAACGCATCCTGTGCAAGACCTGAAAAATCAGTAGAATGCAGGGTCAGCAAAGCTTTGAAGGGCAGAGCACAGAGGCCTAAGAATTTCCCACTGTCCACTGAGATGCCCGAACTGTTTATCATAGAGTGAAAATCCATCTCAGTCACAAGAGTCACAGGAATATTTAGGTGAAAGGGAAGTGAACTAACACTGAGCTGGCACCTCTCAGGCACATCGATGCAGTAAATCACATGCACTCTCCTACCTACTCCACTGCAAGGTGAAGTCAGGCAGATTAGTCAGAAAAGCTGTAACTTCTTAACCTAAAAAGCTAAGCAGTAGCTTCTGATGCTGTCCTAAGCTTAAATCTCAGTGAAAGTGATTACAGTTAATGCATTTTACCTCATAAGTGTTCTGGTAATGCATAAGACGACAAGGCCTTCCTCTAGTTGCTCAGAGATGTTCAAACGGTTAGGAGGAGAGGGCAGAACTGTCAATCTGTCATGTTTTGACAGATATCACATGTGTCAGTTTTAGCTACACTCAAATCTTTCAAAGAGACTTCTCTATTTAATTAGAGATGAGAGATGCAAATAATTGCTGAGTGGCATTCCCATCATCTGTCATTGGTTCTTCCTTCATCAATGTGACAGGACCTCCAATGCCCAAAGACAAGATGAAGAATTGTTTATTGAGATAAAGTGTGCTGAAAAACAGAATTAAACTGAAATATAGCTTTAATGAACATTCATTAGGCATTTGAGAATAGATGGCATTGCTAGAACAAAATGTCAAAGGTTTAATGTCAAAAATATTGTGACCCTGTCATGATAGAGTGTTTTTCTCCCCATGCCATCACACAAACGCAGAAAAAGGAAATAATTTTCAGGTGTGCCAAATAGCATTCTGTATATAAAATCTCTTCCTCAGTATTATTAGTTACTACTATCAAGATAAAGACAAGTGCTTGGAGGTAGAATTTTAAATCAATAGTTAGTCTGAATGACATGATTACCATGGGCACAAGATAATTACAAGAGAAGAGAATCTAGGGAGAGTAGACCTGTCTCCTGCTCAGGAAAGCTGACAGTGTTTATCCCCTCAAGCCACTTGCATTCCAAGAAACCATAAATGGTAATAATGACAGACATCTTGGTGACTTAAAGTAAGTAATAAGGTAAAATATGAGACCCAGAGGCCCCATCTCTTTGTTTCTGCATACATTTTGTCCTAAAGTTTGATGCTTAATAGGTTTGTTTATTACTCCAAGAACCAATATTATGTAGAAAACTGTTTCAGCTTTGGCTTTCCTCCATCATTTGTCCTTTAAAAAACATTGTATCAACAGGGTATAAGGATCTTCAGCTTGCTGAACAAATTAAAGCAATTTTTTTCCCTTGTAAATAATTGTACAATAACCTAAGTATTTTGCTTCATTTTCCAGTAGAACGATCTTCGTTGACTTCCTCACTTTAATCTTGTATTGAACCAAAACTGAAGTCCAGCAGTGTGGCACTGCCAGCTCATTATAAGGAACAGTGATAGCAGTTGCTCTGGGATATATCTGTGACAAGCATCTGGGAGCAGATTTTTGTCATTCATATCATCTTCATTATACCTATTATCAGTACTTATTGGTCTATTGTAAGAACCTTTCTCACATGTACACAAGCAATATAATCTCTTCATACTTTACCTCTGAAGAAACATACCCATATCATAACCATATGACTTTTAAATAAAGAGCCATAGGCAACATAGGCACTGAGCTCAGGCTGACAGGCTTTTAGTTCCCCACATCCTCCTTCAGGCCTTTCTTGTAGGGCTACATTGAGAAGCCTCCAGTCATCTGGGACCTCCCCAGTTAACCAAGATTGTTGGTAAATGAAGGAGAGAGGCTCGGTGAGCTCCTCTGCCAGTTCCCTCAATACTCTTGAGTGGATCCGATCTGGCTCCATAGATTTGTGGATGTCCAGGTGCTGTAGCAGGTCATTAACTGCTTATCCTGCATTATGGAGGGTTTGTGCTGCTCTGCATCCTCATCTCCCAGCTCAGGATGCTGAATGCCCTGGGAGTGGCACTGCCTAATGAAGATGGAGGCAAAGGCATCATTAAGTATCTCAGCTTTTTCCTCATCCTTGGTTGCAATGTTTCCCCTCTCATCCAATAAGGGCTAGAGATTTTCCCTGGTTCTCTTTTTGTTGTTGATGTATTTGTAAAAACTTTTTTTTTGTTGTCCCTTATGGCAGTGGCCAGACTGAGGTCCAGCTGGGCTTTTGCCATCCTAATTTTTTCTCTACATGAACTAACTAGATCCCTGTAGTCATCCCAAAATGCCTGTCCCTTCTTCCAAAGGAGGTAAAGTCTCCTTTTTTTCCTAACTCCCAGCAAAATCTCCCCATTCAGCCAGGCTGGTTGTCCTCTCTGCCTTTTTGTTCTATGATGCATAGGGACAGCACTCTCCTGCACTTTTAAGATGAACAGTGTCAGACTTCCTGGATCCCTTAGTCCTTCAGTACTGTGATTCTTTGACTTCTTTCATCAAAAAAACTGTTTATACACCAAAACTGCATGACATTTAATAGAAATTGCATCTATATTTTTCTTAAAAAAAAACCCACAACAATCTCTTATGATTCTTATGCCACGACTTATGCAAAACTTAAGAGTTTTCGATATCATAAGCCTGCAGTAACTAAAATAATTATTTTACATAAATTTCATTGATCAGAATATTTTAACAGAAAATACACAATTTGGTATTTTTATGGTTTCAGCAAGGACCAAAGCTCTATGAAAGGAATGCTATCTACCCTTAATAACTTCTTCATTTACTGTGTGAAATTATATCCTTTTTCAAATAGTGCTGCAGAGAAGCAATGACAAGTGGCTTTGATAATAAAAATGCTATCATAGCTGAACTATTTTATTTTCTGAGTTATTCTTCCTGCATACCACAGCCAATAGAAAATCTGAAAGGAAATGAATTACAAATTTGGGGGAAGGGGAAATATATCTGTTTTCTAAGGAGATAGAGAAAATATCTCTAATAAAAATTACAATAATTTTCAATCATGGTTCTCAACACTCACTGAAAGAAGTAGTGCAAGTTATACCCTTACAGCCACTCACATAGCAAAAAATACTTTGTAAACTACACTGATTCATGAGGATTCCTTTCTAAAAGTAGTCTGCCACTATAAGAAATCATGAAATGCAGCTTGATTCTGCAAAAGAGTACTTGATACCAAAGTATAATTAGAATTGGGAAAAAAAAAATCACATATGGCAAGATGTTGGATTCTCAGATAAATTATTTACTTTGCTTCACAGTACTGAAGAGTAGGGCTATGCTTCATGATTTCCAAATTTCATATTTTAATACTCTGGAAAAAATAATTAAGTAAATTACTTGCAAGACTTGGCAAGAATAGGTTAAGAAGTGGCTGTCACCAGATCTGCTCAAGCCAGATATTCTGTATATTTTATTATGTATCATTAGTCTAGATCCTTTTTATGTTCAGAATTTACATGTAGTATAAATTGTACCTCACAGTTGTAGTCATGTTTAAATTAGTTTCTCCTAAGAGTATAATGGTGTGACATAAAAAATCCTTATATATTAATTTTCATTTATGCATTTACATGATTTTATGTAAAATTCTTTCAAATGTTATGTTAATTATTTCAAAAAACAAGCAGAGAGCATGTACAACTTATCTAGCAACAATCCTGTAGATTGTAGATCCTGCACAACTGAACATGCCAAAGCATATTGAGGGAAAGATTTTTTCAGACAAGAACAGATAACTGTTAGAGAGAAATTAGAATGTATCAAGCTATTAATAAATCCAGCCACATAGAGGTAAAGATTATTTTTTTATTGTACTTCTATAATAAAATTGAAGATTATTTCTTTTTAATTACCACTCTCCTTTGGAAAGCAAAAAGAAGGCCTTGCTATTGGTCTCCTTATCTCTCAGCAACCGATTTCCAAACTGAGAAATGCTCATTTCACAACCAAAACTGTATTTCCTAGCTTGAAACACTTTTCACATCTACTAATTTTTTTCTGTTCCAAATGTTGTCTGTATTAGTACAGATACAGATCAAAGGGCAAACACTTGAGAAAATCTCATAAAACACAATCACAAAGACTACTGTGTATGTACAGTGATTAGCTTTATACTTCCACCATCAGCAATTTCATTCTTTCTCTAGACAAGAGAAGTAGCCTTCAGTGGGTAAATCAGAACATGTTAAATTAATGGGTTTTCTCCCATGTCTATCATCTATAGCCTCAGGAAACGAGTTTCCTGGTACTAACTTGGTCAGACAATGAAAATAATCCAAATTAACAATGCTATTTATGTGAAATGAGTGTTGAAACCTGGTTTAGTTTCAGCTGTGGTTTTTTTCTAAAGTCAAAATATAAACTAATTTCTGACAAAGAGCCAATATATTTTCATAAAAATATCATTACATGAAAAGGGTGAGCACAACATTTAAATGTCACTTCCTCTACAGTTTAGCTCACTGTCAGACAAGGTGAGTGGTCTCTAAGATCCACAACTGTTTTGTGGACCAGTTAATTCTCATGTATAATTTTGAAATATTACACAAAATATCTAAAACACAGTAACCGCTTTTATAAAGTGAAATCAAATTTCTGCTGCATTTTAAAACCTTTTCAACTACTTTCTGTTTAAACATAGTCAGAAAAAAGGAAATTTTGTATCAGAGATTCCTCATCAGTGATTCAGATGGAGTGTTTCTGAAGTAAAAGAAAGCCAAGGAGGAAAGATGGATTTAATTTGAACTGTAAGTGACCCAGACCGCTGGCCTTTCAATACAAGAAGGTTGTAAGTGAATATTTAAACTGAAGAATGGGGAAAAGCTAAGATGTAAAATGGAGTGAATCTTTTACAGAGAAAGCCATACAAATTCTCTAACCCACAAAGAATAAGAAATTGTCATATAAGAAATGCTAGAGATAATATAAGAATTATAAGAAACACTTAGATTTTTAGCACTGGTGTTAAAGTATGCATTTTTGTATTTTTGGCATCCAATTTAAGATGTAAGAGAGCAGAAAATGATTGTCTAGCAGAAAGTAAATAAGCATGCTGGACACTTGGTAGAAGAGAAACACTGTCACCTTCAAATATCAAGGTACAAGCAATGCAATAAAACCAGAATACTCTGGGATGCTAGCACAGGCCAGCTGCTCATGCCCTCTCCAACAACAGCAGCTGAGAAGAAGTGAGCAGCCAGGCTCAAATTCAACAGAAAGAGGAAATTTTTCATGCAACAAGATGTTAGAGAGAGAAAACACAGTGTCAAAATCACAGAAGAAAATTATTGAGAGCTACTAAACAGATACAGATAGCAAATAAATCATCAGCCTAGAGAAGTATACCTGCCTAATCTTACTTTTCCTCTGTGAGATGCTCATAACCACTGTTAGAAACAGGGTACTGAGGGCAATGATCTTTTGGTCCAACCAAGTAGAGCTCTTTTTCCAGTCCCAGTTTGAGGAGTCCCTTATTCACAGTAAGAACTTGTTACCTGCCCTTGACAGCTGGCTTCACAGGGTATTACCTCTATTTTGGTAAGCCAGAAATCTGAAGGAAAAAAAAAAATAATCTTTATGAAGTCCGCTTCCAAGCTCTAGCTCACGTGTGCATGCAAATATACATGAATTGTGAACAAAGAATTGCTTCCATCAGAAACACACATGCAGATAGTGGGAAGGAAAGAAGTTCATCCATCACTGGAATGTGCAAATTTTTTTTAAACTCAGGGTTATTCTGTCAAGACTTTGATCTGTTTCTATTCCTCTGAACCTTTCTCCATAAAAGGAAGGACGATATAAAATACAACCAGTAAAAAATAAATGTTGCTTTCATTTGTACCAATATTAATTTTTTATAGCAAGATACAACAAAACTGGAATATAGATCAAAATTAATTTTCTTGTCTTCTCCTTTCCTGCGTCTATTTAACCTACAACTGATTTACCAATATCAGTATTCTGTTACATTATTGGTCATTCCTTATAATAATTATAATTTTAAAACAATTCTGATCTTTGGAAGGCTTAGAGAAAATTCTGTCCGCTGAAGACTGTATGAATCACAAGAAAGTTGATACAATTTACTCACTTTTTGTTAAACATGTTTATAATATATTATTTTTATGTTGCTTCATATGTCTCTTTTAGCATTAAATACAGACAACAGCAATACAACAATTACCCTGTCAGAGATTAAATTTTTTATTTGACTGGCTATATAAGCAAATTTTATTAAAATGTTACAAAAAGAGACACCAAGCATGAGTTTAGCTCTTGAGAGCCCACATATTCAGGCTAAGAGTACCAGCTATACTGCTTGCAAAAGCACTAAATGGTTATACCTGCTATTACTATGGTCACCAGCTAGAACAGGAGGATCAAAATTATCCAACTAGAAGACTGGCAGCTGCAGCTAGACTGATCTCTTGACTCTTTCATCTGGTTTCTATTACAAAATAGTCTCGATGCAAGCTTTTCCTCACTGTATGCATTCCTGATACCTTTCCACTTCTTGCATTTGCATTATTCTCCCTGAAACAACTGAGAGTTATGGTAGTATCTCCTCAATATCTGTCTTCAGTATTTCAGCTACTCAACCATAAAGAAAAAGATAGAGAAATTAAAATTAAGCCTTTTCAAACCCAAACTCAGAGCTAGTAATAATCCATCGTTTCACACTATGACTGCAAATATTTCATGTATAGTGCTTCATCTACCTGAAACACCAAACCTCAACCCTCCAGTTCAAGGGCTGAAGCAGTTTCTCACATTAATGTACTTGAGAGATGGACCACATAGTGAATAAGGAATTGGCTAAATGTCACTCAAAGTGCTGCAGTCAATGGTGTCTAAGTGATGATCAGTGATGAGTGGAGATCCTCAGAGGTTGGCATGGGGACTGGTGTTGGTTTTGGTGACATGAACAACATGCTGGAGGGAAAGGATGCCATCCAGAGGGTCTTTGACAGGCTGGAGAGATGGACCTGTGCAAACACCATGAAGTTCAATAAGGTCAATTATAAGGTCCTACACCTGGATCAGGGAAATCCCAGACACTAATACAGGTTGGGTGGAGAGTGGATTGAGAACAGCCCTGAGGAAAAGGAGTTGGGAGGGTTGGTTGATAAGAGCTCAACATCAATTAGCAATGTGTGCTTGCAGCCCAGAAAGGCAACAGAAGACAATATCTTTAATCTGAAAGAGGTAAGATTTAGATTAGATATTATGAAGATATTCTTCACTTTGAGGATGGTGAGACACTGGCACAGGTTGCTTATGGAAGCTGTGGGTGGCCACCTGGAAGTTTTCAAGGCCAGGTTGGATGGGGTTTTGAGCAACATGGTCTCGTGGGAGGTGTCCCTGCCTATGCAGGGGAGTAGGAGATAGATGATCTTTAAGGTCCTTTCCAACCCAAACTATTCTGTGACTTGATGATTTTATGATTCTAGGACTGATTCTATGTTTGGGCCAATCTCCTTTGTGCTTGACTCCACTAATATTTCCTTACTTTCTCATTAGTTTTTCTAGGTAGAACTAGAGTTCTATAATCATAGGAAAGAAAAGATGCCGTACAACCAAACTGTAGTTTTGCTAGCATAAAACAACTCAATTGGGTGATCACAAACCTACCTCCAACTTCATCATATTCACCATATCGTTCATTTTCTTCTAGCTCTTTTCTGCTCCTTCAGGTAAGAACAAGTCTCCTGGCTGTTATTATTTTGTCAAAATTTTCATGAATCTTTCCTCATAATCTTCCTCAAATCTCTCTTTAATCATGGGAGATGGTCATTTCAGATTTATATTACTGAGGCTCTGATCCAATATTGGAGTCCTTCTGAATTTACCAGAAAAAAATATTATTTCCATCACAATAAGTGCCAAGCTTTCCATCACAGAGCTGCTAACCCGTACGCCCTCACATTTGTATGTTCTGATCACCATGAATCTCAGTTAGCATTGGTTTGACATCCTGTTCCCTTGGAAAACTACACTCTTTCTGAAGACACTGTTGAAATCCAAGAGAAAATGGTGTGACACTATAAATGGGAGGATTAAGAGGGGGCACTGACATATAAACTATGCTAATAATGCTATAAATCAAAATAATGCAATGCTGGCTTCTGGCGCTGAGGTATTAAAAGGAGTAAATTCCCTCTAAGTCACTATAATGGGGCAAATGCGTCAACATAATCTTGCTGCTACTGTACAATCAGCCACAGAAATAACTGCAGACAATTTACTTCTCCAACCATTCTAACTCCTCTATAAAAGCCCTGTGTTTTTGCCCTTTTCAGACTCTACTTCTTGACTGCTCTTCTACAGATGACTTATTCTCTCCCTTTCTGTAATACAATCTTTTATTTATTTGCAAGAGAGTCTATTACAACAACTTGGAACAAAGCCTGATTTTGTCAAGTAGTTGATTTAGGGGATTTGCATTTCTAAACATTCTGTATGCATTTTAATGCACTTAAACAGGAAAACCATCTGTGCATTTTTTTCTTTATTTGAAACTATGCTTGGCAAACAATCATTACAATTATAAGTATCTTGCCATTAAGCATATGGTTAAATTACAACATATTTGCTTATTTCAAGATCAATTTGCTTGAAAGAACTGTTTTATTTAATATTGCTATAATAAGTCAAAGTTTTATAATAAAGACATCCACCTATAAAATAATGTTGCTTTGCCTCAGGAGCAAATACATGACCCTTGTGTCTAGAGGCTTAGAGTTGTACATAAAGTTAGGTTCTTGGCAGAGTTCAACATCCCACTTGTCCTCTCGCTCAAGGAAGCATTTCATAAATTCTGACAGTCTCTGACATTGTGCCTGGAAAATACTTACCATTTCTATATGAACTTAAGGAGAACCCATATGAGCTGCAATATGTTTTACTGCAATTCTTGACAACCCATAATGAAATGTCACAGTCCCCAAATGAAAGATATTGTATGAATGTATGCCATATCCCACTTCCTCAAAATTTTCTTTTACTCCTAGGACACAAGTCAAAAAATAGGCAAGATGTCAGGCTTTATTATATATAAAAGGAACTAATTTACTATGTTAAGCAATTTAAAATCTTAGGTCCTTCTCAGTTTTATTATGGAAGGTGTAAAGTCTGACTTTCCTGTGAAAAATAACCACATAAAAAGCATAATTGTGTGTTTTCTCCTAAGTATTGGAAAAAAGTTTGCTACATTTAGAACTAAAATATGATTCCATGGAGCTGTATGACCTGCAAATTCAGCCTGGGGTCTGATCTTTAAACTATATTCTTACTTGGTCCAGTATCACTCCCAGGCTAATATTTTCCATTAAGAATTAGATGGGGGATGCGTGAGCTGAAAGATTCCAACACATTACCCCAATGACACATTTACTCAGCAAAATTAACAAAAAAGTTATGTAAGAGAGGAAAGTGGATTTATGTTTGTTTGGTCTCAATTACCTCTAGAGGGTTGTATCTTATTTTCTTAATTACACTCTTTACACGTAAAAATTTTAAAAAAAATTAACATAAGCATATGCAGAAATATGTACAGTATTAAACAGATTCTTGTGTAAAACAGTTTTTCTCTTTTACTAGTGAGGGTGTGTAGCAACAAACCACAAGGTGTCAGCTTCAAACTGACAAGAAAATATGTTTGTGACAATACAAAGAGTACCTGGTCACAAAGAGAAAGTGATATAACAGAGCTTTTGGTCCTGAAACTCCAGTTGGAAAGGACACACCTGCCACAATCACGAAAGCTGCAGGAAGACTGGAGTTTTGAAAAGGACAGCTTGTGATATTAAGTAATATGAGCAACATGTGTACTTGTTGATTAGTTACCAGGAGCAAGCTGTCGCAGAAAAAAACATCCCAAGAAACCAGATCATGTTCTCTTCTTGTATAATTTGTAAAAGAGGCAACTGCACAACCAATGTAAAGCAAAGGTAGTGTTTTGCATATTTAGGATTTAGAATCTAGTGTGAAGAAGGGCATTTGCTGTTTTCCATTATAAACAGGAATAGCCTGGGACAAAAACATGGACCTTCCCTCCTGAGGTGTTTTGTACATAGAGAACAAGAAAAAAACACTTTCCAAGATTTATGCATGAGAGCTTGGGTCAGTCAGCTTAACTTATTCAAGTGGATTGATGCAGTTTTTTTCTTTTTACTTACTTTGTCTATACTCTTCATCTGAAGAACCTGCCTTTCTGTCCTCTTCATTCTTGCTCTGATGAATCTTACAAATTTACCAAGCTGCATGGAAAATTGATTTTTCTTATTTGGCCAGCATGAAGCCAAGGTATTAGCTAAATCAGTTCCTCCTCCTTTCTTGTTCTCTGAAAATGTATTTTTCCTTAACAATGGAGTAATCTCAGTAGCAGAATGTCAGAGAAACCAGCCATCTTCAGGCTTCACTATAGCTACCAGATTACACTCCTCCTCTGGCACAAAAATCATGGGTTCAAACCTTACTAAACATCCTAAATCCACAAGACATCCTAACTCAAAAATCCTCTACCACGATGTTTGACTAGAGACCTACCTTAGCAAGGTGTGCATATAGTGACAAATGAACTTCACAATGTTTGGCTTTTTTTACTGTAAACTTGTTCTCTTAACCCACTGTAGGTGGGAATTTTTCTATGCTGCTTTTGACTGCCCTGTATATTTATTCTATAGCCTTCTTAATAAACCCTTAGAAAAAATTCCATTTAACTCTGGAGACCTGATAGCTTTCATTTGTGCCAAATTGCTAAATGCTTCTGCCCCATTGGTCACATATTCATTTAGAGTGCTGCATATAGAAATAGTGTCAGTTGGCATATTTTTCCTGATCTCTCAAGTAAATACACTGGAGAAGCATTCATGTAATTGTCTGCTTTATCATTCCCTCTGTCTTTTTTTCTAATCCACTCATCTGTTGTTTTAATTTCTTTCTTCAGTGAATTCTGCTTTGTTACTTAAAAAGAAGTCTCGTATATGTGTTTCTGTAGGTCTAATTTTAGACCTCCTGGCATTGCTAATGCATTCTTCTTTTTATAGCGTTCAGTATTTTGCTTAAATTATTTTCATTATTTATATCATCTTCTTTTGTTGCTTACACTTTTCTACTTTTATTCTTGTCTAAATTGGTCTAGTGATTTTACACTATATTTAGTCAGGTTTGTTTCTTATACTGAATTGGTATTTATATAAACTTGGATATTTATTTCTGAGTTCACTGGGAACTTTCAGTTGTTTGTTTTGTTTACTGCTATAAATTATGATTTTGTAAATTATTAAGTTTGAAGCATAGCAATACCTAGTAACGTCCTGAATCAAAGATGTGATCTAGAGGTCCCACCTCTCCGACCCCAATTCTGTTTTCTTGGTAGATATCGATCATTTCACTTTCTATTAAAAACTGTTTTAAACTTTAAGTCATCATTCATTGTTTCATCAACTCCAAGAGTGACAAACTGTGCCCTTTGGATGAGCCAGAGAGTACAAATAGCCTTTGAGACTGTCTCTGACACAAGCCCAGTTTCCTAGCCTAGCATACAGGAAATAGACAATTCATGAGATACAGCAACAACCCACAAATTTCTTTCCAGACTTCTGTGCCACAGGCAGCATTATGGTGAACTCAGAGTCCACAAAGATGACTGGCATCCAAAATTAAGATTTTCTCTGCCCAGATAGAATAAAAGGTTTCTAAATGAACGATGGATCAGTTCTTCGGGGAAGATCTTATAGAAACTGTAAATTACAAGTTTAGACTCCTTCAGGCTAATCTCTTATTTTGGCCATTAGCCCTTCTCTGCTGTAATGTAAGCCATAATAGATTCATTTACTTTACTCTTTTAATTATATGCTTTTAATGAATATTACTAGGCTTTGTTTCCCTCTTGTATTCTGTCTGTCTGAAATACTGCATGACCTGAGCTTAGAATCTCAATGACGGATCTTTAATGATCTGTAGACAATGAGCCTCATAACTTCCTGTTGCCAAATAAGCTTTCATTTCAGACAATTTTATTACTCCTTAGTGTTATAAACACAAGCATGCATCTTTTCTTTAGAAGGGTTTTCATTCTTGGTGTTTTATCCATCCTTCATCCATTGCATTTCTGAAGTTATAATAGCTTTTTCAGTGTAAAGAATATTAAACTTGAATACTCTGGAATACCCTTTAGAATGCTGTAAAGAACAGATGAAGAGGCCAGCAGGCTGACTCATACAAGGTATTCAAAACCACATATGTGGATGATGTTTTACAATGCTTAAGGATGTCTTACACTGAAATGAGAACATCAGTGTCTATTATTAGCTGGCATAATGGTCTATCTGCTCCAAAGGAAGCATAAGTAACTTCATTTACCTCTGCAGTCAGAGCTTTAAGAGGACTTTGCGTGTCTCAGACTGGGAAAGGCTAGTCTGCCACAAAGATCTGCTATTTACTTTCTTTCCTTTCCCCATTCAGAGCATATTCTGGGATCACAGGTCTTGGTTTGCTTGTTCCACCATATCACTTTCCATTATTTCAGAAAAATAATTTGTGATTAGGACAGGCAGAGTTTTAAAAAAGCAAACAAGTTTCTTGCTGAGCCCAAGGCCAAACTGTGTATAGAGATTGAAGCATTATAAAACATTTCTGTTCTGAGCTGACAGAAAATTTTCAGTCATATCTGATAGTTATGTTGAATATTATGTAGGAAATCCATGTCCCTGTCTATCGGGAGTTATGAAGCTGGATATAATTCTATTACACTTGCAATAGAACTCACTCAGGCTGTTAATGATGTCAGGTATTGGATCCAGGCACCCAGGTAGAACTTCTGTGCTCCTGAGGGCTCTTAACTAGGAGCCTTCCTCACACTGATTAGTATCCTCCAAGGATGGGTGGGAAGCAAAGAAATGCCACTGACAGTTCAAACCAGTATGGTCATGAGAGGGGAACACAACACTGCAGGAAACAATGCAATGCCCTTTTCAGGGCAGATTGTGCCTTCTGGAGCAGAGGATTTTCTTTGTCATTTCAATATAAACTAATGACACACATGCACAGTGTGGTCAAATCTTAAATATTACATCTCATCTGCTACAGGGTTTTGACCAGCAGTGTTAAGTTCTCCTATAGTCAGCCGTACTATTCACAGAATATAATACCAACACTAACAGAACTTATCTGAGAACTTTTCCTGACAGATATGCAGTATGCTCTTATGGTATTACACAAAAGAATTACAGGATGTACTCACAGCTTCCCAGATAACATCAAAGGGACAGAGAGGCTAATAACCAGACACTTTGAAAGTAATAATTTTTTTCCACAGTCCTATTAGAGAAACAGACTTCATAGAAGCCCAAAGAATCCTAAGAAAACACATAAGAATATTTGCAATAAGAAGACCTATCTATTCAGAGGAAAAATTACACTACTGACTTTCCTCAGCATCAATAGTTGCATATACAGAATAAAGGAATAACAAATGTAGATATATTGTTGACTGGATATTGCCAGGTGCCAGATACGTTGTGCTAGATAGGGAACAAATAAAATAAGCAAGAAAATGCCTTTGATATATCTTGATAGTATATCAGTCTGTTCCTGTCAGCAGCCTCTCAGAGACTTCCTTGCAGAAGCTGTCACCCAGAAAGAATTGGTGAGATGTCTGTTGGGTTGGGAACCACAAAGATTTTAGGTATGTACTGTTATCTAGCAGAGAAACTGCAGAATTATGGAAAAGTGCTGTTTGCTCTCCAGAACACTCTGTACTCTCACCAACACAGCCTTCTTTGATGTCTCTGCTGCTGTAGGAAGGCACAGTAGTATGGCAAAAGTGTTCTGTGAAAAGCACTATTCATCCTTATAACCATGAATAGAATTCCTGCCTTCTTTTGGAAAGTGAGTATCTGTTAGGTTAAAGCTGTACCTGGATTCATGAATGTCACATGAGAACTTTTTTACAGAAGTAAACACTGACTGAAATTTGTAGCAAAACATGATAAAGTGAAATTAAATAGAGAGGAAGGCTGCCTGTGGTTTTGAAACACATTTATCTAGGAGCAAAGTCAGTCAGAAATATTCATCATAAATAATACTGGGATTTTTCTTACTATCATCACAGATTAATCTATCCAGTTTTGCATATTTATATCAAGATAGTAATAAATCATGCATATGCATACAAGACCTCTACTTGGAGTACTATTTTTAATATAAATCAAAAGCTTGTATATTTAGATAGAAATTTACAGGTGAATAGGGAAAGGGTAACTTTACCTAGGGGAAGAAGAGCTACTGTCTTTTGTCTTCTTTTATAAAAAATGGAGAAACATGGAACTGCCTATTAGGCCCAAACACCAAGAGAGTAGGACACACTAGTTACCTTCCTTTACAAGTCAAGTTCACTAGAGTTTAAATTATGATGTTATTTTTTCTTGAATAGCGCTCTTTACTATCTACAGCTTAATGTTACTGCTTAACAAACAAGTTTAGTAAACAAGAAACTCATCTGTGTATACATAAGGTAGGTGAAAAAGTCTCTGGAGTCATCAATCCAGTCATACATTTAAAAAAACCCCAAAACATTCCTTTAACAAATTTGATAGGAACGTGCTTTCTGTTATCTCCGACGTGAACATAATCACTTCATTATACATGACTTCAGAAATACCTACTGGAAGTTGAAGTAATTGAATCATTTAATCATCTGAATTCAGAGTCACCTCTTCTCATAAATTTCTACAATTCCTTCTTGTAGGAATCAGAGCTCAGTGATATCAACCTCACCCTGTTCAAAAGCTCTGTAAAATAAACCTGAGATATTTACTGTGTGCCTAAGCCTCTAGGCAAGATAAACATAAAATTGAATACCACCATTATACTGAAAACACTGCAGTTGTAGTTTTATTACAGATTTCCTATGACTTTTAATATATCAGAAGAAATATAATCAGATATTTATAGACAAAGACTTAAGAGACTTTAAGATTTAAAAAAACGGCCAGTTACTTAGGGCTTGCCTGTCAAAGCCAGTTAGAAATATTCAAGAGTAGCACCGTGCCATCAGTTAATGGCCATAAATATGCCAGCATTAGTTAATAATGCCAGATGGTTCCTCATGCTCAATAGCCACAAAAGCTGCCCTTACAGCTGCCCTTACAGTAATATTAGAGCATATGCCAGTACTGATGGGTGGGATCAGTTTCTACCCCAGAGCAGGTAAGACTCCAAACTCAGATTAAAGTCACTTCACTAACATACATGGAGCAAATGAGTTCAAATGCTTCAGGAATGGGCTCGTATCATTCTGTGTGATGGTCCTTCCCATATGGTATCTTGGGTATGGTCTGGTAAACAGCAAGTCTACTGTGAAGTAGTGATTTCCAAAATGCAGAGAGTACTTTCCCTACCTCAGGAACCACAGGTGCCAAGGCTCTTGTTTCAGTGGCTCCAGTGCAGTGGCCTTTCTCAGTCAGACCAAGGACTGGATGCAGAGAGTCCCCAGCAGCATCCCAGCTTCAGCAACACATGAAAGAGAAAAAAATGACCCATATCCTACCAAGCATTTGCTCTGTCATCCCTTGACCTTTATGGTCTCATGCTTCCCCTGAGCTGGGGTGTCTGGCAGCGGGTTCTCAATCAAACCCACCCCAGAGGCAGCTTGGTCCTGGTGGTTGGGACTGGGGGGTGAGTGCCTGCACATGTCATGGCCCCCCACTTTCCAGGCCCCCCAGAACTGCCTGCCAGGGTAAAAAGTTTCCCATCAAACCACAGAATTTTTTTTGTTTAAAGGAAAAGGAAGGGATTTTCCAAAATGCTAAATCTGGATTTAAGAAAACGTAATCAGGAGATTTATCTGGTGCTTTCCTAAGCAGCTGTGGCAAATATCAATCCACAGCTGCTCCCTGCCCATATCCACAAACTTTAGCCCTCTTGGCATCTTCTATGCCACCAGACGATGACCTTCTTTACAGATGTAGAGGGAAAAAAGCATCTTCATGAAATTACCCTTTGATCACGTTTAAGATCTTACACAACAAAATGAACTCATGTTCCTAGTCGTGTCTACAGCACAGAGTAATTTTTATACCTGAGGCCAGATATTGAAAGTGTTGTCATGGTCACCATCTCCATCTCTTCTCATTTTGTGTGTCTAGGTGGAAAAATGCGTGACAGAAATGGTCCTGATGTATTGCATTTCTTAAGTTTAATACATGTGTATTTCCTGTATTCAAATATGCATTTGTCTAGACTTCTTTTATTTAATAGTCTCAAATCTGATTTCCAAGTGGCTAATTGCAGATCTGTGCATTCACTCCTACTACTTACAGGGTAAGTACACAAATATATCTCACCTTTTACACCCACTCATCCATCTGCACAACAGATGTATCAAACATAATTGCCAGACTTCAGGGGAAAAAATATTTGCAAGTCGTGGTACTACAGATACCACAAAATAGTATATTCTTATATAATTTTAGGGAGATTAAAATGGCATATAAACTTATAGATATGGAAAGGAAAACAACTTTTATTATTTTGTTTTTTAAATTGTTTAACACATACCCTGGAAGCCTGACTAATAGAGACCCTTTAAGAAAATGAACGAAGAATCAATTAAATTTTTATTTGAGCTTTTTAGTTCACTTTTATGACAGATTTTCAAACCAACAGCTAGTGGAAAGCTAACTGCACTGTAGAGGTAGTCTGAGTACTCAAAGATGCTGACTACTATGGGGATGTAGTAGATGCTTTCAGTTAACATTGTCTCATGTGGAAACAGATGTCTTAGACAAGACAACCCATGACAGCACTTAGTTATCTTGTGTGTATAAATAACACTTAAAGTATCTAGAAGAGCATTTTTCAACTATTAGATGAATCATTTCTCAGAGGTAAATCAAAAGCCTTGGACTGAATGATTTTTTTTTTCTTTCTCCACTTTGCATAGAAAATCTTGCATGACCTCACATACCTTTCAATGCAATATTTTTCATTCTTTGTGATATAAAAATCACAAGACTGAGTGATCATTTCAAAATTTCTACTTTATTCCTAGGCACATGCTTAAGAACCATTCATCCATATGTGCTGATAAACAATTAATATTTGTTTCTAGGTCACTGGTAGCTAACATTATACCTGCCATGAGGTACTGCAAGACAGCATGGCCACTCAAGGGAGCAGGAACAAATCCTGTGTAGCAGGTTGAGATGAAACTGTGCTGCCTTCAACCGTAGTAAGCACTGAAAATCTAGGACTTCCCCATAACCAATATGTGTGCTACTTAACAGCCCTCAAAAGCTCTCTCACTTAAATCAATCAGCAGCCCATAAGTTGTCCAAATGGAACAATTACACAGCCATTAAAATATGCTCACTCCCTCCCATGAGGGATCAAAGAAGCCCCAAAGAATCTCCTCAAATTCTCTTTGTGAGCTGCGCAGTTAAGCTCAGAGAAGTGCATAGAGGACAGAGAATATTATCAAAATTCAAACAAATTTTATGTAAATTTAGAAAGCTGCAGTAGTATAAACCACTATTCTACCAGAGGATACAAAAGAGGATCCTAGACATATGGATCTGTACATGGAGTGACATGCTGTCACTGAAGACAAAATAATGGGAGTAAAGAAGACGAATAGTTAGTGAAATTCTTCAGAGCACTGAAGTCAGATCTAGCTTGATGAAGATGCCAAGCCATCAAACTGAAAGGACCAGGTTAAATACAGGAGCCATACTCAGCTGTCAGTTTTTAACTTACCAGTAATAACAGCAGAATTTTCTGTATGTGCCCTCAGGGACTTAGTAACAAACTTGCTGATAGTTGTTGAAGCTCATGTTATTTCCTATATAACTCACTTGTAAAGAAAAACAGTAGGTGAAATCTGTCTAAAAAATTCCTACTCTTTCACTAGTATTTTTCTTAAGATTTTAAAACTGATCTTGTTTATTCACCAGAATCCAAACTGCCCTTCAAAATTCTGAAAAAAACAGAGCTGCTGCTCAAAATAAGCTCTCTGGAGCAAGAATGTGTCCCACTCCCTGTAAAATCTATGTTGTTAATAATGACCATAATTGCCAACAGGAAAACATAGGGATTTGAACTATGAACTTGACTTGAACTTGAAGCTCCTGGATTTCTGGAAGATTATGGTGCTGATCAGCCTGTTTACCTTTCCAGTTCCCAAACTCAAAAATCAAGTTTAGAGAAACTCAAAAAACAATAGCTTGAGTCTTCAGGGCCATTGGATCTAGAGTAGACATTTCCCAAGAGAAATAAAAATGCAGCGGTGTATGTATAATGGTTTAGCTACTTCAGGATTTCATTAAAAGAGAGAGAAATTGCATAAAAATATAAATTGCCACTTTCTTGTTTTTTCTTAATACACTGGCACACTTAGGTTACACATCAGCTTACAAACTAGATTATCCAAAATTTATTCAACAAAAAAAATATCAGTTCATCTGAAACAAGGTTCAGGAACACAAACCTGAGATTATTAAGGTTGTTTTGAACAGTCAAACTGGAGCTCTGTCTGAGTTCAAAGCTATTTTGGCTGAAGTGTATATTGCTATGAGATTGAAGCAGACAGTATCTTCAGACATGGATAAAAATAAGCAAAAAGTTTAGAAAATTACATACTGGAAAAAATATTTGTAACCATGTTTGTATAACATCTGTTGTTACATGATCCCAGGAGACATACAGGCCTGAAACAATTTCAGAGGTGGTAATAGCATAAATCATCATCCTGAGAGACAATTATTAAGAATATCTGATTTATGTTCTACTTATTACTTATTGCTCCTGATTCTATGACCCATGGAGACAGTGTCTCTCTAATTGCATGAACTCGCAGCTTTTAATAGTTCTTCACACAGAGCACCGTTTCAGGTTTTTTTATATCTATTTTCACTTCTCTCCATTTCTAATACTTTGGGCTTGTTTGTTTTCCCTTCTTTTTAAGCAGGATTATTACCAAAGGCCATACCCACAGGAGGCCATGCTATCAGTTTATATCACGTCAGCTGATCAGTTTGAGCTTGACCTGTTGCTTTATGTTACAGGCTACCAAACTCCTGCAGTGGAGTGTGATTGCCCTGTCTAACACAGAGTATAAAACCATTTGGCTATCAAAGGCAGGAGTGCAGCTTGTGGAGACAACCTCTGAGCTACCTTTCAGTGTGCCAGCTTGGGTAAGGAGGGTAGAGTGGTACAGTACAGGCAACAAAGGCCTCCTGAGAAGCTGGGTAAATATTCAGACAATTAGGCTGGGCTAAGCTCTGTGTTGCCTTGACTACACTGCCTGGGAGAACCTGGACCAACCCTTTTGAAAGGAGCTGGGGATGTACATCAACTGCATCCACAGCAGCCCTGCTGGGTAGCCCTACCCCTCAGCTCGAACAGGAGTTACAGAGAAAGGAAAGGAGCAGCCTCAGGTCTGTGTCCTTTGGTCTGCAGCATGAAGCTGGAAAATAGGAGGGTTTTTTGTTTTTTTGTTTTTTTTTTTTTTGTCATGTAGAGTCTGTACTGATGGAGCTATCTGGAAAACAGAAGGCTCCACACATCAATGGGGGCAGTGTATGTACTCAGCAGACAATACAGTGTATATGTAGCGTGGTACATAGTGAGTGTTATGCTTTAAATGCAGTTGTTTGAGGCTGTGCTGCTTTATCGAAAAGAAACTCATCCAATTAAACATTTAAATAAGGAAATATTTTAATTTTAGCCATCCACTTTCTGTAATATTTTTCTTTCAACTGCAGCCTACATGACAAATGTTAAACTCTCTAATTCTGACTCCTGCTTTCAGTGTGAAATGTTTGCTTGTGCTTCTGAGACACATAACAGGTTTCAGAATAAACTCTGAACATACTGAAGCATAAAGAGAATAAGCTTAACATATCCTTCCTCAGTATGTATGATGAATTACATACTGATACTCCCAGTGCACAAATAATTTATTACCTGCATATTGTTGCAGAAGAAAATTAAACAAAATGCATTTTCTGCATGTTTAGTTATCTATTACTTAATGATAGCTTCTGCTTCTGTGACTTAGGTGTCTACTAGACATAAGTTCTTAGCTGAAGAGAAGGGCACAAAAATTAATTGTGAGCAAACCATCAAGATGTGAAGCATGCAATTTAGATCCATGTACTGGACCAAGAAAAAAAAATAATGAAGCCCAAATTTAAACAATACCAAGTTACATTTCCTGTAGACTATAAAAAGATCTCCTATTTTAACTGTCTTGCAGGAGTTTTCGACCATGGTAAAAATGCTTGAAGACAGAGAATAACTGAAGTGGACAAAACTGAAAAATGAGATATGATGATGACTGAATATTTCAATCCACAAAGCTGGGGTATTTGTATAAGGATTCAGATAAACATTTTGGAACTAAATCTGTGGTGGCAACATGTAACACTGACATAGCCATTCAGTCAGGGGAAAAAAACAAACCACCATCTGTTTTTGCCTAAACACCTACTTATTCCACTTGTACAAACAGAGAAATATGGCTGCACATACAAGGTTGGTATCATACCTATTCATATAATTCTTAATATGACAGCAGGATCTGAAACTTCAATTAAAAGGGAGACACGATATCCTTGGATATTGCACTGTAAGACAAACTTCTGCTTAAGGAGCTCAGCTATATACAGGAGAGAGAAAAAATGGGAAGAAACAGTAATACCTCCATTTTTAATATGGATAATATGGCACACAAAAACTTAATGAATTGCTGTGCACACTGATTGATGTCAGAGAGGAATTTAGGTATTGAATAACTTGGAATCTGCAGACTGAAATTATGTGTCCTAGTTTGAAACTAATTAAGAAACCAAATTCTAACCTTCTGATCTTTAGTTGGAAACTTTAACTAAAAAACAAAAAATCTGACAAAACCAAAAAAACCTTCAAACATCCTCTCACCTGCCAACCCCAAAACTCAGAATAAACTCACAAGCACTTCTATTGCTATTTAATCAGTTGTCTGTCTTGTGGTTCAAAAGGTAACACTGATGACATGCCAGTTGACACAGTGCATTTTTGCTTGTTTTGAATTAATTTGAGACAGGTAGTAAATGTTTGATTTTGTTTTGGTTTTGTACTTTTTGTATTCCAAGTGTAAGAGCTGTCATTTTCAAGATGATGCACAATGGGGACACAATTTCTATTTTAGAAAAAGACAAAAAAATAATCTTTTTTTCATATCATTGCTTTGAATTGGTGGTTGAGGAAGTCAGCCTTGATGATGCAAATATAGGCAAAGCCTTCAAGCTTAAAAGTTATCTTCATCTGGTGTAGAAGAGAACACAAACTGCATTTTAAAACCAAAGGGATGGGGCTATGCATTTGTATTGGCAGCAAATCTAATTTTCAAACTGCCCTCAGGCACCAAGACCAGTAGAATATTTGAAAGGACTGTGCAGGGGATTATTGTTTGATCCCCATTTCAAGCTCAGAATTTGCACAATGCATCACTGTTGATAAACATCTCTGCTCTTGTGGGCAAAGCCAGGGACTTTGCTTTATGTCTCCAAACGTCTTTCTTGAGATTAGTTGAGCTCACAGGGAGCAGGACACAGCTCGGAGAATGTCAAGACAAAAAAAAGACAAAAAGAAGAGTTAGAACAACAGTGTCACCCTCATGCAGTGATTTCTTTTTGTTTTGTTATTAATATGGTTTCAACCAGAAGCCCCATGAAGATGAAAATATTGAGCATGAACAAAGCAAGCCCGGCATGCAACTTGTCTGCATTTTAAAATAGGGAAAAATAATTAGGCTGGGAAGGACTGAGATGTAAGAGATGGATGAGATTTCTACCTTATACCATAAGTTTAAGATCTATTTGCTTTTGCAAGTTTTCTACAGTTAATATATCTTTGTTTCCTCCATGACACCTTTCACTTCCCTTTTATATTTATCAGTGAAATGCAATGTTTTTTCTCTCAAAAGCGGTGTGAAAAGAAGGGCAAGAACTGGGGAGCAGCTCATCTTTGCACCTTGTAATAGTGCTTTTTAAAGTTTTTTTTTAAAGAACTTCTTCAGTACTCTAAATTCAAACACAGGAGGAAATGACAAACCTTCAGGTTTTCTTTTTCTCAATATCGTGACAAGAATTTACACACAAATTTAGTGTAAATTAGTTACACTAAAAGACATTACTAAGAAGTTAAGCCTAAATTTTTATATGCTGCACAACAATTTTTTGAAAACCACAGAAACCTTCTTTCCTTTTTCTTATTTATTTTTATCAGTGCTTCATTGTTTGCCTTTTTTATATAATTGAATTTTATACATAGTTTTGCTTTACAAATAGTTGAAACAGATTAAAACATTTCTGCTTCCTTCCCTTAAGAAATAAATTTAAACAAAAGTAATCTGTCAATTTGTTGATTGTTATAATTGTTTCCGTAGTTTATTCTAGCAATTAATTACACCACAATCTGAACTCGAAAACCTATGAATATTAAATTCAAATCTGGTGATTTAACATTTAAGAATGATGAGAAGAAAAATCTAGTAAATATTATTGTTCTGCTTATGTTGTTACTTATAAAGGAATTACATCAACAGGTCAGAGATGAATAGTCTTGTCCCTGGCTTCTAAAAATAAGTCTGCTTATTAAATGGAGCTGTCAGCTCCATTTCTGCATTTTCATACTGAGTCAAAAACATGAAACCTGTCTAGCAATATTTGATCCATTTTAATGGATGTACACCAGTTTACACATACATCCATACATTATATATACTGTAAGCACTGTTACTGACCAGAGAACAGAAGGGGAAGAAAAGACTGTAAGGAATTTTTTCAAGCTTAACTTGAAACAGACAAACAACAGCAGCTGTTGCTATCCACCAAAAAACAAACAGTCAAAACCATATGGTGTTCTTCCCTGGAAATTCAAGAGAAACTGTATGTAGAAAGCACAAAACTGACATCTGAAAAAAAGGGAAAGGTTAACACTGAGAGAAATGAAGGCCCAAGGAGGGTCTCAAATAGCTTTTAAAGGCTCTTTTAAAACTACTTAATAAGAAGCATACTTTCTTATTCACAAATGTTGTGGGTCCAAGAATTTTATGCTTACCGAGAAGACAGGTCTCATATTTTCTCTGTGAACATATAGGGAGGATACCTATAATAATTCAATGTCATTACAAACAGGAAAAAATTAGACTGGACAGAAGAATTGCTTAAGTAAAAGATTTTCAAAGTTAACATAACCTCTTTATAATAGATATGAATTTGACTGGCAACCTGAAGTGACAGGCACTGTAATTGAAGAAACTGAGGTTAGAATCAGTGATTGAACTTTAAAGTGATAATCAGAGCTATACTGTTCATCAAGTTTGAATAATTGCAAGCCTCCTTATCAAATGATCTGGACTGACAATTATTAAAGTATTAAAATAATGAGTTCAGGAAGAAACAAGGAGTATCGATCAGAAATGGGGAGGGGAAGCAGAGAAGCAAAGACGAAATACCTGAATTTCAGAATGAAAAATATTTTTCAGATGTTGGAAACACAAGTTTGTCATTGCCTAACTGCAGACAATAAACAAAAGCTTAATTAGAAAAATTCCCTAATCAGTTTAGATAACTGCTGCAATAGAAGAGTGGTGATGGGAATTATTCATAGTGAATAATGTACTCAGAGTTAATAAATGTTTCTGGCTGAACATAAATTATCCAAACAGCACACATATCTACAGATATTATCTAGGCATTTTTAGAAGCATGTTAGCCTTTGGAGCACTGCAGTATTATTTTCTGTGAGTTTTCTGATGACATTGACCACTTCTAATTTACTGCTTCTATTGGACAAACAGTGTGCTTCCAGCATATTTCCCTGAAAGGGAATTCTGGGGACCCAAGATCTCTCCTAGAAAATTTTAGCATCATTTTGTATTACTGGAGTCGCTCAAAGAAACTGCAAGCATAAAGAGAGGGATCTGTCTTAATATTCAGTACCCAAATAAAAAACATGTTAAGCAAACGTCTATCAGAGACAAGACAACACAAGTAACAGCATCTCAATGAACATAGAAACTTAAGTTAGAACCACTAAAACAGTTCAAGTGATGTGCAGATTAGGGCACTTTTAGTCAAACTGACATATGTCCACTCAACACCATGCCCTGACTGATGCTGTCCTTTGAAACAAGAACACACTGTGAATACAAATAACCCTTAAACAGCAGCAGATCTGAATTCCTGCACTGGGGATTGACTTCAAAAATGCAGCCTTAAACAAAATTAACACCCATAAATCATCCCTATCTCTCCTAGCAAAAAAAAAAACAAAAAAACAAAAAAACAAACAAACAAACAAAAAATCCTGAGCTGTGTTATCACAACAGACTAATGACACAATTATATAAAGACTCATTTTACACAGGCCCAGGCACACGCCAGCTATTTGGAAGCAAACACCAATACAACTACACTTTTTGCATCATATTACATTGGAAAGTGACTGATAAAAAAAGGGGGAAATTATAGCATCCATCAACTTATGCTCTCTAGATTTCTTCTTTTTCCAACACTTGACTGCACATACACATTGTTCTTGTTTATCTCTCTGAAATGCAAACATGCTCCAAACCACTCAATGGTATTTGCACTTTCAATTCTATTTTTTGCTGCCTTTGTAGGATAAAGCTCTTCATGGAAATGACAGTGCCTCTAGTACACGCATCAGTTATTCTCTGGCTGCATCAGTAGAATCATCCCTGACCTACTTTCCCTTATTTTTCCATCTGCACTTTTAATTATGTTCCTGTTTGCAGGGCTGCCACTTGATAAGTTTCATTTCTTGTTTGAAAATGTCTGACATATGGGACCTTGTGTTTACTACTGATCTTTCCAGATTCCATTATTTTGAGACATCTCTATATGTTATTACACATAATCATGCTGTTTAGGTTAGTGACTAATGGCAAACTCAGAGTGGGACAGCCCAGTAACAGACTATCAAAGAGTAAAGGAAAATGTGTAACCACCAAGTCTGAAGATTTAGATATCTATCCCTAAATGAAATCATTCACTTCAATATCCCATTTAAAAAAACAAAGGAGAAGACTTTCAATTATCTAAATGGAATACTGTGGGCAAGATACAAACCTCAGACAAGTTGTTCAGGTATGGTTCTGATGGTGCAAAATGTTTTGGATCATCTCTAATTAGAGATTAATCAAAGGGTCAGGAACTAGTGATGCAGGTTGAGTCGTACCTTTGATAAATGGATGGTACACACACTCTCAGAAACCAAGCCTTCTTTTTTGTATATCACTGGAATACAAAAACCACTGAGTTCCTTCCTCTGAGTTCAGAAATATCTGTATCTGCTCACGAAAGAACCATTTGGCTAAGTCAGTAAAAGGAGAAAGTCAATACTTTTTTTAACTTAGCTTTCCCTATTCATTCTAATCATTTATGCTTCCTTTAGAGTTGATGGAGACATTCTACACCTTCCCAGAACATGATTAATCCCACCTGTTCTATGATGGGAAGTAAGCATCTAGAGAGACAATTTATTACAGAGAAAAATAGCATGACAGAAAAAATGTTACTCCTAATTTTCATATTCTGAAAATAAGGCAAATAAAGGAGATCTATAGATTATACAGGATGTGACAATGAAAAAAAACCATGCAACAACACACATGGGGAAAATATATAATTTTAAGAGTATTCTTGGGATATGGAATAATGAATAGCAGGATCCTGATTTTAATTTAATTTTAATTAAATTTTTTTATTTAAGACATAATGTCAAATCCTCAGCTGCTGTAAACCAGCATTATTCCACTGAAGTCAATAAGACTTTGTTATTTTACACTGGTAGGATGTTTGGTCAATAAAATTTGCAATCACAGGAAAAATTAGAGCAGATGGCAGGCAGAAAGATTAAGGGACTCCATGAATTTAGCCAAAATAGAGAATATAACAAAACAAGGCCTCTATTCTCTGAGAAAAATAAAACAAGGAACCTCATTCAGCAAATGCTGAAGAATCAAGAGATGGATGCTTCAACATTACTTGAACCCATGTCAGATGAAAGAACCCAGGGTACAGACTGGAACGTAAAGAAGCTTTAGGGCTTAAAAAGTGAAAAAAACACTTTCCTTCAGGGAGTGATTTAAAATATTGGTATACACCCTGGCAAATCTACTCAGATTTTTCATTAGCTGGTTCTTGTAGCCCCTAGCCTATGTGCCCCTTTTGAACTCTGAGGTGACTGTGCTACTCTGCTGTCATGGGATAATCTGAAATTTTATGTGCCATGGACTTTGTTGTTACTGCTCTTTCAGCAATAGGAATATTTGGCCAAGAACAACTGTACACAGTATTATGACTGACTTAACAACAGAATAAAGGAAATTTCTTCATTGTCAAATAATTTTTACAAGCAAATTACTGTATGTGTTTCTTGGATCTCAGCCTGAGTTGGTAAAAGTGTAAAGACATGACAGCATATGAATTTTAGTAACAAGAAATATAAATAATTCCAGGAACAGTTGTTAGCATTCTTGAAGTGCTCATAACTGCATTTTCAAGAATAAAACATTGCCACCTGTATCTACAACTAACTGTAATTTCATGTGTGTGAACAAAACTCTTTGTGAAGATCTGCTTTGAAAGGAGTATGAAAAATATTGAGTGCTTTCCTATGCAGAGGAACTAGTCAGCTCCACCTCCATCTTAGCCTTAAATCAAGCAGTCAACATCTGAAATATCCTTCAGACATGCCAGCAAAATATTTATACAGCGATGCATATCTGACAAACAAGAAGTCTTTTTGTCATCAGCATATTTTGTCAGACTTTTCAGGAATCACTGAAATCCTGAGGAGTTCTGGTTGTATGGATGTGTACATGTCTGAGGCATGGATGTGGGGATAGTTACAGAAGTATTTTTCTGGTCTAACTCTAACAAATAAAATATACTTCAGAATATACTTCAGAATAAATCTTAAATTTTCTGTTTGTTAGTTTTAAGAAACATTTCTGTTTCTGTTGTTCTGCTGTATGCAGCTGCAATTAGATGGATACAAGCTGTGCTGTATTTCTCATTCTTTGGATTTAAATAATTGTGGACATTTTTAATACATCCTGTCACAATAGAGGAGGAAAGGATTTATAGATGTCTATATTTTTTTTAAACATTCTCTCTCTCTCATTACATACATGAGTGAGAGGAGATATTTAAAACTTTATATAAGATGCATATACAAACCTTCTCATTTCCAGAAAGGAAACCCCTCAGCCTAAACCAGAGCTCACCCTACGACCCCATACACCATGAGGGCTCCACCTAGATTAAGAGAGGAGCTGTTGGTCTACCAGGCCCATAAAATGCAGCAGGAGTGAGCAGCAAACAGAAACAGCATTCCCAGACCTTCTCTTATTTATATTCCTGTCTTTGTATCCCATCTTTATTTTGCTTTAAAGTCTCCCAAATTAAAGATACCAACATAAATCACTCATAAAGTGCTGCCTTGGGTATCAAACTGCTGTGCTTTTACAAACTTTCCTCTCCTCCCTCCAATCAGTTTTGTCTTCCTGAGTCTTCACTTCTCAGTTTCTTTGGCAAGCAAGATAAGCTGATATGTTGCTTGTCTCTGCATACAAGATGAAAACTTTCCACTTCCCCTTCTGCCCAATGCTGATGTTGCAGCACAAAATGCACTTTCAAGAGGAAAAAACTGTAGAAAGCCAGCACTCACTTTCTGTTCTGTTGCTGACTACAAAAATTCATGAATATAAGGAATAGTGAGCACCCAACTTTATACAGAAAAGCTGCAGCTACACTGGCAGTTTCTCTTGGGATCATAACAACAGGAATTTGTGGATCTGCTTTTAAGAAGCCAGTTATGATAAATCACAGCACTCTGAATGTGCCCACATTTCCGCAGAGTGTTTTTAAATATACATAATTATTTGCCAATTGTTCTTGTATATACAAAGTGTTAAACCAACTAAACTGAATTATTACCATCTTACAATCATTTTTCATCTTGTTACACTGACAAAACAAAAAATCTAGACTGGAAAATGTCTCAATGTCGAAGAACTATTCACAGTTCTTGCCAAAAAATTAATGCAGTAAAAACTGCCAGTTCAAGAATATGATTGTATGCATTAGAACAATGTGCCAAAGAAATTATTTAAGGGAAGACAAGACAAAGAATCTCATTATTTGGAGGAGTTGCCATTATACTGAAATAAAGAGATCTCCTCTTGGTATCTATAAGGTTCCTTGAGAACATATGAAAAAACAAGTCATGGCCTGAAGCAGTGTCAGGGGAGGTTCAGGAAGCACTTCCTCATGGAGAGGGTGATCAGACATTGGAATGGACTGCCCAGGGAAGTTGTGGAGTCACCATCCCTGGAGATGTTCAAGAAAGGCTGGATGTGGCACTTAGTACCATGTTATAGCCAGTGTGGTGGTGCTAGGTCATAGGCTGGACTTGGTGATCTCAGACATCTTTTCCAGCTTCAATAATTCTGTAATTCTGTAGAAATACCTGAATTGATAAGAAATCTAGCTGAAGGTTTAAAAAAATATGCATTTGTCAGAACATGCAGCAGGAGAAATAGGACACTAATATGTTCTACCTTACAACTTTGTGGCCCAAATGGATGTCACTCAATTCCCAGAAATGTTCTTTCTCCTTCTCATGATGGACTTTCCAGTGGCATTTTCAGATCCAGATGCTTAGAAAAACAGGCACCAACCAACCCCTGTAGGTGCCTCCCTCCAAGTCAAAGGCAGTAAAAGAGTAAAAATTCTTCTGTTAGTGCCAAAGAATAGAAAGTAAGTATAGAATAAGCTTATAAGGAAAGTCTTATCTCCACAACCTCTCTTTCCTTGCCTTTGTGTTTTCAAAATACTTTTAAACACACTGATAATACTATGATAAGACCTTAAAAGCAGTACATTAAAAAAATAATAATTTATTAAATGTGAGAATATAACAAAATAAAGTTGCTTCCTCACACAGAATCACTTCAACAGGAAGAAATTATGCAGTCTATTAGAGCAACTGAGAATCAAGTAACGCGCAGACAACCTTTGATGCCAGAGGCACAGTTGTTTCTGCCAGCAGAGTTTTAATGCAAACACTTCCCAAGATTTTTCACTCCTTAACATTGAGAGTTTCTTTAACTTCATTTAAAGGAATAAATGCGAAAAATCTGACTATGTGTTAGTGTCTCTTCCTTCCCGAAGTACAGCTGTTGAGAGCAAATTAAGAGCAATGTTAGAAAATTAGCCCAGAGGAAGGATGATTAGCTAAATGGAAAAAATTACCACAACTAAAGTTAAGCTGAATTTGTTCAGTTCAAACCAGGGTACTTTCTTTGTTATATTGTGGGTATGCAGCCTGAGGTTACTGGTACATTTTATGAGAAATACTACACTTTCAAGTAGTGCCACAAAATTTACTGAAATTTAGATATTTTTTTCAGGTTTATTTGTAGATTCATATTTAAAGGACTAATAATGCCAAGTGGTAACTACTGGTATGTTTCAACTGCAAGGATTTTGGGCAATAAATATCCTGTGTGCACTTGGGGACAGATGTTTGAAGCATCTCTTGTTTTTTTTCAGTAATGCAAAAAAATCTGTTAAGAAGATATTACTGCTGAAATGGCTAGTCATCAAGTATACTTGCACTGTTGCAAATTCAGATAATTCCTGAGTCTTATTGATGGCATTATGGGATTCTGCAGAGACTCAATGTTTTGTTACTTTTGTTTTTTGTTCTAGTAATTCAGAGATATGCAGCAGCAACTAGAGAAACAGTGCACACAACATTGGCTACATTTGGGTTCTATCAAAGCGTAGGGCAGTACCAGATCTTGTTCTGTAGCATAGAGTATTAATTTGTCTTTATATGTCAATAATGTTACACTACACACAAATATCACAATTTCCATTATAGGTTCAACCTAAACTGGAAAGAGGAGAAATGGTTATTTTCTGTATTTGATATGGCAGTTCCACAGAATTATACTATATATATCATACTACATGATTTGAAATGCCATTAATTTCCTTTTGATTCTGGAAGCTCAGCTGATCAGGGCACTAGGAGGCTTGGAGGACTGGAGAGAAAAACAATGGAATCAACTTAGAGAAAACACCACTTGATGTAGGCAGGGAAGAATTCACCGTTAGGAAGTTGAGAAAAGCAATGCAGCATTCCAGAGTGAAGGCTCACAGCTGACTTCACAAATTCTCATCATGATTTTTTGTGGTATTTAACATAAACAGCCTAATACCTCACATATTTACCATCAATACCCTGAAAACAAATAGTGGTTCTGTACCTCACAAATTTATTAGAGCTGAACGCTGGGTGATAATGAGTTGAAGCCTGGATCAAATCTCCTGCTTCCCTTATTTCTACATCTGAGTAGATCTGCTCTGGCTTTAGTCTGGTAATTAGTCTGAAAACACCAGCTGACACCCACAGGTTACAGTTTGCATCTGCTTTGCACTTCTGTGCTGCACTGAGCATACATCTAAAAAGATCAGAGGACCTGCCACAGACAAGTTTGTCAGTCCGAGAGAGATTTGCAACTCATCTAAATCTTTCTCAAGTATAGCTTTACCCTTTAAACCAAATACACAGAAAAAACTTCCACGTGTAAATCATGTCTTCTTTTCTTATCCACAGCAGGTTATGAGACATCTTCTTTCTTTTCCAAGCTCTCCCCTGAACAAGCCCTCTCCCTCCAGCAGAACTCAAGTCTATTGTAAGAAACATCTGACTCCTTCTCAGCTGTCACTGGTCCTTCATTACCATGGCCATATAACTAGAAAGGGTATATCTTCAGAAAAGATATACTAACTAACTAACTCTGAATAAATATGGTTTGAATGATGAACCAAAACACACCTAGAAGTCCATTTTTGCACTTATCCTGAATTTTATCTGTGTTTCCACTCCTTACTGAAGTCTGGAGCAAAGAAATGGGACGCCAAGGGGATGTGCTGAGTCTGCAATAGTGAGACGGTACCTTGAGGGCTCCTGGTATCACCTTTTGGGCAGTCATAGCTGTATAATAGCTCTTGGTTTTACACTTTTTTATTTTTTTTTAGTATTTAATGACTCCCAGTCAGAAAGTCATAAAAAACAAACACAGAAAATTAAAATCTGCTCAATGAGCTTTTGGGACATCAAAATATCTGTTCTCTTTTTTTCAACCAAAAGTGATTGAAATAATCTGTAATTCCCTATTTGATTAATCAGAGTATTATAGAGAATTTAGGACCTGTGATTCTTACTGACACATGGAGTCCTCTTACCAATATGTACAAGTCAGTAATTTTACCACAATCTAAGTCTGTTGTTATAGTAGGAACTGCTTTCCAACTCTTTCATGACACAATCCCTTAGAAACTATTCTACGAGATCCCTGTCTAGGACAGGCAGATAATCAATTAAATACAAAGCAACTAAAAGACAAAAGAGCTTTAAGGCATTAGACCTGAATGGTGCTACCAAAATTTACTTTACTGAGGTTTGATCTCTGTTAGCCTGATTCACACACGCAAGTGCTAAATTGCTGTCACAAAGGAGCCCTCCTTTAATTCCTTAGTTCTTGGCTTTGTAACCATAAAACCATTGTGAATGCAGGAGTTACATGCAGTACTGAACTCTGCTGGAAACAACAAAGGTCCCAAGCAAAAGGATGGCCCTGAGCACCTTCACTGCTCATATCTAATTCACACACTGGAGAAAGACAGCCAGTACTATCAGGCTTACTTTAGGGAGGACATCACTCTCTAGATTTGCCCTGATTACTTCTTTTAAAATGCTTTGTTAATAAAGAACAAAGAACAACAACAACCCTCTTAAAAATGACATCAGAAATTAATGTCCAAATTGGTACTTTACACCTGTCAGAATTGGTACTTTATTCAGAGACAACAGAAAATAATTATTTTCCTTATGAGCATGTCCATCATAGAAGCAAAACATTTTCACAGGCTTAACAGCTTTAAATCTTTCATGTATGTTCATGTTATTGAATCTCTTTTGGTATTAACCTTTGTTTAATGAGATGGTTTAATTTTTAGCATTTCAAAAGTTTATTTTTCCTTTTCAAACAACTTTCATATATAAACTTCTACAAGGCAACACAACATTCTGTTTACTATATAAAAAGACAACATTTTAAATTGAAATCACACTTCTATGTAATGACTCATCCCAAAAAGCCCTTTCAATCTCCCAATATATCTTTCTTCAATTCCTCCCTTAGTATTTCAATGATTCTGTTTTGAGTTTATGAACCCTTTTGTAAAAGGCAGGACTGCATTTCTAAGGTATCTTTTTATGATAAGAGCAGGGAAAAAACTCTTTTAAAAGTAAAATTGTTCATTTAATCATCTCTGAGATCAGTGTGTTTTCTCTATTACGTGTTCCAGTATTCTTCACTTTCTTGTTCCTTGACTATTTTCAGCATCATATTCCTGGCAAAGATTCTATAGATGCAACAAAAAGACTCCAACATAAGTACAGCATCACTGCTAACCAGATGCAGAAGTCACAGCATCCAAGCAGCTTCTGCAAAACAAAACATAGTAAGCTCCTACACTATAACATTCTAGAAAGTAGCTTTGCTACAGTTCAGAATCTAAGATCTGGGTATTTGGAAAAAAGAGGTAGATGGACTACATAAGGTACTCAGAATGTCCTAGCTGAAGGCCAGTGAAGTAATCTGAATATAACCAAAATGTCAAAGTGTTTCAAAACTGCTAATCCCAGGAAGGACTTTTCTTCCAAGCCATTTTTAGGTATGGGGATGACCATTCTAAGAAATAAGGGTCATGAATGTACATTATTAGCTCATGTCCACTGTCCTTTGTCCAATTAATTCACATGTGAAGCATCAAAGTAGAATGTCCTCAATAATTATTGTACATTAAATACCTGAAGGGTCATTACATCATTAAAAACTTGATGGAGAAGTTCTTTCAAAAGTAATATTTTTAAAACTTATTTATTTATTTTCTCCAACACTCTACGCAAAGATAAGCAAAATTATTAGCAAATTAATGTTCATCTCTCCCATGTAGACTTAAATTGTTCATACCTCCTACTTACTGGTGCCCAAATGCACCAAAAGCATTAACTGTGCAAATCTGTAAAAACTGTAGAAGCCAGAGAAAACTTACATAAGGAGAGCTAGTCAGAGGGGGTCTGCAAGCATACACTTGATCATCCAAACTCAGGGTGCTCAGTTTAGCTTTAATAAATCCCACATTAAAGATTAACAGATGCATATACATTCCCAATAGTCAACTAGTGAAGTGCTTCAGGTCTCCCCAGTACAATGCATGCCAGGGCTGATTCCATTTCCCCTTTAGCTACTCACATATCTTCAGTGTAGCTGCTCCCACTCTGGCTAGAATAACTGGAAAGAATTGGGGAGGCCACTGAGAACTCTAAATTTATTTACTAAACTATTGAAGTGACACTGATAAGACAGAAGAACCTCAAAGCATTAGACCTGAACACTTCTTCCAAACTTCCTAGAAGGATATTCCACTACAAACTATGATAAAAATAGGCATGCAGTCACAGTCTAAAGCACTGATGTGACTGGAAGCTATCTGCAACCATCAGTACTGTATCAGTTTCATTCTGCAAATGTATAAAAGATGTTCTTTTTCAGTTATAGCCAGACAGCTAATCTGCTAATTGCAAGACAAACTTTTACTTTCAAGAAATTATAAACTTATTGTTCCAGGCGTCTCTTCTATGTTAGGATTGTTTTTTTTTTTAAATAATACATTAAAGCATTAAACATGATGCAGTGTGTTGTCATTTTAATTTATCATCATTAAAGAAAACTCAAACTGTGGAGTTTTTTTTTTTTTGCTAGTTAGATGTTATACTGATCGGATGATGTTTAGGAACTTTGTGATAAACATTAACAGATCAAAGGTATTTGCAACTGCCTCTAATAAAAGTCGGGAAAAAAAACCACTAATGATTCTGCTATAACTTAATTTTTTTTTTTATTTTTTTTTTTTTTTTTTTAGCAAAAATGCTTTTTTTTTTCCTACTGTTTTTTCTTTGATGCCAAAAACAGAGTTCAGGAAAAATTGCTTGTTGCCTTTTAATGTCAATGTAGTTGGTATGTATTGTTTACAGAATAGTTATCTGTGTTTCTATTGTATAGTGTACCATCACAAGAGCAAGCAAATACAAAATATAATTTGCTAATAATAAATTATTTTGCTAGTAATTTTGAGATATTTTGCTGGTACAAGGTAAATAACAGTCTGTTGCACCGGGAAAAATATTGTAATGTATCTAACCCCCTACCTACATTTCGAAGACCTTGTAGCTACAGGAAAAATCACAACACCTGGACTTTATTCACTCGGAGGTCCAGCTGCTGTGACAAAGCTATTCTTCAGCTTAAATACCTCACCCCCACATTGCAGAATCTTCATCAATAACAGCTGCTTTTCACTGGGAGATGTGCATCTGCACTTGAGGCCTTGACCATCTCACAGGGGGCTTCACATCCCCTTTCAACTTGCACATGTCAGCAGAGCTTAGTGTTAGAAACATGTTCAAAGACAGCTTAGGTATGATGCAAATAAAACCAAAGCTTATTTCTATGACAAATAGTGCTCATCTGGAGCCATGGATGGCAAAGCATCTGAAAGCCAGGGTAGTTCCGTATTTTAAATTTTGTGTATTGCTCAAGGGAAAGGTGTTCTCTAATGCTTTGTGAACAGCTTAAACACAGCAGCCCACATTATCCTGGGACTGGCAGTAACGTGCTTCATTTCCATGAGCTGAGCCAAACAGAAAAGGCTTTGAATTTTGGATGAGCAGCAGTGCTGTCTCTCCAGGGTGCTGTGTGCTTAACATGCTGGCCTCTCACTCACTTCTGTTCGGTCCCTTCATATATCAAAGTGGGGCAGCAAAGGAAATAATATTTTTAAAAAACATACCCAACTACTGTCTCAAACATCAAAAGAAAGCACACAGAATAGTTATCTTGTTGAAGAGAGGGTCTTCCTTAAGTGAAAAGTTATCCATTTCCCAGATTGACATAGGCAGCTGTTAGAGGAAGAAAGCAATTCTGATGTCAAATTTTCAAGCAGAACTAAGCTAATTCAACCTATGTATCTAGCTATAAATCTATAAAAGGAATCAAGAGCTGGTTCATTCTCTTGCAGTAACTCAAAAGGAGGGACACTGGGCTGGATCTTTGAAGTCTGTGACAAAACATTCAATACTGTAAAGAGATAAAAAGGCTGAGCGTGTTCTTTTTTCAATCACAGATGAGTTTCCTGCTTTTAGTAAGTGCTAAACACCTGCAGTTTTTATACAAGTGGAGACTGTGAAGGATGAATTATTTCAGGAAAAAAATAGGCTAAATTCCTCTTTCTGAAAGCCTTTGACAATAGATGTGCAATTATCAAAACAGCAGCATATCTGGGATATCAATATGATGAGCTAAAACTTTATCCATTTTTAAGAAGCCACATTCACTTAATCTTGACTTTGTAAGTATATAAAAGGATTACAAAAACACAGAAGTAATTTACCCAATAGATCCAGCTCACTTACTGCTTCTATGGGTCCTTATCACAAGTAGGGAAGCAATAAATTGAGGGCATATGATCATTCCAACTGTCTCAATTTTTATTACTTATCCCTCCCTCTCACAACTGTTATATTCAGACTTTTCTAGTATTCAATTTATGCAGATGTAAAATTACTCCAGACTTAGCCACTGATATGAGTTCATACTAGGATATTTGAGAACTTTTCTATTTTTCTTTTATAATCAGAACATCAGAAAGTAAAATGTGGTTCCTTTTTCCTCTGTGAGAAATAGATAATTAAAAAAAACAAACCTGTGCTTATGAAAAAATATTTAATTAAAATATAATGAAAATGCATAAAGAAAAAATATTCTCTGGCTTTAAAGAAAGAATTAGAGTCTGTAAGTATGTTCAAGTAGGGATTCTTTCATTAATACACTGGGTAATTTACAGACTTTGAGAACTATTTCATCTAAGAATTTTTGTCCAATGATTCCAATCAATTCATTTGGAAAATTGCAGGGAAGACAGAATCTGTTTTAGAGAAAAAATTGCATACTATACAAACATGTGTAGAAGCTGCCCTTTAGAATAGTTAGAATCCCAGAAACACTTAGAAAACTGAAAATAAACAAAAAAATCTTGAAAAATAAAGTTGTAATTATTTTAGCTGCATCAGGATTGTAAATGAATGGAAAGAAAATTGTGAAATTGTGAACTGTGAAAGAAAAGAAAGGTGTGTCTATGGTGCTAAGAAAATAAACCTGCAGAAAAGTTAAACACACTGAGAGAAAATCTTAAGCTTGTTCTTTTAACACAGAAGGTAATAGTTGAGAGAGCTTACTCAAGAGTATGACTGACTCTCCACCAAACACTCAGGTGGCTTCTCTTCCCTATGATCTGTTCTGACTCAGCAAGGAGCCCTGGGCTTGGTGCAGAAGTTGGGATCTGACCTGCAGGAATCCAGATGGGATGATGGGAACATTCTTGTAACAGCCCATCCTCTGAGCCTGTGACAACAGTGGTCTGCATAACTCAACTTTGACATCACAAGAGGACAGAGGATGGAAGTAAATGTCCCCAGAGTCTTGGATACAGCTAGGTAGCCATCCAAAGATGAACTTTAACTCCTTGTCATCCAAGGAAACACTTTAAGCACACACAAAATTTCAAGCATGCGTTGAGGTCTCTTGTTTCCAATGAGCTTTAAGTATTATGATTAAATATCTCTTTCAATGTTACTTTCAAGAGGGATATTTTCATAAAGTGGGATCTATAGTGACTAGATTAATCTTTAGGAGCTGTATTGCATTGTTAGACTGCACTGGGAGGAGTACACTTCAGTACAGAGCTTTCACTAAGTAATAGCAGTAGTGCTTCTGGCCTTACCTTCTCAGTCAAACATCAAAAATAATTCAAGCTTTGAGTCAGGCTCCAAAGGTCCTCTTGACACCTAACCTCCAATTTACACTTCATATCTGATTTTGAAAGAAAGTTTTGTTTCATAAATAAGGATAGTTAGAAATAAGTATTTAAATTGCTATCAGAGAAAAGTGCTAAAGGATGTGCAGTGGAAGCCCGTGCATCAGGCCAAGGAAGAGTCCTGAAGAAAGAATTGCCAGCTCAGGGAAGTTTTCTGTGTGCAAGCTTAATCCCATCACTTCAGCAGCTCTTGCACTGCCACAGGAATCACTGAGAATGTGCTTGGACCTTGCTTAGCAGATCACTCCTTCACTACATCATGGTCTACAACAAAACCAGAAGACAGTCTTACTAGTAGTCTCTTTGTTATCACACTGAGGACTTTATCTAAGTTGGGTAAGCATGCCACAAGTGAGAACATGTAATCATGTCATCATATTACCTGTTCACAGCAACATTAGAAAAATATTGGATGACTAACCAATAGTTTTGAAGAATGCTGGATAATTTAGAGCTAATAGCTACCAGGGGACTTTAGCTTACAAACCAGAGGATTTTATGAACAGGACTAGAAGAGCAAACTTATGTGCATGTCGAAGAAAAACTATCTGCCTTTTTCTCACATCAGTAGCAATTAAAGAAATTTCTTGGTTGCAGTGGACTTACTGAAGTCACCAACCCCCCTTACAAACAGCCACTGATAAACTAAAGTAACTGAAATCTAACATAAGCAGTGCCAAACATAACTTGACTTAATTTTGCTTAGTATAAAAATAGTGACCAAGAAAGCTGAGGTGTAACAAAGATATCAACAAATACAGTCAAGAAATAAACTCAAGCTTATACAATGGGTTGACTGTTGGCTTGGGGTTTTTTTAATTTTCAATGAGAATTTAATTGCAAGGCAGAAGCTGTAACAACAGAGCTACAACAAGTGCACAAATATTGAAGCAAAAGGTAATGTCTGCACACAATAGAGACCTAGTAAAGAGAACTCCACATCTCAGTACATGATGGTTTTCATGCTACCATCACTCCTATGACTGAGGAATGACATTGCTGATTGTCATATTGTTGCTATGTTAAGCTGAAGCATTGCAAAAGCTGAGCCAATACAGTCAACATATAAGTCCTGAAGTGGCTACTCCCGTGCAAATGACTTAGATGAGGGCAAAAAACCATGCCAAGTTCAGCCTTAGAAAAAGCAACTGTACGATGGGAATTTGTCCTGCCTCCTGCTGACACTGCTGTAAAGTCTAAACAAATCATCTCTCTATAAGCTGAAGAGACAGTCTAGCTCTCTGCACTGGGTACCACCTGCTACACATACTCTAAGTCTTACAGTATTCTTCTTGCAAGGACTGCAGCCATCTGCCTATCCCCAGCTCCCCATAGTCCTTAGGGGTGGGTGGAACTTCACAGCTGCCTCAGCCCATATGTCAGTGGGCAGATTTCCTAGGCCAAGCATCAACAGCACCTCTAAATGGTCTAGATGCTGATTTATCCAATGTATTGTTTAAGAGTTCTAGAAATATAGGTAAAAAGAATAGGAAAGGGAACACTTAAATTTATTTACTGTCATGGTGCTTGTGATGCCTCACAAAAACCAAGTTTTACATTTCAATTCATAGTACTAGCAATGTTCATAAATCCCATCAGGAATCAGCCAGTAACATCCAACACAGTGAAACGAGAGTATTTCCCCAAATGTCTTTGACTTTCCAAGACTATGAGCAGATTTTTTTTTTGAAGAACAATCAAGTGGGGTAATTCACCTTGGTAAAACATCTGTTTATAGGCACAGGGTCAGTCCTGTGAATAATCACAATGAAATGCTGTTCTCACCAGAATTTATTATCATAGTCTTGAAATAGTTAATATTAATCTGAGTAGGCAACAGGAACACTACAGAAAATATCCTCTCATCTGTAGTAGTCTCTCAGTGCCATTACACTTTTGTGGGTTTTTTTCTTAGTGCATAAAGATTTAGGTCAGGAAATATTGTTCACAGGAAACAAGTAGTTCATTTGCAAATCCTCCTTGGAATGCACATGCTCTTGGCAGGTTAACATTTGCCTAAAGGGGTGACTGAGCAGAGAAACAAGGACTTTGGCTTCCATCACAATCAGTTTGCTAGCAATAGCCTAGACAAACACAAACTTAGCATTCAGAGACATGAAAATAAAAAATTCCCTTAAACAACAAACAAAATGGGAGGGCCAGGGGGAGAATGCTAGTAGTATTTGGGGGTGAGAGGTGGAGCAAAGCTGGAATAGTAACAAAAAAAAATAAAACCAAAACAAAACTCAAAAAACCCTCACAAGTAAACAGAGATCGGTTTGATTTTTGTTTTGGTTTGGTTTTATTTTTATTTTTAATGATGAAATAAAGTAATAGCCTCTGCATTAATTCCCCGTCTGGTATGGCAAACTCAGTGTCAAAAGATTCAAGGAAAGAGCTGCTCTTTCAAGAACTTTGCCTTCTTGCTCCCTCTAGTGTTCCAAGAAGCCATGTACAGTTTCACCCAGCCCTAAGCAGAGTATTACTCATTTTTTCCTTTCCCATGACGTCCAGCCAAAGTGGCTTCATTAGATAGGACCGAGACTGACTTTGTTATGGCAATACTTTGAAACAGAAACTTTCACCTTAGCAAAATGCTAAGTAATCAAACTGCTGTAAGATATTTTACATTACTCAAATGAGTACGATCTTTCACAGAAAAAGCCATGTTTGGACTTGAGAAAAGCTGCTCTTAAGCACACGTTTTAATTAGACATTGGTGTCACAGAACCAAGTTGTGATTATCAAATAAGATTTCCTATAACCAAAGGAAAAAATGTCTTCTTGTTGCAGCCAAACACTTGTCTGCATCGTAGTGCAAATACATAAAACTGGCAATTGTCAGCTTGAAGAATTTTCTAACCTTAAGAGAAAATCACACCCCCAGTCATTAACCCCCGTAGCCTGCTACAGGTGGTGATTTTCATGACTAATGAACACCTGAACAACTTGATTCTGTATGAGAAGCAGTACTGCTAGACTTGCACAGGATAGCAAGCAGCAAATTAGTATTATTCAACAAACACCACTGCTACTGCCTTTTAAATGTTCATCTTTACCTTTAAAAAGAGAAGTTGCAAATCTAAGATCCAAAACATGAACACAGCACGGCACACTGGCTTCCTGTATCTTCCAACTACCTAAAACAACTCTGCTCCCGGGACCCTCAAAGGAAAAAGTCAAACTCCAAAATATCAAGCTAGCAAGACAAGGCTGTGTTAATTAGCTTCCTGATAAGCAGGAGTATGTATAGTATTACCATATGTAGAATCTACTATAGAGAATATTATTCTGTGATCAAAACATGGGCAGAGCCTAGAAAACTAGCACTTGTATTTTTTTTCCAGACTGTCTTCTGCCAGTGGCAAGTTGGAAGCACCAGGGAAATAAAATGTAAAAGGATTAAAGTCCTTTCTGCTGCATGAGCACAATCTTCCTGTCACTGTCAAAATTTGATATGGGAAAGACCAAAGCCTTTCCTTCTGATAGTTCTCAAATAAATTTCAAAAGCTCTTTTTAATATGCACAGGATGAAAAAGATATTAAATAAAAAAAATTTATCTTTTTTCTACATCTACATATTACTGTATCAACCTTGTCATAGACACTGGTGGCCTTAATACGTAACTATTGTTGCAAGTTCCAATTTCTAATCAAAAGTCACATCCTTTAATGATATATATCAGAGGGTAAAATTTTTCACTGGCACACCTCAATTTAATTTCCTTTGATTTCCTTCACCATGCCTAAGTCTGGGAGGGCAGATTTAAGACAGCTACTATGTAGGAGGAAAAACTGTAACATAATGATGAATACCAGAGAAAGTTTCAGCTTCATACCTAAGCTGAATCACTGATACACAGATGTACCTATTGAGAAATAAACTCAAAATTTTTTAAAAGGGCTCACATAAAACTGTCTCAATAAACAGGATCATACTCCTTTCTTTACATAATCAATTCAATGTGATTCAAGAAAATGAGTCATCCTTCTTTTCTCCTAGCCTCTAATGTTTCTCATAGGTTAGTTTCAGATCAAAGCAAGATTAAAGTGAATTAAAGATTCTTCTAATCTGTTATTCATATCTGACTAGCAATGTATTTCCTTTTACCTACTGCATACTTGTTAATATATTCTCTTTTATTTTGTTTTGGTAAGAAAATGGAATGCAGTATGTTTGCTGAAAATGAAATTTTATTTAAATTTTGTAAATATTTTATCCACACTTAAAAGGTAAAAACCTAGAATCTCTACACATGTGAGTAAATTAATTACAATAATCATTAAGATATCTATTACCAAAATAAGTGTTTATTTGGTCAAATTTGTAGGTTAAAAAAACATCGATCTTTTCAAAAAGATACATACATGATTAATTTTCAGAGTAATTCTTATTTGGTAGACTGGAAAAAAAAATAGACAACATTGTTTTAAAAAATCTATTCTGGTGCAAAAATTTCACAGCTGCAAATATTTTCTTTGTCAATTTCTCCCAACCTTCTCCTTTCCCAGAGGAAAAAAACAAACAAAAAAACAAAATACAAAACCAAAAAACCCCAAACACCAACAAACCCCACGTAACACAAAACACACCTTCCCCCTTTAAAAAAAAAGAATATATGTATATGAAGAAGAAGAGGAAAAAATTAAGGGGAAATAACAAAGCAAAACAAACCACCCCAAAAAACCCTGAACAACAACAAAACCCCAAAGACCAAACCCAACCCAGTACACTGTTACTGTTTTCAGAGAATTCTCTATTTTACACCTAGTTTAGTGGCTCTTCTCAGCAGGTGTTGTCCTTTTGAGATGGCTATTGCTATTAGACCTTACTGTCATAACATAACTTAGACTTGGACTGCTGCACCCTCTCAGGGCTCCATTAAAGCCTAAGGGCCACATGCAATCATACTCTTTGCTTTTATGTCACCATATTTTAAACTGATCTAAAACAGCATCATAACTACTTTATATACTGCTCAGCAACAGAGGCAGAAGCTGGAGCAACTGGGGTCACCTGCAGCATTTTGTGTATTTTGTACATTTCCCTCCTAGTCCAGAAGGGTAGGACAGACCTGAAGACACCAGTCAGACTGATAATCTCAGCCCTTCCAGCCTCAGAAGGTTCAAACTTTGAACAGATGCAATACATTCTACAGTAGATTTCCCAGCTCTGCTCAGATCCAGGGGAAAAGTCCTAAGACCTACCCATAAATTTGAGACACTTTTACTGTTTGGGCTCTTGGTTGTTTCAATAAGGACCTTTCTGTGAGACATGCACATTTTTCACCTCTTCCAAAGATCATAGAATCATAGAATCCTAGGGGTTGGAAGGGACCTCGAAAGATCATCTAGTCCAACCCCCCCTGCCAGAGCAGGGCCCCCAAAGTACATCGCCTAGGAACGTGTCCAGGCGGGTTTTGAATGTCTTCAGTGAAGGAGACTCCACAACCCCCCTGGGCAGCCTGTTCTAGGGCTCCGTCACCCTTACAATAAAAAAATTTTTTCTGATATTCAACTTGAACCTCCTATGCTCCAATTTACACCCATTACCCCTTGTCCTATCACTGGTCACCACTGAGAAAAGCCTAACTCCATCTCCCTGACACTCACCCCTTACATATTTGAAAACATTGATGAGGTCACCTCTCAGTCTCCTTTTCTCCAAACTAAAGAGACCCAGCTCCCTCAGCCTTTCCTCATAAGGGAGATGCTCCACTCCCTTAATCATCTTAGTAGCTCTGCGCTGGACTCTTTCAAGCACTTCCCTGTCCTTCTTGAACTGAGGGGCCCAGAACTGGACACAATACTCCAGGTGCGGCCTCACCAATGCAGAATAGAGGGGGAGGAGAACCTCTCTTGACCTACTAACCACACCCTTTCTAATGCACCCCAGGATGCCATTGGCCTTCTTGGCCACAAGGGCACATTGCTGGCTCATGGTCATCTTCTTGTCTACAAGGACCCCTAGGTCTCTTTCACCTACACTGCTCTCCAGCAGGTCAGCCCCCAGCCTCAAACTGTCATAATTTCCCAGCCTGTGAAATCAAGTATAACTTTAATTTCTAGAGCTATCAATGAAAATTAGCTGCCAAAAGCCCTCCATAACTTTTTGCAATTATTGCAACTGCATGTGGGAACCCTGGCACTTAGATCTGATCAGGCACATAGACAATGTACACGAGAGTGATAGAGCAAGACCTACTCTGACTCCCACCCTTGAATCTTGAGTGTTGCCTCAAATAGACTCAAAATTTGCTTTCTGTGAATATTATCTTATGTTTGTAAAGAGTTAGTGCTCTTCTAAACATAACTAGTAGGAAATACTCTCTAATTTTGTACTTTCTACCTGACACCTACTGATGAATAGTAGGTACCTGGCACCTTCTAATGAAAAACACTAAGTTACTGAGCAGAACAGATGAAAGACATTGTCAATGTCTTTGAGCTACAGAGCAAAATTCCGTAGAGAAAATGCTGTAGTGTTTAAGCAGTAATGATCCAGAGAAAAATTCCCAGCTCTTCAGTATTCCCTACAAAGACAATTTAGGGAAAACTTTTCACAACTGAGATCTGGCAGCCAGTATAGTGAATAAAAGGCAAAGCAGCTACTGAGGAAAACAGTTCCCTCAGATGCTGAGGCTCTTTCAGTTGTGGTGTATTTAAAGATCTGTGTAACACATAGTCAAGTTGGGGTAAAAAAAAAAGACTGAAAACATTCATAGATAAAATCCTATCAAAACAAGAATAAAATGGAGCAAAATCCTAGCAAGGGCATCACTGGTGCAGACAAAACCTCATCCTTCCTGAAAAACGTCTGCAGTTTCTATGCTACATTTATATGTGTGCAGTTGCAGGCATTTATAAGGGAGCACAGCTCTCAGCAAGCAGCTTTCCATTCTTCTCAAGACCCATTGCTTGAAGTGGTTAAAAAGAGGGCTTTTTCCACTTTCTAGAGAAACACACCCTTTGGGCACAGAGAAACATTAGATACCTGCTGTCAGTCTCTGTCCCTAGTCTCAGACAAACAGCAGATGCTTGGTACTCCTGCTACTCTCACCTGACGGTGTGAGGTATAGAAGTCAAAGAAAGGAGAAAGTATACAGAGGATGAGAAAAAATACAACACCGAATCAATTTACTGAACAAGTCCAAAGCCATGGAACTCTCATTGTTTGCCTTCTCTAACCTTTCTTTTCCAACATCCTTGTTGAGAATGTTCCCGAGAGAACTTTTTTTTCATGTATCTAATTCAGTAAACTGTAATTGCAAATGAATAATTGAGAGCTTGTTAATGTTTGGAGAAATTGAATGCCACTGGTCTTTTGCCCTTTATTCCTTTCCATTACACCTTTTTATATAATAGAACTGTAGCCTCTGGTCAGCTTTTAATAGTAGCTGTGTAATCAGTTCTTTGACAAACACTGGATCACACCTCTTCATCCTCCTAAAGCCAAGTCACCTCCCTGACTTCTTATCTGAAGCCACAATTGCATTAGAAGATGAATTTAAGTTTGAGATAAAAGGCTGTGTCACATGTAAAATTTTTAATATATTAAAACTAACCTAATTGTAAATAGCATACACATGAGAATAAATCCAATTCATGACCACATGAGCGAGATTTAAGGAACTGGGTGCAAGGGAGGCAAGTGAGTAGAAAATCATGCAAGAAAAATATGGAATCATAGAATGGTTTTGGTTGGAAGAAACCTTAAATATCACCTAGTCCCTACCCCACTGCATGGGCAGGGACACGTCCCACCAGACCAGGTTGCTCAGGGCCCCATCCAACCTGGCCTTGAACACTTCCAGGGATGGGGAAGCCACAGCTTCCCTGGGCAACCTGTGTCAGTGTCTACCACCCAGTTTCTGAACACCTAGAAAACCTATTTCTAATAGTACAGCTTGCAAAGGCTTGAAAATATGATATAACTCTGTGCATTAACTTTTAATACCAGTTCACATAAAACACGCAGTTAGCAAAAAAGGCACAACTAAAACGGGACCATAAGGTTGTCTCAATAATGGGCATGTAAACAAGTGTCAGCTCTGGGCCATGAAGAAGCATTTTCAGTGACTAGCTGGCCACTGACAAGTGCCACTTCTAATCACTTAGTTAAATTTGGAAGGCAAAAAAAGTCTAACAAAATAAACACTTCAAATGTTGTGCATGACCTTGGTTCTTACCTTTCATATATTCAGAATACCCTTTAAATTCAGTCTGTTACAGATTCACACATTGCTAGCAGAATTATTCATAATAACTGACTTCTAAGAAAACAACTTCAGGTTCTTCTTATTAGACAATTATCATAAGCTACAAAGTACTAGATGACTTCAACTTCTCAGCTAGATCATTAGACACGTATTCCACTTGATTCAGAATAAATGACACATACTCCTTTACTCAGGTTCTCAACTATAATTATTAAAGCCTTAAGAACTAGCTCTGAATAAAATTAAAGAAAAAAATTCTGCAAATATTCACAATTATCAGAAGCTGAATCAAGTTCCAAAAGTTTTAAATCCATAGATCAGGAACAAAGAGTGGTGTCAAAATGCTACATGGAATAAATTTTGCAATTACTCTATTTCAGCATAAGTTAAAGTAAAAATTTTTTTCTGATACTTCTCTTGAATCACATTCATTACACTTAATTATAAACTAGCGTTTATTGCCTCCATGAGGGTGAAAGGATTGCTGTTTGATTCTTACCTTAAACCGCACCATGTTTGAGGATCTTTTTCTTCACGGGTACCTCACAGCCAGCTAAGTCCCAAGGCACTTATTTAAATTGTCCATGGCATGCACCAGTAGCCTAACAGGCAGTAAAATTATGCATATATGGTGTCCTAAAACTGGAATAAATTAGTTGCATATGGAAATCCCACCTATTGACTTGATCATTTGCTTATATAGCTTATATTTCCTTTTTCTCCATTTGTACTCTGTGGGAAAGTAGTTATGAACCTCGGTGATTTGATCCGCCTCAGCTAAAACGTGCACAAACTTCTACAGCACAGATGTTCCTGATAAGTGATTTTACAGTAGACAGAATTTACCCCATGTTTTTCCATGTAGCCATAGGCATGAGGACACTGCTGGAATATTCACTCTGATACAAAAATCTAATTAATGAAAATATTTTTATTTCATTCAGTGACCCACATCATTATTCAGCATGGAGAACTCACCTGTTAAGTCACACAGCAGTCCCTTGTGCACAGACAGAAGCTGAGTGTTGTTTTCTGTGCAAGAATGACTTAGCTGAGACTTCTGCTCCATACCACCTGCCCATCTTCATGGAACTTGCAGAATCATTTTATTTGTAATGTAGATATCTAACGTGCAACTCAGGAAGCATTTTCTTTTCAGTTGTTATAGGTCTCAGAAAAGCTGTCTGACCTACTCAGCTCTCAATCACTTAAAGCAAGGTCTTTGCACTCCTAGCTTTGATCTCCCTACTCTTTAGAAGAAAAATTGGAAGTGTTGACATAAAAAGATTAAATCATATTAAACTGAATCAGTGAAAGTGTCAGCTTTACTACTTAGTGGGAAGAGACCAGAAAAGCAATATTCTTGCCTAAACTTGGTTGAGACTGATCTAGGAGTTAAGCTGTTCCAACGAGAGACAGATTTGATTCCCTAATTTACGATATTTCAGACCTCATTGATTCAAATTTCACAAGGACAAACATGCCCAAAAGGAACCCAGCTTTTCTGCTGGAAATCATATTGCACTTATTCCACTATGCTAGGGGAAATTTAACTTCCCTCACAACTAAACCAAACCTGACAAATACGTTCTTTCTTTTCAGGACAAGAATCTATACAGAAATTTATCACCAGATTCAAAGTGAAAATACATGAGTTTTTCCATTCTGTTCATGACCACCACCACCCCTCCACTTCCACTGTGATTTAAATTTCAGACCTACAGTTTATCTTTGCTCACCTCTTTCTATACTTGTATGGGCATTAAATTAGGGTCTGTTCTATGGCCAGCAGAAGCCCTTCTTTTGAGTTACACAGTTGAATAGTCCACAAAAGAACAAAAGTCATCTCTCCAGTTTTAGTGGTAAGCATTTCAGATATTCAGTTAATTTTCTTATTTTGAGTTTAATCCTAGTGTGTATTCAGGGTGAAGAGCACATTTTCATAGTCAAGAAAATTTTCCATTTGAAATACCATACATTCCTAACGAAAATATCACAGGAGAAGTTATTGTTTAAGATCTTCAGCTGGCTGCCTTTGATTCAAGAATCAGAGGTGTTTGAAGAGAGATGGCTCTGTGATTTGTGAATTCAAGGATTCATTCATAATAAACATATAAATTACCTTATCTGTCCAGACTTCTGGTTTAGGAATTTTTTAAATAAATAAAAAAGTACACCAGAAAATCTTCAAGACTCTTCTTGAAACTTTCATACTTCAGGAATACAGCAAGTCAAGGAGGAGGAGAACATCCTCTGAGACAGAACCCAGTACACTAGAATTCAATTAGACTTTGACCTTCTTCAGCCATAAAGGATTGGTAGACAGATATTGTTTGCTACTTGCCTGAATTAAATTGGGCCTCCTGAGATGCATATGAAGCAATTTAAAAAAAAGAAAACTCTGTTAACTAAATTTACTCAACCATCAATCTGAAGTAAACCTTATTGACTATATTAATCTCTAAAAATAATATAATCTTTCACATTTTAATCAAAACCAATGACATTTAATTAGTGTTGCACAGCCAAACCTTGACAAAGCTCCTTTCTCTAAGTATTCTGTTAAGCTCTGTTTTTAAGTCTTAGCACAGTGAGTCTTTAAACCTTTATGTTTCCCTTGGTCTAAGCAAGTTGTAGGACTGCTTTATTAATTCAAATCCTTGGCACAAGGAATAGATACTCTTGTCACAATATCATACAAATGGGACCTTCTGCTCAGCTGCCTTACACTCTGAAAGCTGGCACTAGCTCCTTTTCCAAATTCATCCTCTAAATTTATTTCTTTATTTTAAGGGCTTGAGATGTTTGAGAGATATTAATTTATAAAAACAAACTAAAACAAACAAAGCCCCCCCCCCCCCACACACACACACACAAAAACAACCAAAAATAGAAATCCAGCCCATAATAATGTCAACAATTTACATATCTAGACACACCAGCAGAAAAAAACAAACAAACAAACAAACAAAAAAACCCCAAAAAAACAGAAAAACAAAAAAACAAAACCAAAACTGTGCACATGTTCTGTGCACATTGGTTACTTTCTATTTTTTTCATCTGAACAAGAGGTCCAGAAGTGTTCCCCTGTTGTGTGGTTCCAAACAATAACTCTAAGATGCTTGGCCGTGCCTTATGAATTAAGTTTCTTTCATGATAAGGTTCTGAAAATAAGCAGGACGTTTCCATACTAGTGTAGTTCTGTTTCTTCCCAAATTTCTGCGTCTGGCTTATTTTTCTCTACTTTCACACTCTGCTTTGTCAGACTGAGCATTTTTGTTCTGACCAGCGACCTTGAAATGCTTGACTTTTAGACACATGCAGAAATTAAAGATAACTTGGTTTCATCTCAAATATGGCCATCCCACCATGCCAGGATATTTCTACCAGGATGGTGACTGATGAAGTTTAGTGGCTCTTCAGTGCTTTGGATCTTGAAGACCCCAGCAAAATTCTGATATTATGCAGCAGACTGTATATAACCAAGACATTCTAATGATAAAGTAATTTCACAAGTTCACCCACTCCGATTCATACACACATGCAGACCAAGTCTTTAAATGTTCACTTTGTTTTGGGTTTTTTAATCTAGAATTTGATTTTCCCTTTAGGGAAATAGGTCACCTGAGCTCTGACTTTAAAAAAAGCGTACAGGGCCAAAACCACACCAACAAGCGTGTCAAGCCTCAAGAAACAGCCTTATGATTCACCTCACAAAGCCTAGAACAGAAATGTATTTTTTCTTATATTTAATCATCCTACAGCAGGGAATTAGAGCAGCAACACTGCACAAAAATGTCGACTTAAAATCAATTTTTTCCCTCTCAAAGTAAACTTCCCTCTCAAACACACACAACTCCCTGCCCACTCCAGAATTACACTGCAGCAATTATCTTATAAGTCACCAGTTCTAAAATTTCAAATATCATAGAACATAGTCCAATAAAAATGGCACCTGCTACTTTTTACAGGAGACCCAAATATTTCTTTTGGAAGAGGAAGAAGTTCCTCCAGAATTTTTTCTTCATTTTTTTCTCCCACCCCAATACCCATGTTTTTAGTAATTAAATGTTGACATTAATTGACATTCTCTTTGGAAAAGGGAAAAGAAAAAAAAAAAGAAAGAAACAAAAAGATGAGAAAAAGGAAATAGGTCACTAAAAAGATATTTGAGAACTTCTTCAGGAACAACCTGAAGGCACAAGGGAAAACTCATTGTCAAATATGATTTATGAAACTTGTTAAATTTACTTAAGATAACTAGGAGGCCAACTAGTACACTAATAACTTCTTTAACATAAAACCTCATGGAATACAGTGCATCCGTTATGCAATGAAAAAGGCTAATTTAGCTTGTCACAACACAGAACTGAATTAATACCGAAGTCAAAAGGCTCTCACTTTGTGTTATTAAATACAACTTTTGGGTTATAGCCTAGATTTTTCTACCATACTTTGGGTTTTATTAGCCTTGTCATGTAAAATTAGATATTAAGTGTGCATGCAAGAGATTACTAAAAGGAATGTAGACCTACCACCAAAAATATCTAATATGCACTCTGACAGTTCAGATCAGCCTTTTTAAATTTTTTTTCTTTTTTTTTTTTTTTTTTTTTTTCTTTACACAAAGATTAATTGATTAGGCCATTTATAATATAAAATGCCAGTTAATTAAAAAGCAATACTTTCTGGCAGATTTTTGGTCTGGTGTGTACCAGTCTCTTGCTTTACTGAGAACTGGTGTCACTCATTATGGAGTACAAATCTGCTACTGCTATTTGTTTCTCATACACAAATTGTTACTAGCTGAAAAGTTGCTGTATGCAAAATTCACATGTATATGCACAGACACACAGACACATATGCTGCTGAGGCTGTGTACTATTCTGAGCCTAGACAGGCAGGTGGCCAGGATGAACAGGAGATTCTTGTGAAGGATGTGAGACTCCTTGATCTTGTGTAGCAAAATTAATGAATACCTGTAAGACATGAAAAAAGGAGGGGCTTTCAAAATAACAGAATAGAACTGAAACTTTGGAGCTGATGATATTTTTTGGTTGCTTTACAAAGCTTTTGTAACACAAAAGTTAATAGTTTATGCTGAGGGAGCCCCTCGTAGACACATATCTTGTAAACTCTAGCGATAATCCCTCTTCACCTTTCTAGCTAACACAGGGGCTGATTAATTATAAAAATCGTGGTAAAATGATTTACTAATTCAAGTATGAAAATTGTATTTTACTGCTGCACAAGTTAGTAGGAAACAATTGTTTTAATTTGCTTTGAAATCACAGAATCATAGAATTGGCTGGGTTGGAAGGGACCTCAGAGATCATCAAGTCCAACCCTTATGACACACATAAGGAACTTGAGCCTGATGTTTCTATCAATAATCATCACAGATGAGGGTCCAGATATTTCAAGTTGAAAGTATAATTCTGAACATTGCAGAGTAAGGGTCCAACAACTAATGTGCCTCTTGGATTTATTTTTAAACATTTTTTACTACAGAAAGGCTCATTTGCTTTTTAATCACACAACTATTTGACAGCAAAGAACGTAGGGGGAGTGATGGCTGTTCTTGATTCAAATGATCATATTCATATGTAAAACAAAAACTTTTAATGCAATATAAGGGTGTTTGTTATTCAGAAGAACTATTTTCTTGTTTAATACTGACAGTCAGGGAGAGCAAACAATGGTAGGTGAGTGAGGTGATGAATCAGAATTAATAATGGAGAGGAAGTGAGCTTGAGTGTACAATCCCTGAACAATTAAGAGGCTGAAATCACCTTATATTCAGCCATGCAGTGAAGAAATAATTTACAAGGAGTTAATAGATCAATACAGACCAGAAAACGTGATTAATGATTTGCACATAGAAAAAGGAATATGTTCACACCATCTATCATAGAAAATTTACATTTGTACTAGACGTGGCTCTCAGTTAGTGGAACAGATAAGAAGTTACATTTGAAGATGTGGAAACACATCACAGCCACCTAGAAATTCCATCCTTGCCGTCAGTCTGTTCTTCCTTTTGCCCAGATAGTATTCACAACCTTTAGTAGTGGATCTCTTCTGTCTGCTTGTGCATTTCCATTGTTCTCTAATTTGCATATGATACTCACTACAAAAGAAAACTCTAAAAGGAGAATGTCCTATTAAGGCTAAGGCTTACTGTAATAGACAGAGACTGGCTTAGCCTTCTCAAGGACATTGGTAAGATCCCCACTTTTGGACTATGGAGGTGGAAGTTCACAGTCCCACGTTCTCATCCAGCACAGATCCAGGTGTATCTCAGCACTGATTATGTTTCCACAAGGTACCAATATGTAGGTTACTGTGATACTTTTACTGTGCTCACTTTCAGTCTAAAAGCAGTAGGGTTCATGAATTCACAGTGTAGATGTGAGATGGCCTGGAGCTGCTGGTTTAGTGCATATATATGGATAATCCAACAACTGATACAGTGTTCTACTAGATCAATAATTAAAATACACATCATGTTTAGACAAAAAAAGAAAAAAAAAAAAAGAGTGCCGGGGGGATAAGAAAAAAAAAGAAAGAGAAATTTACCTGCTCTAGTGTTGTTTGGCTAATGGAGTAGTGTTTGATTTGGAGAAAAGCTTTGTGATTTTCTAGGACTCTGAAGAGCTCTGCTAAGCATCCCTGACTTCGTGGTATGTGGTACTCCAAGAGGTTAAGATGCTGTGCCTTAAAACAAGCAAAAATGATAAAAACAGGTATAAGTGAATGCACATGATGATGAAATTACATTTGTTTAACCAGTCTGGCTTCAATAAGCTCTCATTGCAGACAAACGTGTTTTTAAATCAGATTAGAGAATATTAAACAAGATTGAACAATAATATGAGCTTTTAAATAAGAACATATTTTGTCTACATTGGTAGCACAAAGAAAAGTTCATACTAAGAGAATACATTTTGTGCATGTTCTGAGATAATATATTGTTAATTTCATAAAAGATACATAAATTTTGGACAAATGTTAGAGATTTTACTCCAACACTAGTGCTGTTACAAAGTCACATGGGAAAAGGCTGAGCAAACACACACAAATACATATATATATATATATTTATACACACAAACAGGTTCAAATCTAAGGTAGTCATAGCTTTATATGATTATTTTCCTAAACATAGAAACTGGGGCAAAAAAAGCCTTTAATATTTTTTCTTGGATTGTAATTACTGAATGTCTTTTGTAAGGCTTTGCATCAAACAGAGGAACGTAAGTAAAAACAGTCTTATCATGTCCAGACTTTATCAGAAAGCAATCAAAACGAATACTCTCAGTGACTACACTGCACTCTACCTCAGGGGAACACAAAAGTGAGTCCAACTGCATCAGTAATGAAAGAAAAAGGAAATTTTCACTCAGAGAAAGGGCCTATTTAGTTACATTACATACAGGACTGTTTTGAGTTAATCTAAACAGTATCACAGCTCAGATTTTTATTTTTAAAAATTACTTAGTAGGAAAATAAAAGGGATACTCAAATATATTTTTAATATAACAAATACTTTGATGAAGAGTTTGAGCTGTACCTTAAACTGTGTTCCAGGAAAATGCAGCTGTAGACAGTTCAAAATCATTCTTTGAGAATTTATTTCTTTACTAAGCCAAATCTTGACAGAATATCCATCTCCAAACCTGAGAACGATACACAGAAATGTAAATTCATTTGCTTATACTATGAAGGCAGAATACTTTCTTCAACTGACTTTCCTTTGATAATGTCAAAAAACATCATGTATGCCTATGGTACTATCACTGTTATTTCAGCATGATATTACTGAACTATAGAATTTGAAGGAGAAATTTGTTAAGTAAGAAACAAACAGAAACAAAGAAATGTGTGTTATGCCTATGTTTTCATTACAATAGGATGTTTCACTATCCAATATACTCAATTTAAGTTCAATAAACTATTCTTTAATTGCTATGTTGCTTGGAATGGTTAGCAAAAGGCTGTGAAGGTTACCCATCACAGATACAAAAGCAAAAATTTCCTTTAACTTTTCTAATTAGATCAATGGTCACATAGTATTATTTGAGTACAACTGTGTTTTACACAAAGGCAAATATAGCAGTATTTAGGGAAATAGCAAAGTTAATGAAATTTCTTCAGCTCTATGGCCACACAATCTGTCTCAGAATAAATTAGGAAATGAACTTCTCTTTCTCAATGTACATGTGATAAAAATTAAGTACAGGCAATCTAGCCAACACATTATTTTTTATTAGATTTACTCACTGCTAATATTTAGTTGGGGAAGTTGTAAAAAGACCCATAACCACTGAAATGGCAACTGTGTTCTTACGTGCACCGCTTAAACGACAGAAGTTATGGTGCTCCAGCTCCCAGAGCAAGGTGCAAGGGCAGAGTTTGGCAAAGAGCTGAGGCAACACAGGACTTCAGCTGCATCCCTCCCCTCCCAGCCCTCCTTCACAATAACACAGCCTCCCTTTTGGGTTCACTATCTTGAATAATTGCTGGGGGAAAAAAGATCAGCAGGAGCCAAGCCATAGCAGCTTTCCTCTGACGCTGCTCTTCCCAGTTGCCAGCTGAGCGATGGTAGAGGACAGGGAGCTCAGACTTCACTGCCCATGTCCCCTGGAAACCTGCCATTTCCCCCACCTTCTCACTGACCACCACTCCCACATGCTTTACTCCAGCATTCCTTTCTTTTCTTCACTTTTCACCTCCATGATTACTCATCTCCAAATCCTTTATTCCAGTTTTTTGGTTTCTAGTGCATATCCTCTGTATCACTCCCTCCTGCCAATAACCTCCTCTCCCATACCTTTGCTGTGTACAACATGTAGCAGCAGGGTTAACTGGATCTGACAGGTATGAAGCACACTTTCAGGCAATCAAAGCAGAAGTATATATCACAGCACACTCTATGATGCTGCCCTTTTCCAACACAGAAAAAAATGTCTGAAGAATGTCAGCAAAAAATGTAACAGAAAATTGGAAGGACTATCCTGATTATACGTCTAGTTTAACCACTGTCTGAGCATCTCCCAGCTTTTAAAATACTTCTTATGAAACAACACGTGTCTCTCATCTATAATACATGTGTAGCACCATAAGGACTTTAACTTTTATTTTGTGTTGGATCATAACCTCTGTAGGTTTAAGCAATAAAGTCTTTACTGATTGCAGAGCAGTGGAAGTTACCACAATAAATTCTAGACTGCAGATTTTACTTTATTAATAATTTCACATTAATTCAAAATGTAATTTCCAAGGATCTTCTCAGACAATAAACCTATTTCTTTATATAGAATGAAACCATAGACTGCTCACTTTAGGTATGGCAGTAGAAGCTTTTGCATGAAAAGTTGCACAAAAGAGTTTTTTGTTCTTTGGTTGGTCTTCTGTTTCTTTTTTTACTGTGGTAAAATACAACCACTGAACTGCTTGAAATGGAGTGAGAAGAAACACTCCTGAGGCAGTGTCCTATTTGTTGGTCCCTGAATATAAATTAAACCTTACTGGATGCAAGCTGCAGGGTACTAAATATTCACTGGGCAGTGTGACCTGATGGATGAACAGTGCTGTTACACAAGAGAGATTAAGAATAAGATGGAATCCAAAGCAGTAGATGGCTCATTTGCTTTGCAATGATTTACTGAAACATAATAGATCTCTAATTAAATGTTTTAAATGCATAGCATCATCCCTGGAAAAATATATTTGACAATAAAAGAAGATGTTACAAAGATGGGTATAGCTAACAAGGGTGTTCAATTTAATTGACAGCCAACCTGAGGCAACATTTTACAAGAGATCATGGATTCTGATCAGTTTTCTGGCATCTCTACACAGCCACCATTGAATTACAGTTTGAAAAACTGCTGGCTTCTGGAGGAGTTGAGCAGTCTTATAACATGCAATTGTTATATGACATGAAGTTTCCAAGGAAGATGAATCAAAATTCTGATTAGTTAAGACAGAGAAGTCTGTGCAACTTTGTTTTAATTCTAAAATTTGAATGGCATAAACACCAGCATGGTACCAATAAAAAGCTTTAAAATATTTTTTTTTTCTTTTGGCAAGTCAAACTATGATGCTTCTATACTTTGATTAAATAATTCATTTTAGTACAAGAGCTCCCCATATAGTGTAAGCTGATCAGCAATAAACATTTCCCCTTGCTATAAACATCAAGCTGCTTTCAGTGGCGAACGAAGGCAATAGAAACAGAGTTGACCCATTTTTTCTTTGTTTTTCTCTCTCTCATTCAGACAATATAATTAATTCAGAAACCCAAAGTGGAATTACAGAGAAGAGTGTAGTCTGGTTTGATTAGCACCGTTCAGATTAAACCTTTAGTACACGATAGTTCAAGATCTGAGGGAAACACGGTCATTAAAATGGCCTAAGTTGAGCCAACACACCTGTTCAGCAGCCATCTGCTGCAAAAGAATCACCATCTCTTCAAAGCCATTCAGCAAAGGTATTTACCTCTTCTAATTTCTACCACCTTATTTTAATAACATTTGCATCTTTATTTTGTGTACACAAACACACAAAACCACATATTCTGACAAAAAAGAATTTTTCCTCTATCCTTCCTCTTCTCCCCTTGTCAAACTAGTTACTTAGGCTTGACTTTCACCTCATTAACAGTTTTGGGAATATTATTTAATGAGTGCTTTACCTACTAAAACGCCACCATGAGACTGAAACTAAAATATAAATTCCCAGACTGATTGTAAAGTAATTAACTTGAGTATTAACAACAGCATCATCTGTAGAAGCATGAGCTTACCAAGGAATAAAAATGCACTCAAGAACTCCACACCTTTAATTACACAGGTACTCGAGCTAGCTGAACAGCTCGCATAATGAGAGAACAAAAGGAACATAAAATGACAACAAGGATTGAATCAATTTCCATATTTATAATTTCAGGACAGGCTAAAACTTTTCAGCATGGAAGAGAGATGAGGAGATGGTAGAAGGATGTCTATATAGAGTCCAAAACCATAAGTGACCTAAGGAGTATCACTAAGGAATGATTCTTTGCTCTCCCATGCTTCTCATGCAAGAACAGGGGGCATTAATTTAAATTATAAGGAAGGCAATGCAAAATCAATGAAGTGAAATAATTTTCCTCATAGCACCACAAACATAGCACCATAGGCAACCACATAACTCATTGACATAGGATGTTCTGGATGCTAGAATTTGACATAAGTTGAGGAAGAGATTAGAGGAATTCACGGGGTGGGGAGACCAGGGCAGTGATGCAAAACCACCCCGGCCAAATTGATGAAAGTGGTTGAGTAATGTGGAAAAGTAGTAACTTCACATGCTTAACTTGTTCCTGTACTTTTTCCCTCCTGGCCACTGCCAGGGAGAAGATACTGTGCTAGATGGGTCTTTGATCAGACCCCAGGGCTGTGTCAGTGTAAACACCACAAAGAGGGGGTCAGCCCGGGTTAAGCACCCAAATGGCTTCTCAGTTCTCATAAGAGTTTTGCAGCCTGTGATAGATACAGTTCCACAGCCACACTGCCAGCAGTACATAGATAACATAAAACTACTTCAGATACCTATCTACACAAGCTGCAGTCACACTGGAATAAAGTGGAGTCAACTCTATACTGATCAGACAGTCCCCTGGCTCCCTTCCCAGTGCTCTTTCCAGCCTTGCAGTTGTCATGGAAGTGGATTTAGATTGCAAAGGTTGAAAATTCTTATAAATGCCAAGTAGAGGAACTGCCATTTGAGGTTGGTCAAGTAGTACTAACTTCTCAAATTTTCCTTTCTTCTTGTTCCACAGAGATCCTGGTTTACAGATTTGAATGGGGTCAAGAAGAGAAGGTGCTGAAACACCTTCTGGCCCTACAGCTGAGGCTGTTCACAAGCAATCCCTAGAGACACTAGCCCAGTGGTTTTTGAAGCTTGACACATTAAATCTTGTTTTCTGTGAAGGGTGAAAAAGAAAGACCATTATGCACAGGCTTCTATTTTCTTTTAAAAAAAAGAAAAAAATTAAAAATCTGTATTTTCACTCAAAGCCCTTAGAAGCTTATTTACCTACAAATGAACAAAACAAAATCTAGAAACCAGAGTTTTAACTTACAACATGGACCAGTTAATTTACAAGCAGGATCAGTTAACTGAACCACACTTTTCCAAAACCCATTTGCCAACTCTTCTCTACCCTAGCAAAATTGCTGAATGAGACCTCAGGAAATCAAGAGCTTATCCCTATTTCCTAAACCCTTAAGAATGATGAAAAGCATCTAATCATCCACATATTTGTTTGGTTTTCCACTAATCAAAGATTACATTTCCTGGAGAATGTTGTGCTATACATATACATCAAAAAATTGCAGGTCCCAAAAAGCTTACTGGTGGAAATATAACATGCATACTTTATGTATGTGCTAGTCTGATTGATCAAAAAATTACTTCAAAACGACATTGGATAGAGAAGTTAAAAAAAAAAAAAATAAAGAGAACATTGGCACTTAATATCTGCAAGGAACTGCATCTTTTAGAATAAATGTCATAAATCAAAGACGGGGAATAATTTGTTGCTGTGCTATTTGCCCCTCTGCTTTGGTTTATATTAACTTGCAGAAAGATATGGTTCTATCTGCCTAAATGAATAGGCTTCATCTAACGTAGTTATTCCACTATGATTGATGAAGCACAGGGTACAGATTCAGGTCATTCCCCTTACACCAGTACAATTTACAAAGAGAACAAAACTTAAACAAGACTGAAAACAAAACACCTAGAAAACAATTGCAGAAACAAAGATTAAAATTAAATTATTTAAAAACATACATCATACAAATGTAATTATTTTATATATTAAGTGGCAGCCAAAAATATCTAGGAAGGAAAAAATGTTATTAAATTTGAAATAGTTGTTGTTTTTTTAAAAAATGCTACAAACAAATGCAAATATACTAGCAGTTGCAAAATGCTAATTCCTTATGCAATTATTCAGAACAATGTCTGTATTGCTGAACAGATAAACTTGAGTAGATGCAAACAAACAAACATTAAAAATAAATCATAAAATCTGTCTTCCATATACTATTCACAGATTTTGTTTAATTGTTTTTAATTTATTATGATTTTTCCAATAGAAACATGAGAACAGTTACTAAAACAATGTAACACTTGTTCAAGTACATGCGCTATTTGTACACATACACTCCAGGCTTTCATATCAAGCCATCTAAAATAAATTTCTATATGCAATTATAGCATTGCAATAACAGTGACAGCCTCAGGTCATAAGTAATGCAGGGTACAACTTTGCCTAGCTCTCTGAATGAAGGCATTTAAGGGCTTAGGCATGATGTCCAAATATGTGGTAAAACTCAAAAAATCTTGTTAATTTTTTATATATGTGCATGTCCAAAATCTGTATATGAGCTTTTATGTCTTCATATAAGGGCAAGTACCAGAGATCTGTTACTCTTGCATTATTTACATATTTCATTACCAGAGAAACAGGAACAGCAGCACAGTAATTCTGCACAAGGCTGATGGTACAGCCTACAAAGAACCAAAATGGTTTCCTCAAAGTACTTTCTGGGCCTCAACAATGAAAAAAGAAGAAAGAAGAAACATTGTCGTGGCATTTCTATCTGTATTTCCTGGTGAACTTGGTTTTTTAAATGTGGTGTGTTTTTAAAAGAAAACAACAAAAAAACCCCAACCCCCCCCCAGAAAACCCCAGGATATTACACACTATTAAACATATTAAAAGGGCCTTATCAACACTTCAATGTCAAATGATTCTTCAGAAGTGCTAGAATGAAGACAAGCTTTGAATTAAAATTTAAAGCACTGGTATATTTCCATTATGTAATAAGCTTTACATCATCACTTCCTATCTCTTCATGAAATCCCTGTCATGAGTACCTTCCAAGATATAGTGGAGGTATCTGCTGAGACAAGGGGCTTTATTCCATGAAAAATCTAGAAAATATTGCAAATAAGATAGAAGTTTGACGAGAAAAAGAAATAGTCTTTCATGGTCCTGGTACAGCTGTGGAGAATCAAATCCTGCCCTTCCATCTCAGTACACCCATGTGATCTGTGGTAACTACAGACTACATTTTTTACCACTACTTTCCTACTTTGTTAAGAACCCACCTTGAGACCCAGGACTCCAGTTTGCAGGACTTTGTAGTACTTTCAGAAAACCTCACAGCTACAGTGAGTAGGCAGGCATTGTACTTGGAATGCAGTGTTAAACAAATGGAAAATACTTAGCCATAAACTGCCCGAGCTGTCTACCCGAACTCTTTTAACTTTAGCATCATGCTTCAGTTAACCCTCTATAAAATGGGAATAATTTTTTCAAATCCACTTTCCCAGAAGTATCGAAGAAAATACAGATTTTGATATTTATGAAGCACTGCGCCAGTCAATGCCGATAATACTGTATTTAGAGACAGGTTTGAAAAATGGCTAGTAAAGCAATACACAGATAAAATACTAGAGAAAAAGAAGGATATGAAACCTTAATTAGCTGCTGATCATAGAATGAACACATACACAAGTATAATAGAGTGTCCTGTGGAAAACATTGTACAAAACAAAAAAAATAATACATTGTAGTGCATATGCACAGTGTGGCAGAATTTATGTTGCACAAAGTTTTATGAGAATGCAATGATAGTGTTCATTCTGATCTCCTAAACTATATGTTTTTAAAGTTGTGAGAATGCTTTTCTTCAAACTTTCCTCTGGGAAGATAAAGAAACATCTATTTCTAGGAATTTGTTTTTGGGTCAACAGGAATAAAATTTATATTCACGTCTATATTTTTATGGCATGTAAGATATTTACTGCTAGTATATCTGTTAGTATGATAACTCTGTTTCCACTGAAGTCTGAAATATTGATGAGATCTTTACACTTACCTCTTTTTTCTATTTAAGGGATCTATATATGACTTTGAGAAAAGCAATAAAACATTCTCAGCCTTTTAAAAAGAAAGGCAAAGTGTAAATAGCTTGCCAACACATTTTCCATTCTAACTGTGCTATAACAAATGAATTAATTGTTGGATAATTTAATCAGTTGGTGTGCTGATAGAATTTGAGCAAGGACTTGATGTGTGTCCAGCGCTTGAAAAATTGGTATGGGTTTTTCAGGAACGAGAAGTCTGTCCAGATGGCCCTGGAATGAAGGATAGTATTCAAATTGTTGCTCCCAAAGGATTGGCCAGCTGTATCTAACATGGAAATGCCTCTGTGAATTTTTAAAAAAACATTAAGTATAATGGAGAACACTGGAGAGACCATTTAAATGTAATCCATTCACAATTTAGAGTAATTGACTCAGTTGGCAGGAGTCTTCTGAAATTAGGTTTTAACGGGCACAACTGCTAAAACATCCATCTCATACAAACTACATCTAGAACGAAGATGCTAACTTTTTGGAAATTGTTCTTCAGTTTGTTCTTTCCAGCTAACACCTTTCTTGGCAAAACTCAGAAATTTGCCACCTGCAACAAAAGGACTTCCTAAAGAAGTTTAACACTTGTTATTCTACTGAGAAACATTTGAGGGTACTTTAAATATGCTTAACTATGCATAAATAAATTCAGGGCTCAACAGTAGGGAGCAGAAGCCCAAAGCCCTACATTTGTACTGAAAAAACATTTTTTGGAGGAGCATTTTGTAACAAGCTTGCCCAAGAGCTGGAAAAGAGCTCAAGCCTCACACATTAGAAGCAGCATGTGTCACTTTTTATATCCCTATGAAGCTTTTATGTTTCACATTAGTGTCTTCCTGGAGCTCACCCATACCCTTCATAGCAGAATTTTGTGCTGCCATCTGACAAAGCTGTGTTCAGGCCAAGATTATGGTCTTTCACATCTGCCAAAGGCTGAGAGAGTAGTGAGAGAGAAAGCTTAATCCTTGGAACTTCCCACTGCAGCAGAGAAGCAAATTTAAAAGGGCCCCAAGGAAGAGTCATTAAACCTTCATCATGCATCCATCGAAAAGATGATCATAATGTTGACTTTAGGCTGGAATGGTACTAAAAGAAAAGCAAATAAAACCATTCTGAAGATTTTCATCAAGACACAATCTCCAGGAAAGGAAGGAAAAAAAATGTCATTTTAGTGGATGTACCTACATTTAAAAGAGGAAAAAAAAGTCTTGAAACAGGTATTGCATGCAATATCAAAACATGTTCCTACTGTTGTTTTTTACAATATAAGATTCATTCTATCATAAAGAAAAGCTTTAAGGAAGTTTTCTTCAGTTCAAGAGTTCCTACAGTGTTTAGATTTCATTTTTCTTCCAGTCTTCAAAGCTAGATGAGGTTACTTGTACTTGATTTTTAAATAATTGTTCAATTTGATTTGCAGGAGCGAACTGAAGACAGACTAAAGAATATCAAGAGCTGCTTATAGATAAAAGCAAATTAGAAAAATAAAAAAATAAAATAAAAGGAGTTCTAAAATCTAACAAGAAAAGCCGCTATAATCCACAACTATGGTCCCCATTAATTTATTTTAGTACTATTCTTGCATGTTAATATATGGAATATATTAACAAATGTATTAACAATTGCAATTGCATATTGCAATTATATGCACTAATACAATATATGTTATATTCATCATATAATAGATATATAAAATATATCTATATTTATCTATATCTATAATCACTAGCATATTGATTCACACACATAGCACACTAGAGCACCATGAAAGAATGACTTTTGTAATAAAATAAATTTAGACTAAATCAGATGCATCAGAATCTGTTTTTCTTATGCTTTCCTTCACTTACATTGCTTTGTGGAACAGTTTTGTTAAATACAGTGTAAGGTGGTGGGGTTTTCACTGTGAGATTGTTCCAGCTGAAGTGGAAAGTGAAAAAATTAAAAGAAGAAAATAATATGGAACTTAATTATTCCTTTGGTTTTATTTGAAGTAATAAATTAAAAAACCCTGCTTCTCTTCTCCTTTCACATCTCATGAAGATGCAGAAGTCCTCCATAAAGTGCATGGCAATGTATCTGGAAATATTCTTCAAATACATTTGGAACATGAATTATACAGAGGTGATGGGTTTGGTAGTCCCCTAACAATAAGTTTATTTTTTAGATATGTGATATTATTTAGTGATAACAGCAAAGACAAAGAGCTAGATACCAAAGAAGCAGAAACTGCTAAAGACCTCCTTCCCATGCTTCCAGAAATTGAGGCAACTCCTCTCTGAAAGTTATGCAAACATACAAAGCTGGCTATGATCGTGCATCACAACCAGAAATATAGATGCAGACCTCATTTTCTTCCCCATCCAGTTTGTATGGTCTCTAGCTGAAAGTTTGTCATGATGCAAAAAAAAAATAAAATTGGAAGTGGAGAGCTTGTTAAAGTAAATATCTATTGGGCCTGGCATGCTGATGGAGCTGCCAAACCAGGTCCTACACTTCTGCCCAAAGGCAAGGACAGGAAGCTATAAGTGGCCCAAGGAACAAGAAGTTATCTGAAACACAGATAACATCTGCCCTATACCTGTGGCAGGCAGCAATTCCAAAACATTTTGTAGAGCTTGTTCCCACTGTCAAATATGTCTGAACTTAAGCGCACTAAATGCTGAGTAGCTTTGCTGCTTGGATATCACAGCTGACTATCCAGGTGTCATAAAAATTCTACTTATTACTGAATGTACATGTTCTAGCTCTAAGTGGTAGCAGCACCTTTCCCCTAGGCTTCAGATCCTAGGGTGGTTTGAACCTGTCCTCTAAATAAGCATCTTCATTAGCAGATATTAATATACTCATTAACGATGGTCAAGCAGGAGAGAGGATGCACAAGGAAAAGGATGAAGAAAAGATAGCACAAATATCTGCATCTAGAAGAGGATTTGGTAGGACGCAAAGGTGGTTCAAAATATATTGTCTTACTGGCTTTCAACCTGTTAAAAAGTGCTTCTTCCTGCTACAAGAAAACTTCACAAGGAACCAAAGAGTATTTCATCTCTATATGTTGAATTCTCACAATGCATTTCTCAGGTTAAATGCAGAAGTGTCTCATTTTAGATATAGATCTGTCTCTTTCAATTACCACTAAAGACTACAATCATTTTAGCAATGCTGTATGTCAATTTAGATTGCTAAGATATCCTAATACGTTTGTTTTTTTTTAACTTCAGTGATGGCAGGAAAAGAAACATGCTTAGCCATTGTAAGCATTTATGTCATGGCACTATTAAAGTGTCTAGCCAGCACTTAGATTGAAGGTGTCTGCAGAAGGTTTGATGTTGACAAGTAATACCTGTTTTTAATGTGCTGGGGAGAACCAAGACACTTGAAACTTCCATTGACCATAATAGCAAGCCGCGTGCAGAGGGCTTCACATTCTTCCATACTACAAAATAAAGTGGGGAAAAAATAGTGAAAACACAAAACATGATTTATACCTAACCTTAATTAAAATGGAAGGAATCTAGGCAGTTGCAAAGATGGGTACACAAAACCTTTGACTTCAGAGGCAACGGTTTAAAATGTAACCCAAGTCATTACATACCAAAAGTCATTATTACATGACAGCTAGAAGAGAGCCCTAAAACAGGATTTATGTTCTTAGTCCATAACTAATTGGACAATCCAGGCCATAATACAAAGGTTTTATTACAAGAGGAAAATACCTGATAGGCAATCTCACTGAGTGCAAGAGCCATGAGCTCTATTATTCCCTGTAATATCTGTTTGTAGTCCTTCTGAGCTAAAGGATAGAGGGGGAAGAATGAAGCGTGTTCAGCTTGCCTCTTGTACTTACCCATAAGAAGTAGTTACCCTTAGTCAGATTGCAGGATAAAAGATGCAAAACTCTAAGTTCAAACAGAATTTAGGTCATGAAAATGCAGCTGAAGAGAAATGCAGGATCCCATTAAATGCAGCGGTTTCCAATGATAAAGATAACTTTGATTTGTATAGCTTTGTGCAGAAATGTCATCCTCCATAGTATAGAGAATTCTGCAAGTTCTTCCAAATAATTGCTTTAGACATAGGACATCAAAAGGCTAGAGCACCTCTTTTTTGAAGACCAGCAAGAGTTGGGATTGTACAGCCTGGAGAAGAGAAGGCTCCAGTGAGCCGCCCAGTACCTGAGGGGGGGACTACAGGAAAGCTGGGGAGGGACATTTTACAAAGCTATGAAGCAACAGGACAAGAGAGTTAGAAGTTTCCAGCTGGAAGAGGGCAAATTTAGATTAGACATTAGGGAAAAATTCTTTAGTGTGGGAGTGGTGACACACTGGAACAGCTTGCCCAGGGAGCCTGTGGATGCTCCCTCTTCTGAAGTGTTCAAGGCCAGGTTGGATGGGACTTTGAGCAACCTGGTCTAGTGGAAGGTGTCCCAGCCCATGCAGTAGGGCTGAATCTTGATGATCTTTAAGGTCCCTTCCAACCCAAACTATTCTATGATTCTATGCCATATCCATCATCTCAAGCAGTCTGACATTCCTGCGATTTACTGCTTGCTCTTCCCAGTCCTTCTGAGACAGCTAAACAAGAGTTGTCCTCTGTGCCTCAGCCATGTGCCACTCAAAATGCTTTTAATGAACAAGCATGGCAATTAAGGCCCCTCCTAAGAACAATATCCTTAAAATAGGACAGGGATATGGTGAGAACTGCCAAACCATAATATTTGAGAAAGATGGGGAGAGAGCTAACTAACATATCTTCCCACAGATCAATAAGTTAGGTGAGCCTTTGGAGTACAGTAACTCCTAATGTTCCTCTTGGTGCAACACTGCCCAGCTGTGGCAAATTAACACAATTAAGACCTGTACAGAAAATTAATACAATCTCACTCCTACACCCCAAAACACAAGTTACAGATTGTCTCTTAAATGTAAATAAATCTACCTCAAAAATTATTTTTCATGCAGACAACCATCACTACATGTTATGCACTTATTTTCTGATATGCATGAAGATGTACTTTATAAGAAAAATTACCTGTAGAAGCAGCCTTTGAAAGAATCTCAAATAAATCTCACATGATCTTCAGCAAAGAGTATAAATAGTGTAAAATAATTTGTCCTGCCTCCACCCTGGCAAACCAATGTCTTATTAATTAGAAATGAAATGTTTACACTACCAATGTACTTATATCTGCTCCAAATCATTCATTTGTAGAGCTAAATGAGTAATTAGTAACAATCTGATGGATTCTGTTTGTTGTTTGTTTACAATATATTAGTAATGAGACCACAGCTCTCTTCTGTTTAGCTGGTGTTTGACATTGAAGGGTTCTTAATCTGGACTGAAAAGTCAAAGCTGTCTGTTTCCTGAAAATCATTCAATTTACTTCACAATGCACAACTTGTGTTCCCTAAGTAAATGAGCTGGTAAGCAGTTGGGAATCGAATTCAGACATATTATTTTCAAAACTGAACTTTCATAAATAGAATACTAGAAACATTTGACAGCATTTTCTCCACAAATAATCTAACACACACATGTGGAGAGACAATAAACAGATTTTGAGAACACCTGAAAAAAAAAAATTAACAATATCTAGAAGATACTGAGTGAAGTTTTGCTGTATTCTTTTATTGATTCACGTACCCTTCAAATCTCTAATTGGCCAAAATGTTACATTGCTGCCTTAATTAATTATTTCTGTCCTCCCTGGGCATGTTTTCATGATCTCTCCCTCACTTAAAGCCATTTTATATATAGTTATGCATACCATACTGTATTCATAAGGGAACATTGAATTGTTTTCCATTTTATTATAAGATGTCACAAAACAGTGTTGATGCTTCTTCAGTTAAACTGAGATAGCAATAAGCATATCAGAAAACTGACAAGATGTTTAATGTAGTTAGACTCTTCTAAAAAGATAGGGTCACTCCTTCCATTTCCAGTAGTGCATACAGAGAATAGCTGAGGCATCTGTCTTTAGAATGCCATGGCATTTTTATACACTGATGCAAAACCAGAATGCTTTATTAACTCAGAAGAGGGTTTTCCACTCTCACCTCCAGTTGTAAGAATTTGTGAAGTGGGCAACTGCAAAAGCATAAGTGGTGTTTCAAGCAAGAAGAGACACTGCAAACCTGAACAGAAAGAGTGTAGCAAAGGAAGAATTCATTGCATCATTTTTTTTTTCCCGGTTCTGCACTCCCTTAAGCGATTCTAATCCCTAAAAATTAAATATAGAGAGTATTAAGGATTTAGACAAGTTTAATTTTCATGAGCAGGAAGGATTTGCCATAAAATACCAAGATTTATTTTGTGTTTCACACCAGGGTGAGCATGTCTGCAGAATATATTCTTTTGCCCCTAACTGACAGCAGGTGAGGGGAAAGAACACTGGCTGCTGGGATAAGGGCTTTACCTGTGGGATGTCAGCACAGCTGCACAACCATCCTGAACTTCCTTCAGTATGGTTTTCCAAAGGTAACGTTTAGAGCAGGGATCCATCCCAGAGCTAGGTTCATCCTACAGGAAAATTACAATACAGGTGCATGGGAAACATACCACAGACACAGTCCAGCATGAAGAATTAGCAAAGTTCACAATAAAATCATCTTTTTATGTAAGAAAATCTACATTTTCAGAAGGTCAATTAAAGCACATCCTGATCAGGGTGGGGTGTTTTTTTTTCATTTTTCAGTTTCATTTCTAAATTTGTAGAAGGCACTTTTTATTAAATAATTTTTATATATAAATAATGTTCATATATTATATAATAAAATAGCAAGTATGATATTATTTATAAAGATACTTCATGGTAGATAAATATCTATGCTTAGTCGTACATATACACACACATGTAATTTTTTAAGAGAAGAGACTTGTAGGTGTTTTTCCTCATTTTCTGGGAGTTTAGTGCCTGTCTCTGTTCCATCACCCCCAAGTCCTTCTCCTCAGAGCTGTTTTGGGACTGCACTAGAACACAAATAGAGGCTGGGTGGAGGCTGGATTGAGAACAGACTGGAGGAGAAAGACTCAGGGGTGGTGGTTGATGAAAAGCTCAACATGAGATGGCAATTTGTGCCTGCAGCCCAGAAAGCCAAACATATCCTGGGCTGCATCAAAAGAAGCATGGCCAGTATGTTAAGTGATTTTCCCACTCTACTCTGCTCTTGTACACCTGGAGTACTGTGATCAACTGGGGAGCCCCCAACAGAAGAAGGACATTTATGTCTCAGAGAAAGTCTGGTGGAGGACCACAAAGATGATCAGAGAGGGCTGGAGCACTTCTCCTATGAAGCCAGGCTGAGAGAGTTGGGGTTGTTGAGCCTGGAGAACAGAAGGCTCCAGAGAGATCTTATAGCAGCCTTCCAGTATCTTAAGGGAACCACAAGAAAGCTGGAAGAGCATGTAGTGATAGGACAAAGGGACAATGGCTTTAAACTAAAAGAGGGGAGGTTTAGGTGAGATACTAGAAAGATATCAAAGAAATATGATTGATTAGAAATATTGAGAAGGCTGAGGTTCTCAAGGATTTTTTTCATCAATCTTCTCTGGCAAGTGGTCCAGCCTCATCACAAAAGCCACATCAGGTGAAAGCAGGGACAGCAAGAATGAATTACCCCCCACTGTAGGAGAACAGGTACATGACCATCTATAGGACCTGAAGGTGCACAAGTCTATGAGACCTTATGGGGTCCACCCATAGGTCCTGAGGGAGCTGGCAGATGCAGTTGCTAAGCCTTTTTCCATAATATTTGAGAGATGATGGTGTTCTGGTGAAGACTGGAAAAAGTAGCATGGCCCCTGTTGTTAAAAACAGGAAAAAAGGCGGCCTGGGGAACTACAGGCTGGTCAGTCTCACTTCTGTGCCTAGCAAGATCATGGAACAGATCCTTCTGGAAAATCTGCTGGGGCACATGGAAGATGAGGAAGAGACTGGTGACAAACAACATGGCTTCACTAAGTGAGACCAGCTTGGTGGCCTTCTATGACAAGGCTACAGAGACGGTGGATAGTTGCAAAGCACCTGATGTCATCTATCTGGATTTGTGCGAGGCATTTGACACTGTCCCACACAACTTCCTGGCCTCCAAACTGACAAGGCGTGGATTTGACAGGTGGACCACTTGATGGATAAGTAATTAGTTGGATGGCCACACACAGAGAATTGTGGTCAGTGCTTCAGTGTCCAAGCAGAGGCAATGACGAGTGGTATTCCTCAGGGGTCGGTATTAGACCACTGCTGTTTAATATCTTTGTTGCAGACATGGACAGTGGAATAGAGAGTATCCTCAGAAAGTTTTCTGATGATACCAAGCTGTCTGGGGTGGTTCACACCTTAGAGGGGAGGCAGGTCATCCAGAGGGACTTTGACAGCCTAATGAAGTTCAACATGGCCACATGCAAGGTTCTGCAGCTGGGTTGGTGCTACCCCAGGCATAAATACAGTCTGAGGGGGGAATGGATGGAGAGCAGCTCTGAGGAAAAGGACTTGGGGGTGGTAGTAGATGAGAAGCTTGATTTGAGACACCAGTGTGGACTTGCAGCCCAGAAGGCCAATTACATCCTGGGCTGCATCAAAAGAAGCATGGACAGCAGGGCCAGGGAGGTGATTCTGCCCCTCTACTCTGCTCTTCTGAGACCTCTCCTGGAATACTGTGTACAGCTTTGGAGCCCCCAGCACAGGAAATATAGAGACCTGTTGGAGAGGGTCCAGAGAAGGGCCACAAAGATGATCAATGGGTTGGAGCACTTCTTCTATGAGGACAGGCTGAGAAGGTTTGATCTTTGAGGACCCTTCCAAGCCAAATCATTCTATGATTCTCCCCTACAGGCATATCTGCCTTAGGAACAAACAAGTGGAGAAGTCTAAAGACTCCTGTCTGCCTGCACTTCCTAAACCATAGCCAGAAGTGGATAATATATTTGCATTCAACATCTTCCTGCAGTTACTCCCAGAATGCCATCAAGAGGAACTCTCACCCATGGTGGAAAGTAACTAACAATGCAGTCAGTGTTGCCCAATGCAAACAAAACATCCAAACTAATGCTTATTTTGGTGCTTAGTTACCAGTGGCAGAGATTGAAAAAACTCCGTTTAATCTCTTATTATCTGTGGATAGCTAACAAAGAGAATGTGAAAAGCAATAAAAACAAAGCAACCCACTCTATTACCTAAACTCATAGCTATGATCCTAAATGTAATCTAGAAGTAGTTGTTTATATTGGTATCTTTGCTTTCACACACACACACACACACACAAAAAAGCCTTTTAAATACTGAGCAACGCATTTAAAATCTGCTAACTTTCTAAACCCAGCTAAATGTTTTAAAGAATTTGACATGTTTAGGTACTTTTCTTTCCTCTTGTCATTACATATGCAATAGTCAGTGCCCTGAAGCAAGAAGCAAGATACTTGCAGTAGCATGCTGTCATAAAAACATTAGAAAACAGTGGGAGCTTTTTCTAAAATAAGGAGAAAGTACTGATTTAAGGTGATCTCCTCCTTTTACTAGCTGAACCAGGGTCAGTTTAAGCATAAAACGTAAATAAAATAATTCAGCTCTGAAGTGAGGTGATGCTAGGAAACTGGAAGCAGTAAAATGTGACTCATCTTCCAAAACATGAACCCCTTGAGAACATCAGTTATATCTGGTTCCACTTAGCCTACAATCTGTTACTGGAAGTGTTATTTTCCCCCCTAATTCTGGGAAGGCAGATTCCCTCCAATGGTTCTGAAAGGTTTGTTCCACTATTGAACTTCAAGCCAAGGCTTAAGAAAAGGTTGTTCAATCTGGTGAAACAATAGGCAATGATAAGATAGAAAATGTGGTGTCATGATGATGCAGCTCCCAAATTTTTTGCTCTTGAATACAAAATACATGGTTTAAGCTGGAAAAGCCAGACAAAGTCCTAGGTGAACAGTAGGATGCAAACAAAATTGCTTGCAATAAATTCTTCAAATTAATATCATTCAGGTGTATTAGGTCAGTTGTGTGATTTGTGAATCCAACAAAAATATAAGAAAAAGTCAAATGTATGAAGCACAACACAGAATGGAATATGAGTATCCTGAAAAAGCTGGGTCAGTAACTAATAGCACCAGGTCCAAAGTTCTAATTAAAATAATATCTTTAAAGGAGCCAGTAGAACTATTTTTATAATGTTATATACAAAGCAGAGAATACATAAAGTGTTAATATATTTTACATTAAATTATTTTCTCTTCTTCTACAAAAGGAAACCTCAAGAAAATTATCCATTTGGGCCATGGGATAAAACAATTGCATTGTGCACGTTTAAGGCCCTCTTTTCCCCTGATCATCTGATTGCCTCAATGAGGAAAGGAAAAAAAAATAAAATAAAAGGAAAGAAAAGAAAAAACCAACTCCACTTACTATTTTTGTGAGTAATGGAAAATAAAATAAGTGTTTATATAGTAGAACAAAGAGGATAGTTGTACATCCAGGTATCAATCACTTCCTAAAGTATTAGAGAAACATACAAGAACAAAATTCAAAGCTATTTATCATAGGCACAGTATTACCTTTACTCACCAATAAGAGTATTTGGGGTTTACCAACTAAAGCCAGAGCAGTAGAAAGCTTCCTCTTTGTGCCAGCACTGTAGGTTCTCACCAATTTGTCAGCGTGGGCATTGAGGTGTAACCGGTTAACAAGGTCCTCTGCAACCTGGGGTTCAGAAATGCAAAGGTCAGCAAAGATGAGCCTGGTTAGGTGTTGTTTGTGTTTAGATTGGAAAGAACACTCTGCTCATCCACATTAAGCAATTTACATGTATTTTATTTACTTACCCTTCTTTACTGTACATTATTAGTTTTGAATCCCAGACATAGAAAAGCTGCTCCAGGAACCCTCTGTTCTCCAGAAAGAATAAGGATTTTCTTACATAGAAAATCTGACTTTGCCATTGCTTGTAACAGTCATTTGCATTCATTGCATGTTGATGGGTCAGTGATCTAAAATGTTGCTTATTTTAACTCATTATTTGGTATTTATTTGCTCAATTATTTTAGTGACTCCAAAGCAGGAGACAAAATTCCGTATCAGTTACAAAAACATTTATATGGCAGAAAATCAAGTCACAGCTCAAGGATTTAAAGTTTCTTAAAGACAAAAGGTAACTTAGTGTTAAATCAATATACATTTCTAACAACTGAGAGGGGTAAGCTGACCCTAGCTGGTTTGGTTGTAACTGCTTAAACAAGTATGTGTGATCTGAGTAAGCTGGACAGGAACATAAAAACAGCTGGAGACAGTGTTCATGCTGTCCTCTGTGGCCTTTCTTTACCTAACAGAGACAGTTCTAATGTACAAGGCTCACTCAAATGTTAGAGAATTTTAAATCTAGCAAGAGCTTTGCTCCACCTATATCACCAATCACTGCTGGACCATCAAGAGAGACCTCATGCAAGACCACAAGAAATGCAGCAGCATTTTTTCTATTCACCACTGCCAGATGCACCCAGCAAATAACCCCAGAGAGAAAAGAGAAAAAACACTTGAGTAAGATAAGACTTACTGTAGTCTGCAGCCCCCAAGGAGACTGAATCATGTATCAGGTATTAACATAATGCTCTTTGTAGGGAGCAACATTAAAAAGAATTGACTTTGCAAGATCTACAATTCTACGCATAAAATCTTCCCACCTATCTGTTACATACTCAAGCCTTCAGTGCACAGATACCCATGACTACGCCATCTCCTGATTTTGTACAAGGAGAGAATCCTAGCAAGGATTCTAGGATTTTGCAACATAAGGTTTACTTAAAGTAAAAAGAGAGGGGTGAGAGTAATTTCATAGTACCCACTTTGCCACTGCTTCGGATGTGCAGATCTTTCAAGATTAACCTTGCAGGTCACTGCAGTACACACCACAACCTGACTAGATATCTAGGGTGTGCTTCTTTGGTGCAAAATGTATCACAATCACAGAATTGTCACAGTTGGAAAAGACCTCTAAGATCAACAAATCCAACTACCAACATCCACCACTCCAAATAAAATATGTATTTATCGATATCTGTACCACCTACTAGAGCATGTCCTGAAGCTCCTCATCTACGTGGTTTTTAAAAAACTCCAGGGATGGTGATTCCACCACTTCCCTGGATAGCCCATTCCAATGCCTAACTAGTCTCTCAGTAAAGAAAATCTTCGTGGCATCTAGTCTAAACCTTCCCTGGTGCAATGTCAAGCCATTTCCTCAAGTCACTGTTCACTTGAGAGAAGAGACCAGCACCCACCTCCCTACAACCTCCTTTCAGGTAGTTGTAGAGAGCAGTAAGGTCTCCTCTCAGCCTCCTCTTTTCCAAACTAAATATTCCCAGTTCCCTCAGTGTCTCCTCACAGGGCTTGTTCTCCAGACCCTTCACTATCTTGGCTGTCCTCTGAACTCACACCAGCACCTCAATTTCCGTATTGTAATGAGGGTCCCAGAACTGGACACAGTACTTGACATGTGGCCTCACCAATGCCAAATACAGGGAAACAAACACTTTTTCTGCTGGCCCCACTGTTCCTGATACACATGATTCCTTGGCCACCTGGGCACACTGCTGGCTCATATTCAGCCAGCTCTTGATCAACACCCCCAGGTCTTTTTCTGCCTGGCAGCTTTCCAGCCACCGCTCCCCAAGCCTGTAGCATTGCATGGGGTTGCTGTGACCAAAATGCAGGACCTGACACTTGGCCTTGTTAAACTTCATTTTATTGGCCTTGGCCCATGGGTTCAGCCTTTTCACATTCTTTTGCCGAGACTTCCTCCCCTTGAGCCGATCAACACTCCCACCGAACTTGGTGTTGTCTGCAACTTTACTAAGGAAGCATTTAATGCCCTCATCTAGATCACTGATGAAGATATTGAACAGGACTGGACCTAAAACAGATCCCTGGAGAACACGACTGGACACCCATTCACCAACTGGATTTAACTCTGTTGCCCAGAGCTCTGTGGGCCTGGCCACGTGCCCAGTTTCTAACTCAACAAAGAGTATCCAAAGAGTATCAAAGTAGAACAGATCACAACAGCAACATAAAGGTAGTATTAGCCAGCTTTGTTACTACTAATCATTTACCAGCTGCACCTAAAAAACCTGCTATTCCTACTGTCTTTCTTAACCCTTGCATTTCCAAGGGAGAACATTTCCAGGACACGCTTCAGCAAATACAATAGAGAACTCATTCTTCCTTTTATTTTTTTCTTTAATGTATTATAGTGAAATGAGGCAATCAGGTGCCACTAATTGCCAGGTAGTGGGCATGAGCTTGTGTTAAGCCCACCTGTGCCTGATTAGGGTGGGCCCCTACTGCACATGAGCAGGATTGGGGGCCAATAAAGCTCACACCTGAGGAAGCCAGGGAGGAGGTCACTTTTGGAGCAGTAGCACCGATCCAGGCTGGTCAGCCCTGAGGGCATTAGACTCAGAGCACTATTCCTGAGTTTCTGCTGGAACACCTGGTTGGACCTTGGAGCGCCGTGCCCTAAAAGAGGTTCGTCTTGCTACAATGTATGTCAAGATTTCCAGTAATAACAGTCTCAGCTGCATTCATATGACCTAAAAAGCAACAAAAACCTCATTTGCATGAAATTAGAGGTGTTATGTGTTAGGTATATTGTGGAGGAGCCTGTACATCTCCATTATAACTTCATTTATCTGTATAACCACTGGTATCTTGGGGTTTCTATGATTTACTATGAAGTAAAAATGAATATCCTTTTAAAGTACTTTAAACTAAATTCAGAATTGAACATGTGACAAATCTTTAAACAGACACACACAATTATGCAAGAGATTTACAATTCTAATGATTTCTTTCCTTTAGGGAATGTGAGATATATACACAAGCACCTTTCTCTCTCTCCTTGTCATATTAATCACGATGTTCTATTTCTGGTTTCAATTACTTTCAGCAGTGAAGAGTAAGGAGATACATCAATTTATTTAGTAAGTTGGCAACATTGAGGCCAAATTAAAAGACACAGTTATACACAAATATGTATATCTTGAGTGCATTTGAACCATAAAGATGTTTTACATCTAGTCATGGCTGTAGTAATGTGTTTAAACTCTTTCCTTCCTCCTCCCCTCATCCAATACAGATTATACAAGACTTCAAAGCTAACAATTTACAGCTAACAATTTCCCAGTATTATTTAAAATTATATACTTTACATGCATCAGTTTGAACATATTTAGCAGAAGTTGATTTTCCCAAAATTAATTTGGACTTGTTCCCCACCTCTGGAAAAGGCATTGGAATGAGCCCTTCAGTGCGTAAAATCAAATTTTCTAATACTTTGTGCATTTCCTAATGACTCCATTCATTCCAGAAGAGACAGTAAAGTAACTTGATTTTTTGCATACGTGTTAATATTCCAGGGGGTGAAGGTTGAGTAGGAATGGTGTCCTCTATCAACCAGGGAACCTCACTTAAACCAGGGACCTACCTCACTGAAAAGGAGCAAGTGATGCTACTTATGTAGTAGCTAATGCTAATGTTTTTCCACTCTTTTTAATAGCTACCATTAATAACCAAGTAAAAAATTAAGTAGTGCTGAGAGTTATTAGTTAGCACGTCTGCCAGAAAAACTTGTGGGTTGCAAAATCTCAATCTATTAGAATACCAGAAATGTGATAGCATGTCTATCCTGACTGGAATGGCTGTATGCATCAATGTGTTAATTTTGCATTATTTCTGACAAAATAAATCTGATGCATTTATTCTTCTATTTTATTTTGAAGAAACACTCATAAAGCAAACCTGACCTAATACTGAAAATATGTATCGTATCTAATACAAATGTAATAAGCATGGGATGAATTCTAGAGTGATCTTAAAAATAGCTATACACTTCCAAAACAGACAATTAAAGTATCAGGTTCTGACAAAAAGTAAATGCAGCATAGTTTGAACATCCTAAATAACAATAACTCATCTATTCCATACCAAATAGTACTTACTCTTGTTCAGAGTAAACTCAGAATTGTTAGATTTCTTATGTTAGGAAAGTGTATACTCATGGTTAACCTTGTAGGGGGAAATACTACTTTACTGTACACACTGATTCTCCTTGGGATTCAAAAAACAAAACAAACCAGAAAAACCAAACCCCATCATGGATGCAAAGAATAAATGAATTCACATATTTCTGTTTCCTGCAGCTACAGAGTTTATAAGGAATATACAGAAGTCAAGGAGATTACAGTGTCAGTGCAAAAATCTTCCTGGAGAGTCATTGTAAAGACAAATCATTCTGACATTCCAAGAAGTTGCCTCTGAATATCTGATGAAGGTTATTTTTAGATTTGAAACACAAGGTTTAATGCAAATGGGAGACATAATTTAACATTGTTTTGATGTTATATTTTTTTACAAACTCTATCTGTCTTTTGGAACAAATTGACATATTGAAACTTGATGTATTAAAGAAACAAAAATAAGTACTAAAAATACTGTGTTAAATGAATATCTGTCTGAAGAGCTGAAAAGCTCTAATTTTTCTGGTGTTGCATCAGAAAGAAACTTTCAGAGCAGTTTGGAAAGTAAAGTATAACTTCACATTACATGAGCTCAACACTGATAGCAAATGACCCATTTTTCTCCTCCTTTCCCATCCAGTTAATTACTGTTTTGGAACATTAAGTGCACTCAACTTTATGTCAGGCACTTAGCTCCTGCTGCTGATAAATCTGTCTAGAAAAGGATTTGATCCTTGAAGTTCGTGCTTCAATAGGTTATTTTAGCAGCAACACATCCTGTAAGTCACCTGTCTGCTTGCTAGTTCATTAAAAAATGAAGTGAATGAGTGTTGCTTTCCACTTCAAAAACATGTACTCTCCAGAATATATCCTCTAGAATATTTACCACGTTTGCATAAACACTACCTGGTAAACATCCAGAGGCAGGCTTGAAGTGCTGTATCATAGGCAAGAGGGAATGAGAAAATAACAGCTTACGTTTCCATACAGCTGCCATTCCAAAGCATCCCCAGACCTTATTTTCTCTATAGGCAACTAAAATGCACATTTTATCTAGGCAACAGCCATTTCTGAGTTGAAACACAGCATCTGTTCAACACTTGACATCAATGCCACATAGTCAGAAGAGCCTGCCGACAAAAACATTCGTTTTCCTCTGAGAGATCTACATTTCAGTATTTAAAGAAGGTAAACCATAGTAGCTAAATATTATTTGCAGGAACCCTTTGATGCCTTGATTCCAAACATATGGCAACAAAGTCTACTTTGCAACCTATGAAGACAAAAAAATAGGACAACAGAAAAGAAGAACAGTCTGTATCGCAAATGTGGAACTAAGGCACAGAAGGTTCCCCATCAAGAATTGTCTAAGGCTACACCTACATCATCTAACACCCAGGATAATCAGAAGATTAGCAGTTATCTTCTCCCAGTGCACCATAGTAACATAACTCATCTCTAAATAATACAGAATTTATTTTGATCCACTTGAAGCAGGACCCATGTGGGAATTACATCATTTGAAGAACTGTTCCCCAAAATGTTTTTGAGAAGTGCCATTGGAATAGCTGTGTACTAACTGCCCAGGGAATAGCTGGATCTGATCATAAAATGATCATATCCAATTATTCATAAACTTCTGCATTTGGTATGGGTTTTATGAATGCCAGACATTTCAGAAAGAACACTATTCTCACATTATCTACAGAGAATGTCTATGAAGCCATGTTACCCTTGTGGCTCCTCACTGAATACACACAGTAGTCAACATTTGCAGTAGTGTTTGCTTACATATGCACATGCAGAGAGACACCCTGAAGGCACAGCATGGAAATCTATTGGTGTTGCCCAGCTCACCACAGTCTGGAAAACTTCCCAGGCACCCGAGAAAAATTCAGTGCAGCATGGGACATTTTGACTCATGAAACCCAAGTCCTTAAGCACACCACAGATCTTTCTTCATTCACAAGCTTCTACATAGCTCCTGCTCCTCGCCCTCCCAACCAATTGCTGCTGGGAGGACAAATGACCAAATGACCATTCATCAGTCCAGCTGTAACAGCAAGATTCATTTGCACACACACAGACACACTCTCTTCTGCCACCTGGAGCTGATGGGGCTTGCACAGAATGTAAAATTAAAGTGCTAACAGCCCATCATAATATATGGATCAGTTCACACTTCTCAAAGCTACTGTTTCCACTTGTTTGCAGGTGAGACACAAAGAGAAGATTATGACACCAATAAGAAGGTACCTGCCAGTGCCACGTGAACTGCTTTTCCTCACACCTCTGAGTACTAAAGTAACACAACAGCTGAGCATCTGCAACTTGGGAGTCAGAAAGGTAGCACAGTGGTAGAAGCCCTACTCAGCTCTCCCTTAAAGACACCCCTATTGGCAAATTCCAGTCAGTTATGAAAGGAAACCTTTCAATAAGGCTGATGAAATTATTTTAACTGTGTGGAAGTCCTTCTTAGCCTGCCTCATTGGCTAAGGGACAAGGGAGACAACAAGCAGCATTCTCAAGTTTACATGGAGAATCCTAGAACAACTATATGGACTAATCTATGCACCAGGAATGACAGACAGTAATTTTGTATCACCCTCCAGTTTTCTCATGTTAATAGACGTGCAAATAAGGACAAGACACTGAGCTACTGAAGTCCAGGACAGATCAGAAACTTCCATCTGCAGAGACAGAAAAAAAACCCCACATTTTACACTACATCCCTTTGGTATGTAATTTCTGATATTGCCGGACAGATTACCTCAATTATAGAAAAAAAAATTTACTGCTTCCCATTCATCGTAGCTACATCTGTATCTGTAAATTCAAAACCTCTCAGTGACATTCCCAGATATTTCCATTATCTGTGCTAGTAAGGTCTTGAAGCATTATCTGATGGGGCTTTGCCCTCCTCTCCTTGAACAATTCCAGGCCTGGTATGCTAGCTGGAATAGTTTAGCAACTGCTCCCAGCAGGTAGTTTGAATGCAGCCACCATCTTGTGAGGTTCAAGACATTTACTATCAGAGTGCTGGCAGCTGACATCTCAGAACCCAAATGTTTGGTTTATTTATATAACCATTCAACAATTTTTTTATTCTTTCAGAGGTTAATCCCACCTCTGAAGAAAGATTTCTCAGAGATGCATGACTCAGAACACATGATGTTCCCTTAGCTCTCTAAGTTTGATAATGAAGGTATTGAACCCTTAATTTCATTTTCTTAAGAGTTTTTGTGCCTGGGATTTCATTTCATTAGTGTTATTTTACTACCCTCAGTTATGCTATTGTTTTGTATTTGGCAGGAAAAAATCCATATTGTTTAAATACAGTACTGGTAATGAAAAATTTTATTACTAAATCTGTTAAAATGAAAAATTAGATATTTTCTCATGTAAAAGAAAAGAACTCTTGTTTTATAAACTACACAATCCAGCCTGGCTTTAGCTCCCCCTGAAAATCTGTTCTGGATGGTTACCTTACGGATATCCGGTTTTGAAATTCCACGCAGTGTGCAGTAATAATAAAGATGCTCCCAACCAGTTAAAAGTTCATCAAGGGCATCTTGCTGTGGACAATAGCCAATGAGAATTCCTTCAGAGCCAGCAGACAGTATATCCAATTCAGACCTGTTTAAAGAAATAGCCAAAGAGTTGAATGTTGTTTTTAAAAACCACAGTCCTGGGTTTCACCCTTGGTATACAGTCTTCAAAACAAACACACTAATGCTCAACACCATAGGCAAATGAGTTTGAATCTCTTCTCTGTGATCATTTACCATGGTACCACCCACACACAACAGATGCTTTTTGTCCCTTTCAGATCAGCACTGTCACCCACGCATCACTGTTCTAACAGTGTGAGTGTCAAGGGGAACAGATCAGCACAGGGTGAGATCTGTGAGAGTCAGTTCTTACCAGATTTACCTCCCTTATCTTTTTGGTAGACCTTGCTCCAAGATGTATTTCAAAAAAATACTGCATGCATCACATTCAATATTAAATGGGCAGTAGTTGAGAGACAGAGAGAGAAATGTTGCTATGTATTCCTTGTGTGTGAATTGCTTGCATTCACTAACCAGGAGTCAAACAAAATGCAGAATATCAAAGCCTAGTAGGTTAAAAAACAATGCAGAAAAATAGCATAAAATTATCCAGATTTAAGAGACTTTGGCCACCACTTTGTAGATGTACATTATTACTTGAAATTATATTCATTGCTAAGAAGCAAGCTTGATTGCAAGGGTGTCTCATTATCCATAATGACTCTAAATCTATCCTATTTATTCCAACATTTAATTCAACATTCAATGATGCTGATTTACATGTGCAGAAAAGACCTGTCAAAATTAAGATACTTAATGATAATAAGATATGAACTTTGAAAGAAAAAGTTTTAAAAGGTTCTGAACAACAGAATGGTTTTCCGCTTAGTGGTTTTATAAATTTCTGACTAAAAGAACTAAATATATGATTAATCATTTAGACACAAAGTAAATTTATTAAATGTATGATCTAAGAATACCATCACTGGTGAAAATATAAATATGTATCTCATTTTAAAAAGATCCAGGAGTCTGGGGAGAAAAAGCAAACACAAATACTTCGTTTTACATAATGAACCACAGTATCAAAATATATTTTAATGCTATCAAAAAATAAATTATCATGATTATGATGAACCTTGCTGGGGACTAATTAGAATAGTCCTTTGCTCTTAATGGCAAAGATATAAAATTTTAGTGTTTTTTTCAGGTTTGGATGATGTTGAGGAAGTTAACTCTCTCTAGGCATCTCCCTAGTCAAAGGCTTAGCAAAGAAGAAAAGCAATGATAGGGGTAAGAGGATATCAGAACTGTACCATCCTCATTAATATAACTATAGATTATTTTAAATGAAATCTGTATATAGTTCTCATCAGTTCAGTTTCCATCCATATCTAAATCAAATTTAACATTTCTTAGGGTTTCTCTACCATAAGATATGGACTGATTAATGTTGATTTTTTTGCATAACCGGTCAGAAGCATTGGACTCCTTTTTTTAATGAACTCTAACGAAGTGAAACACTATCCACAGTGAAATGCTATCTGGATGCTGATGAAGAGAGAGATGTGTCTGAGCTTTGTTCTAGTAGGAAGATTAAGGCACACTAACAAGGTTTCATTATGATGCAGCTGCTGTCTTTGGAGAAACAGAAGACTGGGCTTTTCAGTAATATGCTAAGTTCAGTCACAAGAGAACAAATCACACCCAGGGGTAATTTCAGGGACGTTTACTCAGCATGAACCCTGTAGCTGGATAGAAACATCTAGTCTGGAATGGGTCCATACCATGAAGAACAAAAAATAAGTATGCATGACTGCAAAAAGTAACAGACAGCTAATGTTCTTCAGCTAGAATTATATTAGACAATAATTACTCAGTTTGCATCAGGAAATACAATCACATCAGCACCCTTAGTGCTAACTTCAGAGAGATTTTAGTGTTGTGCCTCCCATAAAGCACACAGTCTTTGATGAATAGTATCACACCCACTGACCTTTAGCTTTCATTAAGGAAGAGTACAGTGAGAACAGATCATTTAATATTTTTAGTCATTTTGGTTCTTATCTTGCAACTTCATCCATTAGTGCTGACCTTGAACACTTGGAGTCCCCATTAATAAAGATATGCTATTGTATTCACTACAGGCCTCATGGGCCTAATTTTTTTCCATCCCTCTATCTGTCAAAGCAGAAAACAATCTAACCAGAAGGGAAAAAAAAAAAAAAAAAAAAGAAAAGTATATGAGGATTATAGCCTTGTATTGAGACTTATTTGGTATGTATAGCACAATGACTGCTCCTCCCTCAGTAAATCACTGCTTTCTAAATAAAAAAGCTGAAGCTCATCCTTCAGCTTTGGTCAGCCAGGTCCTAGGCTTCTTTTTAATATTGAAAGAATAGATGAAAGAAAAACACGGCATAATTTTAAATTTTATTACATATCTTGCAATAGAAAACTGCCCTCATCTCTAAAAATTTATTTTCTTTGAAATTTAGTTAATTTCTCAGATTTCATTTTCATGGGTCTAAATGAAATGAACGCTTCATGTAGTGATGGTATGACACCAGAGAACCTTTTCACTAAATGATATGCTGTAGATACTTTACCTTTTTATAAACAACAAAAAAATAATAATTCTGATGTCATCTATCAATTTATAATCCTCTTCTTCCTTAAGAAATATCTGCATATGTTATGTAATCAGAAAAAAACTGGAAATGTATTTTTGTAATATTTTCTGAAATATAGATTAACATGCAGCAAAATACTGATATTTTTTTTCCTTTCAAGCTACAGAAAAACAGACATTAGTTTTCTGACTTTTTGTTATCAGCATGGTAGCACTTCTCACTAGGCCATTCCTATAAACATTAGGACATACAGGAAGAAAAAAAAATCAGCTCATTTTATAAATAAAGAACATTTAAGTACAGATTACAAACCCTCTCAGGCTTCTTCTCCATAGAACAGTAGACACAATTAATTCCTCTGGTTATTACAGAGACTAGATTTGGTTTGTATTTGTTCCATAGCTTACAGGTAGCTGTGGGGTGATATTCAAGGGTACACCTCAGTTTCAAGTTTCCAGACAGAATTCAACTGGAACAGATTGACCAGAGAAGCTGTGGCTGCCCTCTCTCTCAGAGTTTTCAAAGCCAGGTTGGATGAGCTTTGAGCAACCTGGTCTAGATGAGAAGTATCCCTCTCCATGGCAGGGAGGTTGGAGTAAATGACCTCTAAGGTCCCTTCCAGCCTCAGACATTCTGTGATTCTATTATTTATTGCCCTTCAACATCAGACTTATGGCTGGTTTTGGGGAAAAAATGATTTTTGACTCCACTGTACACTTTGATTCACTTTTTCTGAAGTTTTGAATTCAGCTAAAATAAAGGTAATTATATATATATATAGCACTTACAATGGATTCTGAGGAGAGATAAATTCAATTAATTAGGCAAAATTAAGTATAAATTTACAAATTGCAAAAGTAGTTAGACATTCCATTGTACTCATAACTGAAAATTCAATTCCATGCATACTAATGCTCAATTAATGTAAAAATCAAGGTTAAAATATAATGAATGTAACTATAGCTTAATTATAATTAAGCTAATTATACTGATATACAGTGTAAAAACAGCTATCTCAGCCATTATATTGATGTAAATTTATTCTGCTTTTCAAGCTAAGCTATTTGAAATACATTTTTAATTATTTATCAAGATGAATATCATAACTTTCAAAAGACTCCAAGTTTCAGCTATAAAGAATTATTTTACTTTTCCTTCTTTGGAGAGTAGTTCTTTGGTCCTATGACTGTAATCCAACAGATGAGATGACTGACAATTCAAATAGGACAAGGAGTTGCTGCCATGGAGGATCTCTCTGTGCAGAAGGGAGATGGAAGTTCATGGGAGATAAATTAATTATGTGAGGAAGACTGCCAAGTGCTCCAGTGGGGCAACATCTGAGCATGATGGTACGCAGCTCACTTATTTCTTCCCTTTGCACTGCAAGAGAGACTTTGCTCTAAATATGAACTTAAAGCCAACTCTATTCAATAAACCACAAAAGCAAAGACTGCAAAAGAGAGAGTGCAAAAAGGCAATCAAACCAATAGTTCCATTATTTGTTATTTTACACTGATCTTGACAGGGAACTTGGTCAATGGATTTTGACTCTTCCAAGCTGTGGGAGGCTTTATGATATAGAGTGACTGAAGAAGCTTTAGACACAAATATGGAAAGGGGAAGGAAACAAAGAACCAACAATGTATGTTTAAAAAATGTACAGTGTACATAAAAAATCTATACTATACATTAAAAAAATAAAAGAAAAATGTTGGAACAGATGTACAGCATCTGATGATACATCAACGCGGCAGAGATTCAAAGACAATGAAGATCTACATTATTCTCCTGATTTTACTCATTTTTAAGTATCAGATTTTCTTAGTACATATTTAATACAGACATTATGTCTTCAAATTATTTCTCAGAAAAAGTAATAACAAAAATGTCTGTAGGTTTATACATCAGAATTTAGCCAGCTCAGACAATGGTGGTAACGTAGTTACGGCAGTAGAGATAGCATAAGACAATCTGAGTCCATTTGTAGAGCAACAGAGAACACAAAATATCTTCCAAATGTCAAGTGGACCATGCAGTTAAATGTTTTGCATATTCAACAACTTCTTTGTATGGATATTGTTCAAAAGCTAGAGTCTCTTAATAATTTATAGCACTATATTTTGTAAATACAGGTAAGTAACCTTCATGAAAATATTTTCCTTTCTAACCATTTTCCTTTTAGCTTTTAATACTTTTACCCTTGACGAGAGGGACTGCTGGTACTTCAGCATCAATATTTTCTTTCCACATCTTCCAAAGTAGCTGATTGAATTCTGCTGGTTTCTTTGGCACTCTTTAATACTGTGTTTGCAAGTATCCCTAATATGGAGACATTCTATATGATAATAAGTTTTATGTTTCATTTGGACAGATATGTCAATGATAATGGCAACGTTAATGAGGTACACAAACTAATAAAAAAGGCAAAATCCCCTGTCAATCATATTTTGCTATTATCTTCACAAGCTTGGCTGTGGTTGGTGATAAATTCCTATTATTTCCCTTTCTGAACTATCTTTATCACCTTACATTTACAGCCAGAATGGGATTGCAAAGGCTAGTTGGTGCTTAAGAACATTTTCTGCAGCAGGATATAAAAATAAAAAAAGCAATCAAGTTTTCAGTGGTCTGCTCAACCTGTAAACTATAAATGTACGTTTGCCATATAAAAGGTAAGATTAAAAATTTAGCCACACAGTGCTTTTAAAATGTCTATTTGATTTTTTAGTGTATCAAAAAAAGAAAAGCTTAATAAAAACAGATCAGAAGCCTTCCCTCTCCCAAAGGAATGCCCCCATAAAGAAGAATGGAAGTAAAATGCGATTTGCAGAATAAAGTTAGCACTAGTATTTAATAAACATTCCTACTTAATAAGACCTCTGCGAATCTCAGTGATATTTAAAACTGTCACACAACATATAGCTTTTTTTTTTTTTCTTTTTACTTAGCTTTTGTTAGGAAAACAGCAACAGTTTTCTTTCAGATTTTCCTAAAGTCAAATAAATCTTTTAGAAGTACTTGAAGATGTGAATCTGTTCTTCTGCCCTGTTAAAAAGGCAGCTGCCACTCAGAAGTACATTTTCCTTATTTTCTTTGATAAGCAAGAAGGAGCCCCCTGAATACAACTTGATTGCAAATGTGTTAGACTCTTTCCATATAACCCCATGAACCTCCAGGATGCTTTAAGCTGAAAGTCCCAAAATTCTGCTTTGCAATTCAAAATGCACTTTTGAAAAAGCTCATCTTCCATTTCTAGTCCCCTGTGTTCTCCAAAGCTGTAAAAGGTGTCCTGTAAAATTAAAGGCTGTTTTTCATGCACCTGCCTCAAAGAGACACTTGTGACTTTGTTTCAAAGTCAGTGAAACTATTACAATAGAAATCAGGAAAATATAGATAGGGTTTTGTTTAGGTTTTTGTTGTTATTTTTCTTAAACAGAAACTTTCAAGCATAGTTAAAAACTATTATGAATTAAGGATTTTTTTTGTATGGGAGTACATCAGTTCATTTCTCCAAGATTTATAATAATAATTTTGCATAGTGATTTCATTCTTTGATCATGAGAGTGCATCATAAGGGTCCATCAGATTACAGTAGCCTGTCCTTTCAGAGTCACAGAGGACAAAAGTTCTGTTCTTTCCAGTCAAACCCAGCAGAGATAGGATCTGCATCTAAGATGATGCCCAAATTATTCATTAAGAATCACTATCAGAGCTAATGTCTGTATGGAAGATATTTAATGACCTAGATTTTCAAGAAGCCTAGATCTGCTGACCAGAAAATGGTCTGCAGCTGTCACCAGCAACTGCTTTCTTCAGCTTACCCTCATCTCACCCTCTGTGCTAGGAATACCAGACCTCTGAGTCTACTCCTGAAGTAAGAAATGAAGAACATTTCTTAGCATGATATCCCTCTTCCTCTATTTCAGGTGTAAATAAAAATCAAGCCACCTAAAAATCACTGGGATGCATAACTTTAGACATTCTTCAATGATTGTGGGAGGGTTCTCCAGACCTGTCTTGGATAGATTCTTACCTATAGAAGACTCGAGAAATTTGCCTCCCAGTGATTTTCAATTCTGCAGCAACACAGTGCAGCATAACCTGCTTAACAGCAGCTACCAAAATATGAAGTGGGAACAAAGGAATTACATAAATCTCTTCTCACAGACTTGCCGTTGTTTCCCCAAGTCTAGTTACGTGTAACTGCAGCTCTTGCTTGAGGTTCCCTTTTCAGATAAGTCATAGATTTTGAAACCTTGGGAATACAGTTTTTACACTCAAACACATACAAATGCATAACCTGGACTGACACCAGCTTAACACAGGATGATAATTAATGTTGTCAAAGGTGGTTTGGACACAATGCAAATGTCTAAGGCTTCCTCTCAAGCCTCCCAAATGTGTCAGTTTCACTACCTATATTTTAGTAAATGGTGAACAACACTGTGCCTAAAGGTATGCTTTCAGGTTGGATTTATAACACTCAATGGTGGAAATGAAAGAAGCACATTGCATGTGCAGGGAGAGCATTTAACCTATTGTTAAATACCAGTAGCATTCTAACATGGACCTCAGAAGAATTTTTATCAGTTTAGCCACAGGTACATAACACATCTAGCAAAAGGAATACAGGCATTTTTAAAATGATTTGTAGTTCTTCTAAAAATTATCTTCAAAAGTTCTGATAAACTGTCAATAAACTGCAAACCGTAAACACCAATACACATGATAATGAAATATATTCTTATGACTTCATGTTTGCTTCCAGGTGGCTATTAAAATTTTAGACATGTTACACCAGATCAAAGCATTTGCCCAAATATACATCTGGTACCAGATTGTATTGAGAAGGCCATATGCAGTCTAGGAATGTACAGGTGGGACCAAAGACAAACTCCATTAAAATTCAAGGAAAAATACCCCTCAAAAATCTAAACCAAATCTGGGAGTTTAAATACTATTTGTTAAGAAGTGAGCGATTACTCACCTATTGATGCATTTAATTTCTAAGACCAAACTTTGGTCTTTAATTTCTAAGACCAAACAGAGTATTCCATCCCATATACATCATCCTCAGTATAAATTTGAGGGATCACAAGGGCCAAGCCAGATTTCCAGCTTCCAGCTGCCTGCCCTTCCTGCCTTTCCTGCTTCCCTTTTCCTTCACCCCGGCACCCTGGAAGGATCCCATCCGTTCCTCTGCCTGTGGTCCTGATCCGTGCCAGCCCTTATCTGTGTGTTCCTGCTTCCAGTTCCCAACTGCTGCCAACTCCAGGAGTCCAGCCTGGACTTTCCCAGGGCTGCCCTGCAGCCTCAGTGGTGACATGAGAGCTATTGGGGGAAAGGGGGGAGGAATGTGGTATCCATTTTCTTGTATATTTGTATATATTTAGTAATTTTTCCTATTTATCATTACTGTTTCATTAAAGTTGTGTAGTTTAGTTTCCAACCCATAAGTCTCTCTCCCTTATTCTCTCTCCTTTCTTATAAGGGAGGAGAGAGAGATTAGTAGAGAGCGTCTGTTACTCGGTTTAATTGCCGGGCAATTTCTAAGACAAAGAAATGTAACATGTCATGTTGGAAATTCCAAAATATTTGCTTTAAAATTTTTCTGAATTAAACCCTTACCTGTTCTTCTCCAAAACACACAGCTATTTTGAAATAACATTATTAGGGAAAGAGAAATATTAAAATTGTTAACTAGACCAGAATACATATATATAGTTATATGTGTACATATTTATATGCACATATATACATGCACATTTCACTTTGGCCTGGCTAAAAAAGAACTTTATTTCTCCAATTTTGCTGGGAAAAATGATAAATGTTGGTTACATCTAAACCAAACAGTCCATTATTCACTTAACACTCCATCAGTGTTCACCTCAATATCACCAACACTACCTCCTAACCATAGAATACTGATGAAGTAATTAATTAATGACTGTGAAGAACACAAGTGTCAGAAAACATTTTAAAATTATCCACTTGAAGCACTGCTGATCAACCTAAACCTGGAAACCTTTCAGTGCAGCAGTAGTATGGGGGAAATATGCCCGAGCATCTGCACATGCTGCATGTTAAGATTTTTGTTGTAGTTTTAAAATGTTGTACATCAAGGCTTTCTATTATTTTACTACCAGACAAGTTTATTCTCAATTAACAGAACTGTCAGAAGGAATTAAATAATGCTAAAGAGCTTTCCTGCAGAGAAACAACAATAAAGCAATATACATTTTAAAAGGAATGGAACAGGTCCTCAGAGTGTAGTATAAAGGACTGAAGACATGATGGGTCTCTGATCTTTGGCATTGTCAATTAGCACAATTCTGATCAATCCCTGTGTTATTTACCCTGTAGGAGTCCTGATAACAGCGCGTCCTGCAGATGGGATGATGTCTCCAGTCAGCATCTTAAACGTTGTGCTTTTCCCAGCTCCATTAGTTCCCAGGAGTCCAAAACACTAACAGAGACCAAAAATAGGAGCAAAAGCAATCAGTTTGCTATGCTGAAAGAAGCAAGTAATATTAATTCTTCAGTGGTTTCTCCCCTTTTCACATTTTCTATCATACGTCTGTTATGTGCTGTATATGGATACACAACAGGCGCAAATTCCTTTTCCCATGGAAAACAGTTTTTAAAAAAAAACATTCAGATAATATTTTGATTACCCCTGAATTCTTTTGTCTTATTTAGGATTCTAGCCCTCTACTTAGAACCCTGCCCAGTATCTAGTTTATCCATATTGTTAGTAAATGATAGGTTGAACCTGAGTCCTGTTTTGAGACCCCTGACTCTCCTTAACTCCACAGAGTTAATATTTCTCAGTTCTCATGAGCTTCTTCCCTCTGTGTAAGTAAATGAACATCAAACAGCCAAGACACTCACTGACTTTTAACCTAGTTATTCTATTGCCCCTAGCTGCAATGTATATATTTTTAAGTTATGCCAGGATTCATATTAAGTCTACATATAACACTTTATAACTTTTCAAGTACTTGTTTCATGAACTTTCTTATTGATAAATAGGCTTCAATCAGCAATAATATCCTCCTGGTTACCTTGGCTACCCAGCAACTGATCTATAACTGGCAAGATGTCACTGTACCTGCATTGCTACACACCAGCATCTCATGTCTTCTGGTTTGCCATTTGCAACCAAGAAAAGTCTTTTCCATGTCAGTATTTTTGAAATTAATATCTGCAATTCCCAAAAGGCTCAAAATCATGAGAAACAAGAACCTGAAAAAATACTGTTCTAAAGCCTCTAGGATTGCCAGAACCGCTAAATTTCAGTTTATTAAAATAGTATATTAGTATATTATATCCTATACTAAAATATACTGTGATGCTTTCAGCGTGGCAACTGCTAGTTTGCTTTGGTGACAAATTCAGAATTCATGCCACAGTTTACAATTCAGCTAGGTATTCTTTGCTTTTTCCTTTCCAAGCAGAAAAAAAATAATGCTATGATGAATTTGTAATCCAAAAAAATAAGTAAAGAGTTGCTTATTAAACAGCACCAGAGCTTCTGCTTTTATCCTGGTTTTGATTTTCAGAAATTACTACAATTGAACTTTTTCTGCTGCTATCTGCAGATCTTTGATTACAGACATCTTGAGTATGTCTGAACAACTGTTCATAATGAAGTTCTATTTTCTATAAGAAAAAAAAGACCTTTTTACCTCTCCCCTTGGTATTCCCAAGCTTATGCTTTCCACAGCTGTGTTCTTCTTACTGAAACCTCCATAACACTTTCTGAGGTTGTACAGGAGAAGGACATCATTACCAGTTCTTCCACCAAAGAGCCTCTGCCGCTCCATTTCTACATCAATATCTTCTGAAGGGCCAACTATGTTGTTGATTGAACACTGATCCCTAAAACAAAAGATGACAATGAATGACACATGGCAAAGTTGACATTGCTGTATACTGGATAAGTTTGTTTTATTTCCATGGTTGCAATCCCTTAAAGCTTGGTGTTCAAAACTCATTAAAATCCAAGGGAAACAGTGACTACTTCTATAGTTTGTTTGGGTTCTTTTTTTTTTTTTTTTTTTTTTTTTTTTCAGTTTCCACAAATTCAGGCACACTATATTATCAGAAATAGAATAATAGACTTTCTTTCTTTAAAAATTAGTTCAGTGTCCACTATGGCAGAATGAAAACGGTAACACACCTTAGTTTGTGGAGGAGATCCCAATGAAGAAAAAGACGTAAAAGAAGAAGTAGTGTTCCCTGCAGGGCCATTTCCACAAAAATCCAGCCCAGGAAATTCATCTCAAAGGGGCTCACATACGAATCAATTCCAAAGTTGCTGGTCAGGTCAAACTTGATCTGATTATATGAAAGCTCTATTAAACCCTGGCCTAAGCAGAATTGTGGGAATATGATGAAAACCCATTTGAGGATGTTGTAGATGTTCTGGAAAGTCTGTATGAAGATTCAAAATTCAAGGGGTATAGGGGACAAAAGGGTGGAGGAAAAAAAAAAAGGAAAAAAAAGAAAAATTAGTTTCCTCCAGCAGCATATTAAGCACACTTTAGCAATCTGGATACAGCATCCAAATCTTACCCAAGGTGAACAGATTTCAGAAGAGCATTTTGTGAGCTATTCTGGGAGAGGATTCATCCCTTATTTTATTTTAGACTTCCTAGGGGTCTTTAGTTGAGGTTCACAGGCAGTAACAAAACACATGTTGCCATGATGATTTTATTTTCTTAAAATTTTAATATTTGAATGCTATTGGTTCTAAATCACCAACTTAAACCCAAGTCAACACCAATTGTGACTCCAAATTTGACTGATACATAACCCAGATTTTACTTTAAACATCCAGTTTTTAACCTGGTATAAGCATGGATATTCATACACATTCTGGATCTCCTCTCCATTCAATTGCTTAAGTACCATTCTGAATAATGAAAATTACATACATGGAGTGACAATGCATATTACTATTCACACAGTGCATTGCATACCAGAAATATGCAGCTTATCTCTTATATCAGTATTATTCAAAAACACTTTACAACACATATGATCTATTCAATGGAGCAGAGCAGCTCCCATTATGTGCCAATTACAACTTAATGGTCTGGAAAATGTCAAGGTTTCAATTAACAGCTTTTCTCCACTATTACCATGTAATTTTTTTTATATAAACAAATTAAAATTCAAGATGGTAACAAGCAATTTAGTATACACTAGGACAGGAAAGTGTTTAACATGTGTGTGTGCATATATCTCACCTGCACTTTGGAAATTATAGCTAACAAACGAGGTAAAAGAGTCACCAGCATAGTACACAGGCCAAACACAAAATTCAAGGAGATGTAAGAAATAAAAGCTATATCTGAACTTGAGAAGAATCTGGATACAAGATACATCCATGGTAAAGTTGCATATCTGAAAGATTAAAGAAATGAAATTATCACAAATAAGCTAGGTTTTCATCTCAAAAAAAAAAAAAATCCACAGTTATCTTACTAGAATAAAGGCCATCCTTAGTTTTTAGATATGCAAACTACTCTTCCGACAAACTGAGAAGAAAAGACGAATTTATCTATCAAATTACCTTATGATTTCATAGATAAATTTTGACATATTATGGGCAGATATGATCCATTTTTGCATACATCAACTGCATTTATTTATTTGCACTGTTCTAGAAATCTCACACCTATGAATTTCTGAATGATTGCAAACCCATGAATCTTAGAAAGCCTCTCACACAGAGACAGAATTAAAAACAAATATTTGAGATTGAATCATGGGTATGGAGCAATGAGCTTTTCTTCGAGGCTTTCATAGAAAAAGAACGAAAGAGGAAGGAGAGACTGAAAAAAAATGAAAGGAAGGAAAAAAGAAATTAAAATGAGGCAAAAGGCATTAATCCTTGACCCGGAACTAATATTTGTTCTAGTGATATCTGAGAACTGAAATTTTACAGAGATCATTTTAGTATTGTTATTAACTTAAAAAAAAAGTTTACCCAGTTAATAGAGTAGTAGCCATCAAAAATTACTGCATAGTTTCTTCATAGTACAATGATGGTAAGACAGCATGCCTCTGACTACATAATTTTCATACCAAATCTTTAAAGTGAAGGAACCCTCCACTCTGGAAATTTAAACAGTGTCTAGACAAAATGGAGTACTCCTATTTTTTTATAAAGGGTAAGACCTGTCTATCCAGATTTTTAAAAGGCCCACAGAATTTGATGAGCGTGAATGTCATGTGAAGGAAATTTATTTTCCGTTGAATGTACTGTAAGACAAATCTATCAAACAAACAGTATGCAGACTGCAGGAGCACAGGTGTCACTATTCACTACTGTATGTAAGTATACATGTAGTATATATCAATATATTGCATATATAACTACTTCTTATAAAGTGTTAATATATACATACATAATTGTTCTAATAGTGAGCTCAATACAAGAGCAACCAACCAAAACTCTATGAATTGACTTCTTCATTGCATTAAACAGTAGTTTAGATTATGAGCTCTAAAATTTCTTCGTATAAGAATGCCAAGATCCTTTACCTTAAGACATAAAATGTTCAAATCCTACTGTGAAGTCATGGGGATATTCAGAATATAAAGATTAAATGTTAATGTTTGGGTCTCAAGATTTCAAGTATCCAAGAAATAGAAGACAACTCCATCCTTGAAAACAGCTCAGGAAAGAGATATGATTTAGAGTGCTATTACTCTGCTGTAAATGAAAATAAATTTTTCTTTGCTTATAGCTACTAAGAAGTGAGTAAGACCTTCAGAATACTAAAGTTGTGTGATGATCAAATGCTGCCTTTAAAATAATTACCAGTCACACCCACATTTCTCTCTTTCTTTTCCTTCAGCTTCATCTGTAATTTGTTATTTTGTAAGCATAAGAGAACATAGAGCAGCTGCACTATAAAACACTTCTGCTGTCAGTTAAAAGAGGATAAAATGCAGTTTAGTTACGATAACATTATATTTTTTTAAGAAAACCTCTTTTAAAGTAGCACACTAGGAAACTGTGATTACTCTTGCAGGCACACACCCTTCTGGCAGATATCTTAACATTTTCATATAACTGCAGTATTTTTACCTTTGCTCTAGATTAGAAATGCTGAAAAAGTGTACCCTGAAGAGAAAAATAAAATTTTAGAGGGAAAAATGCATTATGGAATGTAGAAAAATGAGAATAACATGCACGGTACTGGTGGAGAATAAAATGACCACAATAAGATTCATCACATTTTACAGAGTCATTAGGCTGAGTAAAGGCTAGAGTAGGAAGAGTGGCAATTCCGAAATTTAGCAGAGAATCCTTGAGATACAATAAACTTACTGACCACAGTTATTGTGTCTTTAATACATGTTAATACACATAGAATACACAGCCGTTCTTGTTAAAAATTAATACAATATCTGTTATGTCAGCCAAAGCTGAACAGCACAGGAAGGATTATGTTGAGATGCTTAAACGGCACCTCCAGTCACCAAAAAAAAAAAAATTTTAGAAAGCAGTCCTGCTTTTCAGTCAAAGATTATTTCTTCTGATATAGCCAAATTTGTATGCAACATTTTGGCTAAAGCAATGCCTGGGTAACTCTCAGCACCTGAGAGCAGGAGTAGGACCAAAGCTTACAGCACATCACAAAAAAACATTGTGACTTCAGCAGGTATGTAAGGATGTGCTGTATGGTTCATTTGCTGCTTGACTAAAATCTCTATAGCTGCATATTATTACACCAGGGTCACAGCAACTGAACTGCAAGGATTCAGCAGTTGTAAAGGTGACAAAAAGGAACAGGGATGAGGTTTAGTAAAGTCGTTTCACTAAGACTGATAAGAATTTTCTGATTTTGAAGGAATCAACTGGTAGTGCAGAGTGAAGGAGAAGGAAAACAGGAATGATACAGAGAGGAGAAATGCATGAACTTTGTTTCATCTGGGTTATTTACAAGACCCTAGAATCGTGACCTTTACAGTATTACACACTAGTCTAGCCACTCATGCCCAGGAAAGATGAGCTTAAACTGAAACATGCTAAATAGAATTATCCAGAGACTGTGAGAGCCTTTTTACTAGAGAAGACTTGGCTAGTCTGGGCATGCAAAAGGTGCTTGATGAGGGAGAATTATGAAGTATGGCTCCAAATAAACTTAGGCTGGTATTTCAAAGAATACATTCAGCTATGGAGATCCTGAAAGAGTTTTCCACAAATTGAGTTCTTGGAGACATGACATCTTGAAAACAATTTCAAGATGAAATACAGTAATGTTTTTTTTAAAGTGTTTATCTGAGATTATTCCTGGAATGGAGCATGTCCTGATCTTGCAGAAAGTCCTTTCTACTTTCCTTCCCTGTGATTCTCTCAAGGAAGAGTTATATTTTATTATTTGAACAGCCATCTTTTCAAGTATGCATTACTCCCTACAATTAGATGCTTGAGATAAGGAAAAAACATCTACTCAGAATGCTATCCTATAACTATTCACCTTTAGCATTTCTCACATTACTTGTGATTGCACATATGAACAGTTAAAACAACAGAATAGATGGATCATTAATTTGAATGAACTCAGGGCCCAAAAGCCCTATTGCTATAGAGAAATCAATCCTCTGCTATTTTAAGTTTTTATAACTATTTTTTTCACATGAAACTAGGCAAGAAGGTGATATGGGAGGACTTCCCCACACTACTGTTTGGAGGGAAATCTCCAGCCAGCTCAATACTACCTGTAGGACAGATTTCTCACTGGAAATATAAGTACTTAAAACTCTACAGAACTAGAGGAAATAGCTAGTACTAATAAATAAACAAATAAATAATAAAAGTCAGCCACTCCTTTCATGATATTTTGCATAGCTAAGTACTGAAATTCTGACCTGACTGTTATTATTGTTTCATTTTCTGGAAGATAACATGCAATCAGCTTCTATCATCAAACGACTGCTATACGTGATGAATATTTTTTGAGAGACTTTCAGTTGTTTTAATTTTGTTGGGTTTGGTTTTTTGTTGGCTTTTTTTTTTTGTCTATTTGGTTTTGTTTGTTTGCTTTATTTTGTGGTTTTTTCTTTGTTTTGTTTTGTGGTTTGTTTTTTTTTTAATGTGTGAACAAAACTCCCTCCACCTTCTGTGAGCAACTTTCGAACTCATGTTTCAGCCTCTTCTCTCACTATCTTTTACTGAATCATAATCATTTCCAAAAAGAGAAAACCATGCATCCAGCAGCAGGTACAAACCAAGTCCAAAGGTTTCTGTTTTGTTTCTTACAACCTATAATTCCTTAGGAGCATTTCCAGTCACATACCCGAAGAGTATCAGCAGGAGACCAGTGGCTGCCAAGTTCTTTCGGAAAGTGAAGGCTGATAGATGGAAGGCACTAATAACACCAACACATAGAGTGACTGGAACCATGTAAAACAGCTAGAAACAGAAGAAAAAAGGCACAGAGCAGGTGAGAATCTCTTACAGCTCTTACTTGATTAGCATAGAAGGGTTCTACAAATCAACTTTTCCATACTTACAATAAAATTATACTATAAATTAGGAAGAGTTAGGCAGAAGAGCTCTTATACATATACACGAGACAGCCTGTAAAAATCCTAACATGGAATATTCCCCTTAATTCCAATACTATTGACCTTTCCGATACATCCATTTAATAAGCTCACTCTTCCAGATAATGAGTCCATATGGGACTATTGCTTCAAAAGATCAGATTTTACTGTGAAAACAGTCTTGGATTCCGAAATACCAGTTTCACTGATTAGTGCTTCAGTCATACGAGACTGGTAAGGATACATTTTAAAAGATACTTTAATGAACTGTATGTGCTGATAAAGCAAATGATAATTTTTCATGAGAACAGACAATATTTAGAAGAGCTATAGCCGTTAGGCCACAGGAAAAGCATTTTCTCTGTTTAATCTCTTGACGTAATGGTAATTAAATACTGAAAGGGGGAAGGATGTGGTTGGTATGGGGGATTCATATCAAAGTGCTCAAAAGAAATGGGTTCTGCCTGCAACTTGCAATGGGAGGATGGGCTCAGTTCCATCTATTCTCAGTGTCTGCCCACTCTGTGGATTAAAGTTGAGATCCTTAGGGAGCCTTCATTCTGCTTATATAATATTTAACCTTATGCTATATAACTGAGACTCTGAGATGCAACTGTAATAAATGCAATGAATCCAGGTCTAACTAAATATTCAATGCAGAAGAAACTGTTCAAATTGGACTTTCATACTGAAGTACAATGCAAACTTGTTCAAAATCAAACCAGAGGGCTTCACTTCTTTGCCAATGGGAAGACAGATTTTTTTAGAGAAAAGGACAATAAAGGGAAATGCAAAGAGAAGTAAGGTTGTCATCTTGCTGACACTGATTCACTGATATGCACAAAGATCATACTGTACCACTCCACAGATTTATGTTTCGGCTAACCTGGAGGTGTTGAAGAAATACTGTAGAGAAGTCACAAAACACCTGAAACCCACTATGTTTCAACAGATCTGGTACATTTTTCTTGAAATAAATAAATAACTCTAAACATCAAATACTATTCAAAATCTCACCATCTCACCTGCAACCATGATGTGTTATAAAAGTTGGGCATGCACAAATAAAACAATCTTAATTTTTCCCCTCTATTGACACAATTTTAATCTGAAGTGTCTCTATTTGTCATGAAATTTTCTTAGTGCTTACATATTTTCCATTTGTTGAACATAGCAAAGAATACCATTCACATCTTTAAATACAGTAAGAACAGCCTGATTCTTATGAGAGCAATTTCGTAAATCAAATACTTCTGAAGGTCTAATAAATATTATTCTACCAATAATACAGGACAGAGCCTGTAGTACTTAGAATATACCGAGGGATTTTGAATTTGACAGTTCATATATTTGTGTGTTCAATGTCCCCAAATGATCTGCAGCACAATTAGCATTTAAAGCAGTGTCTGTTCTTTCCCAGATCATGATTGATCATGCAGTACTATGCTGAATTGTGAGAACACTTTGAAAGGAAGAGATTGGAAGAAAATAATGAGTTGCAGACTTTGCTGCACAAGGAGAAACTCAGTGATGAACTGAGTTTTTAGCCAAGACCTCTTATCTGACACAGCAGAAAAGGGAATACAAAAATTGACTGGCCAAGTGAAAAAACATTAGAAGAAATGTGTTTTTACTTCAAGCTTACTCAAGTGTGAAATCCTGATTTCAAGCATAGGTGGGTGAAGTCTAATGTTTCAGATTTAAAATAGTCTGAATGAGAATAGATTGTGTTCAAAAATGCTGTTCTTTACCAGTTAAGTTCATGTTTGTGTTGCCTGTACTAGATCCCAACCCTTCTTTCCATGCCCCAGCGTGTTAAATGAAGTGCAGAAAGTTTATGTCCCTTCTCCAGGGCCACAAATCTTTTTACTTTTGAAAAATACAGCTAACCCCAGTTTTTCACTCTTGCCTCTGAAACCAACCTTCCAGTTCAGGGATCTGGACTTTGAAACATGAATTATCGGCATACATCATTCTAGTTCTTTAAAAAGAGTAACTGTATCCCTTTCCTAGAAGTAGAAATCTCAGCTTCTTACTAAACACTCAACTGATTTTATAGCAAACCATATCACAAATGAATGATGGAAAAGCCCTTTGGTAAGCAACATATATTTATGCCTTATATATAAATACAAACACAGATATATATGCACACATATATAATGGACTAATTTTTCATCTTAGTTTTTAAAGAGCCACCTTTGAAAAAGCTATTCGAAGATAATTTTAGGAATTCATGCTTAAATGGAATCCAAACAAACTCCATTACACAGCCAATAAAAAATCAGTGATGAAGGACTAGCAGTGACTTGAGAAAGCCAGTTCTATTTCACCACCTATTTCTATTTTCTGTCTGCATGCAGACAATACTATCTGTAATGCTAAAAATGGTAGAAAATACTTTGTGTGAGAAAAATAAACATTCAGGACTTCACCCATTTCTGATCTAGGTCATTCTGTGTAATTGAATTCATAAATAATGTTTTGTGCTGTCTATCTTGCCAGAAACAGAAGTTACCAGATATGAGTATCTCTCATATTACCCACCATTGAAAACCATAATAATTCCTCCCATGTAGCTGACTAACATCTTCTCCAGTAGTCTGGAAGATTTTACCAGTGGCAACTCAAAACAGAAAAACTTGTGCTATGAACTGTTGTGTGGAAGACTCTGTCTAGATTGATTAGCCAGCTACCTGTATTTGTAAAATTGTGCAGGCACCTAAAATTATCACATGATTTATCTTACAGTTCAGCTTTGGCAAATGAACACTATTCCTGACCTAGAGAATTTTATCTGACAGTATTAAAATAAGAAAGGTGTCCCACTGTTTGTTAACATGTCTATCAAGAGCTGTTACTCTGCACAATTCAAATCTTACTCACATGTCTTGTGACGATATTTTTTTTTTTTTGCTCATTTGTGCCAAACTTGTGAAATTTACACCTGGGCACATGCTGCCCCACACGATACATACCATGTCATAGCAGAAGTTAGCAAGCCAATATGTTTTGTAACCCAGGCCTGTGATGTGCTGCAAGCGTTTTGTGCCAGATACTCTGTCTTTGACTATGGCACTTCCAATGGATGCAGTAAGGATAGAGAAACCCAGCATGATGCACAGTGCTACCCCACACTGACGGACATTCTCCATTCTAGGGTACAAAGGAAAACAGCATAACAAAAACACAACAGGGAAATAAACCCCCACCAAACCCAAATGTTTTCAAGGCCAGCATCTTACCAAAGCAGCACTGGACATGAAGACATTTGGAAACACCACATTTGTACGCTTTTTATGTTTAATTAAAGAACAGGAGCAAAATGGTGTGTTGCAAAACTAGATGTGACGTACAGAGCACAGAGTGTGTTTAAAGACTGGACAGTAAAGTGAAGCTTTTAGAATTATTTCCCCTTCCGCATAAATTTTAAATTTAAAAATTTGACTATCATTTAAAACAAGTAACACGTTTGAAAAATATCATGACCTGTTCACAAACACTCTGGGAAATGCAGTCAGAGTAAATTCAGTGGTTTTATCTACAAAATAATGCAAACTCATCTGGTATAAACAGTAAATTTGATATATAAACACCAGGCTAGATAAAATGCTTCACTCAGGGGAAACGAATTGCATCTGTCAGGTCACAACATCTGTTGCATGCAAAATACATGCTTACTGAATTAACAGTTTCAATTGTCTGCTTATTGCAGCTGTTATATATTTTAGGAGTTTGCTTACATTTTGTCTTCATCCAGCAAGGCTCCTCCGTATGGTTGGCTGTAGAGTGTGATCCCTGTGAAAAGAAAACTAAATTATTAAATAGTAAATGCAACATCAGGCCTTCACTTTCTAGAGTACACTCTTGACTCCTTATTATACAAGATGAATGAAAAAGCTAAATTCTTCTTAAGCAACAGAAAGAGGTCAACTTCCATGCTGCCAGACCAAATACTGCCTTCTGTTCAGTGATTTCCAGAGCCCGGGTCCACCAAAATCTATTGAATGAACATAATAGCTGCTTCTTTGCATTGTGAACTGCAGAAATAGGTTCAACAACATCCACATCACATCATAACAATATCAACAATATCTACATCACAGAAGAGACCAAATACAAAAACTAAGGTAAAATTTGTTCATTTTTTCTTAATAAGATAGGTTGTTATGTTGTTATTGAAATGTATGTACTTGTTATTTTATAATTTCTAGAAATACTTTTTGATTGCTGACTGCTTGCAGGGGAAAGCTGTTTAGCCAAATGCCCCCACCCCCAAAAAAAAAAAAAAAGAAAAAAGAAAAAAAGAAAGAAAAAAGAAAAGAAAGAAAAAAAAGAAAAGAAAAAAGAAAAAAAGAAAAAAGAGAAAGAAAAAAAAGAAAGAAAAAAAGAAAAAAAAAGAAAGAAAAAAGGGAAAAAAAAGAAAAAAAAGAAAAAAGAGAAAAAAAAGAAAAAAGAAAAAAAAGAAAAAAAAGAAAAAAGAAAAAAAAGAAAAAAAAGAAAAAAGAAAAAGAAAAAAAGAAAAAAAAGAAAAAAGAGAAAGAAAAAGAGAAAGAAAAAAAAGAAAGAAAAAAGAAAAGAAAGAAAAAAAAGAAAAAAAAAGAAAAAAAAAGAAAGAAAAAAAAGAAAAAAAAAAGAAAAAAAAAAGAAAAAAAAAGAAAAAAAAAAAGAAGAAAAAAGAAAGAAGAAAAAAAAAAGAAAAAAAAAAGAAAAAAAAAGAAAAAAAAGAAAAAAAAAGAAAGAAGAAAAAAAAAAAAGAAAGAAAAAAAAAAGAAAAAAAAAAAGAAAAAAAAAGAAAGAAGAAAAAAAAAAAAAAAAAAAAAAAAAAAAGAGGAGCTGTACTGTAGAGCATTGTATTACATTTAAAAGATGCCCACTTTGGGAGATCAGGAACTCTCCTGAGTAGGCAATGGATTCTTAGGATTATTGTGGTTGTTTGTAAAAGCAGCATGTAACAATCTAGCATAATGAACTTTGGAATCTGAAGTTAGTTTATGGGCAAAAAACTGTAGCAAAAGAAAAAAAGGAGGGCAGGGGGGTGTGAAAAAATTTTTCAATGCAAATATTGCTGTCCAACTGGTCTTGATTCTTCCTGACATATTTCTGCATTGTAACATCATATCACCAGGAGATCCCTTCTATGAGATCAAACCAGGACTATCTGATTAGAGTATTGAAAGAAATCTTTTCTGTTTCCAACTTTAAAAAAGTAAATATAACCCATCCTAACAATTAAGCAATTAAAATCTTCCCAGTATCTTAGGCAAAGAAATAAACTGTTAGTAGCCTTAGATGGACTCTGCAGGGTGTCACTTAATTGAACACAATTTTTGTTTCATTAGAGTGCAGCTGTATAAAGATAAAAAATATCTTTGTTCCAGTAACAGGGCCATTCTGACCAAGTATATCTATAAATTTATTTTTGCCCCTTTAATTCTTTATTCCTCATCTTCAAGCCAAAGTAATCTAAACATTTAAGTCCCTACGTAGTAAAAAGTTGAAGAGGAGGATGATTCACACACAAAATTGACGCAAGGTAAAGATTTTTCAAATACAGTTAAAACCTGTAGTTTAAAGATTTCCTTTGTTTTTCTTTTACACTATTATTTTTTTAAACAGTAGCTACTATTTGTTCTGAAGCGAGAACAGGAATATCAAAGAAAACTATTTTTTCCCACTAGAGCCAAGTATTAGCCTTGATAAATTCTATTTATACAAAGTAGCATGATAGAAAAAGCTTAATTCCCAGAAATTTCTTTCCAAGATTTTACAAAGGTTGAATAAAGGTGTGCACATTAGAAATTAGAATCGTTTTACTTCATATATATGTAGGATTCCTATTGAATTAGAAATCAGTAGCTGAAATTAGAATTAAACCAGATTTTTACAGTACAAACTGAAACTTATTTTTAGATCTGATTAAAAAAAAAAAAAGTTAAAAAAAAAAAAAATCTGATTTCCAGACTTTATTACAGTGGAGGAAAGGTTTTAGGAAACAGGAATCCTGGTAATTTCAGAAGCACTAAAACAAGCAGTTAACATACAATGTTCTTCTTGTACTCGGTAGTGCTTAGCTAAATTGGCAAAGAGTAGATGCATCTTCCAGGTCTCCTTTTTATATCTATGAGCCAAGTTCTAGTTACAGAGAATTTTTCCACAATTTTCAAGGTCTTGACTTCATGATCAGGAATTTGAATGTTCTAATGAAGCTGTTGTCCCTCAAGCTTCAGGTGACTGAAATCCTACAGTAAAATTGCTCCAGCTCAAGGGGTATAATTTTTAGATTGCAAATCTTAAAATATCGCCTATGATCAGGAAATGCCAAGACCTGAAGACCTGTACCTCCTACTGATTCAAATTCCTTTTCCCAGAATTATGAGACAGGTGAACCTGTCACATGGAGTGGAGTAGAGAATTATTGCCGATAAAGTGTCCAGGAGTAGCGGGGCAGTTTGCAGAAATTCAGGAAGGTTCTCTGCTGTATTCTATTAACTAATCCAGGCTCATCTTAACCATATCCCATTGCTCTACTGCTAACAAGTATAGAATCATAGAATCATAGAATCATAGAATCATAGAATCATAGAATCACAGAATCACAGAATCATAGAATCATAGAATCATAGAATAGAATTGGCTGGGTTGGAAGGGACCTCAGGGATCATCAAGTCCAACCCTTGACCCACTTCTGCTGTGGTTACCAGACCATGGCACTGAGTGCCACATCCAGTCTCTTTTTAAATATCTCCAGGGACGGAGAATCCACTATTTCCCTGGGCAGCCCATCCCAATGTCTGATCACCCCCTCGGTAAAGAAATTCTTTCCAATGTCCAGCCTAAACCTCCCCCGGCACAAGTTGAAACCGTGCCCTCTTGTCTTGCTGAGAGTTGCCTGGGAATAGAGACCAACCCCCCCCTGGCTACCCCCTCCTTCCAGGGAGTTGTAGAGAGTGATAAGGTCTCCCCTGAGCCTCCTCTTCTCCAGGCTGAACACCCCCAGCTCCCTCAGCCTCTCCTCATAGGATCTGTGCTCGAGTCCCTTCACCAGCCTGGTTGCCCTCCTCTGGACCTGCTCCAGCACCTCAGTCTCCTTCCTGAACTGAGGGGCCCAGAACTGGACACAGGACTCAAGCTGTGGCCTCACCAGGGCTGAGTACAGGGGCAGAATCCCTTCCCTGGACCTGCTGGCCACGCTGTTCCTGATACAGGATGCCATTGGCCTTCTTGGCCACCTGGGCAAGTATCTGCTTTACTGAGTGAGAAGAATATGCACTAGCAAAAACAAAGCTATAAATTCATGCTTGAGGAATTTCTTGTGCAAGTGGATTCACGTTCATAAACACAGGTTTTCTCACTTGAGCATTTTCAGAACCTAGTCAACAGATTTTATAGAATTTCACCTGCACTGCGAAAACTTTAAAAAAAAAAATCACAAGGACTTAACGAACATGTCACATCAAATATTTTACAAGAATTAACTTCTCCTCAGGTATATTTAATGTGTCTAGAAACAATCTCTCTCCTGAAATCACCACAGTCTCTATCTGCTAGGTGCACAGATCCCAGGAGGAAATTAACCAAACTTTCAGGGTACTGCATTGCTATTAAATAAAAGTTTACAGCAGTTGACTTGGCATCCATAAACCGAAACACACCATGATAGCTCTCTAGTACAGAACAAACAGAGACTGTGGAAGAGAGATTATTGATGGGAGAAATAAAAAACCCACAACATTAAATACCATAATGCTCCTTGCAGTCTTGTATCATACAATATTGATCAAAAAGCAAATTGCAGAGAATTTCCTTCAGTGGAAGAAACCCAAAAAGTAATTTCTCTTCTTAAAAGCCGTAACAATTTTCTATAGTCAATTTCCATTCATACTATATAGGTGAAACAAAGGATTGTGGTTTTGAAAATTTACACATACAACTGAGATTAAATTTCCCAGGGGTGCTGAATTACAATTAACCAAAGTGTGACTGTATTAAGTTCAGCACTGTGCTAGAATTCAACATTGTAGCAATATATTAAATATAATAATTGGCTTTCACTCATTTTTTTTAATTTTTTCAATTAATCTGGAGCATGAGGGTCTTCTGTATTTGCTGCATTTTTTAGTATAATTATTTCTTCCTCCCCTCCATTGCCAAAAATAGGTGATGAATTTATATAAAACAGACAAATCGGTTTTTAATTCAGAGACAGAAAAAAGTTCCCTTGAACATAAAGAGTTGTAAATTATAAACTATCTTCCAATAGAAAGATAAACAAAATAATTTGATAAATACTATTTGGTAGTATATGACAACTTTCTGTGTACCACCATAATCTATCCCTTCCTGAATTTCTCCTAACCACTAAGGCCATCTTTCTTTCCATATATCTCTATCCCAATACAACTGTTAATATGATCTAAAATATATTTATCAATGCTCTCTTGCATGTACATGCTTTTTTTACTATGTAAAGCTGCTATAATGATGCTCATTAAATTGAAAATTAAAAACCATCTCTGAGGACTTAAAATAAAAACTATAAATGACAAATCAGCAAGGAAGTTCTAAATTACAAAGCTGATATTAAACAGATGTAGATGTTGTTCATGCAATGATCTTTTAAAGGTTTGTATCTCCAAGCCTTGTGTGAAAAGCCTTCAGGGCAAATTTTACCAAATCTGTCCTTACAAGGGAAAAACAAGACAGGCAATATCAGTAAATATATGGTTCAACTGTAACTCTGTCTACTCCTTTTCATAAATTTCTCAACAAAAATATTTCTTCCACATCTATGGGTGGTCATTGCATTCCCCTGAGTTAATCACAACCAGAATTTTCCCAGTTGTCCTAAAACATTCTTTATCTATGTTGTTGACACAGAACTGGTCACACTACTTTTACAGTGAAAATTTAGTCTTCTTCATAGGCACGGGTGAAAAATAGTGACAGTCACCAATTCCAGTCATTCCCAAACTCTGTATAACTAATTGAAGAACAGAAAAAATGGTACCCATCGAAATCCTTATACTGTATTGGAGTTTTAATGCTGTATTCAGACAGGAAGTGAACACCATGATGCCAAGACTTTCTTAGCCCCTTTTAACCTTGTCCAGTGCAAAAATTAAGAGCTTAGGACAGGAGAGGCACCATTTCCCCAAATAGACAGAGGCAAAGAGAAGGACTTCTTAAAGAAACATGACCATATACAGGTTAACTGACAAATAATATACGTGTATAGTTCAGAAAAGGAATTAAGTCAGATGTCCATCCCAACAAGAACCACAAGTAGCAAGTTATTTTGGTAATATATTTTCTTAGCTGATATTGAGTTAAGAAATTTTTTTTTTCTTTCCTCATTTTTTTTCACCTACAGTTAACTACATTTATTCATGTGTTCTTTTTCTTAATTTTTCTTTTTTCAAGGCTATCTCTTGTACTGCTCAGTGAAAGAATTATCTTACACAACTGAGAAACAAAGACATTTCTACCCATCCTGAAAGCCATACTAGTAAAGAAAAAAGAGGATGGAAGCAGTCAAATCTTCACAGTTTAACTATAAATTCCATGAACTACCCAGCTTTCGTGTGAGGGTGTGAGAGGGAGAGTACTTACACTGGCATTGCTACTAGAAGCTACTATATGCTTAATAGCAAAAGAGGCAATAAACAAGTAATTGTATACCTTCAGTTTCTTCATGATTTCTTTTCTTTATATTGTTCTTGATTAAACTAATTTTAGACTCTAATATATTAAAAAGGCATCCATAACCTGATGAAATAAATTATTTATAAAATGTTATAAACATTATGACATTTTTTAGAATAAAATACTATCCATTTCCCTTCTGGATAAGACAGTTCACAGGAAAAATGAAAATGCATCCACATTACAGACATTTGAAATTAACAGCATCTTGGATGTAGTAGGAAAAATCCTTGCTATTCAGAAGCTGTGCAACTCAAGGCACCTTTCCCTATACCAACATCTTGTTAACAGTCTGCAAACTGTACCTTGAAGAGAAAGTACTCTAGATCTTCCATTTCAAATCTGAACCACCTGAACATCTGACAGAAAACCAGGGCACATGCAATTTAGCATAGTCCTAGTGACTTGGGATTAATCTTCCTGTAGGTTATGAAGAACATGAGGCACTGGTAGCTCGGTGTATTCTGCCTGGGTGCAACTTGCCACATAGCCAGACATTATAAAATCAGTGGTTTTACAGTAAAAAGGAGGACAGTGGTATGAACCCAGCAGTATGATTTCAGTATAGGGTGGGGAGATCTAGAGGAAGAAATCTCAAAGATCTTCAAGTTTGTATGCCATCATCATGGACTATTCAGAGATGTCCTTATCTATATTTTGTGGTTCTGCACTGTATTTTGGGAGTGTTTGAGCCTGTTTCTTAACATTCTTTGTAAATTCTCTCTTCTTTCTATCCCCTAGCATACTGTCTTGAGTACAGAGATCAATCTGGATCTGTGTTACTAATCCTAAAAATCACAATTGTCCCAAACTTGAACAGAACACCAGATAATTCTTTATTCCACATTATTTATTTTATTCTACAATAGAGGAGAGTAAAATAAAAGAGTGTGTATAGAGTTGAGGTAATATATATACATACATATATATATATATATATATGCTTTTTTGCAAGTTCATCTTTGTGGGAATTTAAAATTTATGACAAGGCTTCTTTTTGTATAAAATGTGATATTGCTATTTACCTAAAATTACAACTTACATTTTATGGAGAATTTCACTTGCAGCAACCTCATTGATTTCTATTTTACTTTTCTCTCAGTAGCCAGACATGGTTAAGAAGGTTCCTACTAAATGTAATTTCAAAATTTCCTTTGAAAAGAGACCTAAAGCTACAATTTGCATAGCAATCAGGTAACTATACAGTCACTTTCCACCAAAACTCATCTGAAAATGAGTGTCAATCCCTTTAGGTCTTTTGAAGAACTGAATCTAAAGTAAATGACGATGGTGTAATGGATGCTTACAATGAGCCCTAGTATGAAAGGTTTTAAAAATCAGGTACTTGAATAGAAGCCCTCAGATGGAGTAGCTGCATCACTCAAGGACTCTCTATATTGATACATTTCTGTTCTTTGAATAGTGAGCTAAGCAGCTGGTAAGAGTTGCTTCAATATATTCCAATCTGGTAACACATTCTGACTCAGTTTTATACAATTCGGTGTGGAAAATACTTGATCAGAATTTTTAGCATAAGCTTAAGCAAAAAATGTTGCATTTTAGGTTTTTAGTCCCCTTCCTTCATTATTTGACTTTTCTATTTTCTCAAAACCACATTATCTAATTATAGGAATGAAGCATTTCAGAAAGATTTTGTTAAACAGACAAACATCATCCAAGTAGTCTTGAAGACCATCCAGAGCTTAAGAGTTTTGCTTAAAAAAAAAAATACTTCTTACCTTCTCTGTTGAACAGTGTAACTTATTTTATATTGTTTAATATATTCATTTTATTATCTGTCACTGAACTTATAACCCCCTAGAAAACAAAATTTATTTGGTTTCTTTTCCAGTAAGACAGATGAGTTTGATTTTTTCCACAGGAAAAAAAACAGAAACACAGACTTATGGGATTATGAAACTATAGCTAACTACCCCCATGGTACAAAAAATTTTTTTTCATACAAGAAGTAATCTTGAACTGTTGTTCTAAAATAGATAACTGATCCATTGACTAACATAAACTTGCATCAATCTGGCTAACTTCTGTTGCCAGAAGTTATCTGCACCTCGAGCTGGCACACACATTTTCTTCAATTACTATACCACTCTTTACATGAAAATTACAAGAAGAAAACATAGCAACTTTACAAGCCATGAACAAGCTTTTTCATTTTTTTTTTTTAACAGGTACTTATCTCTTGGGATATAAATCATCACATGCTAGGATATATCTCCTATCATTTTGGGTACAACCGCTTCCTTCAAACCTACATAAAAAATCCTAAATCTATACTCCCTGTATTCTCTTGACTGAAGAAAAGACATTAGATAAAATGAGTTTTTTACTGTGGATGTGTTCCTGTGTGACCTGCTGTAGGTGACCCTGCTCTGGCAGGGGGGTTGGACTCCATGATCTTTCAAGGTCCCTTCCAACCCCTCACTTTCTATGATTCTATGAAAAGCAATCTTCACAAACTGGGACCAGCACTACTTCTCTCTGATGAAAGTGGTAAGGTCTGTCCCTGCTAGCAAATGAGGTTGAACTGAACACATCATCTGTAGGGACCTTTGCCTCATCCTCCAGAGAACTCAGGAGAACTAAGCTGGGTTCAGGCTCAAGAAATACTCACAGATATAACTGATAATTCAAAGGATTCTGGTAGTTCTAGGAGCACTGAAATAAACTGTTGACCTCTTCCAAGGTTGTGTCATTCCCATAGTTGCTACACTGTTTACACCCATGATAATGTTCTACTTACTTGAAGTAAATCCCTTGGAGTGAAAAGGATTTATTTTTTTTCTTTTTGTAAGAGAAGGAAACACAGTTCCCACACTTTCATTTCTGGGGTCAAATTATTTTTATGTCACATAAAAGTCATACAGAAGCACTAGTTCTGTTGACAGGAAAAAGGTGTCTTGTGAAAAAATATGGCATTAATGCAAGTCAGAATTACAAGCCTCTATTTCTACAACAACCTAACAGACTTTCTCACAGCAGCTTCCAACAATATCTCAGAAATTATCTTGCATATAAAACAGATTTTGCAAGAGGAAAACAAAAAATAAAAATAAAAAGGAGATTTCATGGTTGAAAAAAAAAAGATTATGTAGTCTTCAGACTACTAAATTACAGGACTGCATACAAATGCTTTAATAAGAAAAGCATATAAATAGCTCTTTTTCATCAGTATCCTTAAATATGAGACAGTTAAAAATGGAAATGAACTGAGCTTAAGTGGCCCACATATTGGAAAACTGTTGAGCTTTTTTTAAAAATAAATACATATACACACTGATATGTGTGTGTACACACACACATACTTATATGTGTACACAGAAAAATACATACATACAGATAGGTAGACAACTTGACTTTCTAGGACTTCTCTGACAGGTCCTGCTGCATTATGTCTCAAGAGCATGATCCTTATTGCACATGTCCATGAGATATTCACATAAACAAACTGCTTTCTAGTTCATATACTCTACTTCTGCAGAAACTTGGCCAACATATTCTGACAGAATATTATAAATATTATAAAAAGCCCGTATTTGTATAGATGACAATCCAAGACTTCAAATATTTATTGAGAATTGGTTTACTTGTTGGGTTTCTATGTAATTCAAAAATATAACACATAACATTTTTACAATCCTTACAAATCCTTTACAAATATAAGTTTCTCTAACTGTAATCTGAATGGTAAATCACCCATTCTCCACGGCAGATATAAAAGGAATGGTTCTTAAACATTTAAGTTCCAGAATGGGATATCTGGTGCTACAGAAAACAAGTTGGAATTAGTACAGTTCATGAAGCACAGGGAAACTTGATTAAAAAATTATTTCTCCTAAAAATTCTCATTAAAATACCTGATTTCATTTCATTCAAACTTTCTGCAGAAATGCATCACTTTTGATTCTGTCTCATAATTCATTTAGAAAAATAAAACTCAGCCATATTGAAGAAAGCAATTATTCTTTTTTCACTGGCATTCTGGAAACTTTTCTTAATTAGCTTCTATTTTGAGATACTCAGGATTCCTTCCCCCTTTTCACTGATTTTCATCTTTGTTCTCCCTCACTCCTTTTAAACACACTGAAAATAATTTTACCATCACAGTCTACCATTCCATCATTTAAAAAACTCTTAAAACTGGTCATAAGCTATTTTTTTAATTTGTCTAAACCAAACTACTTCCTCTTCAGCAGAACTTTAACAGTGAAAGGAACTGGAAGGGAGAGAAGTTAGCCTGAACCATCAAGCCCAGTTTTCAAAGGAGATTTCAACATTCTAAAAGTTTGCCTATCTTAACAGGCAATTCTTTGGCTGCAGTAAATTTTTCAAACAGTCAGTTTGTAGAGTTTTATTTTAACTCACCCTTATACAGTTTAGGGGTATCTTAATCAGATAATTCAGATTTCAAATGTAGTAATCCCTTTTTTCCTATGTACAATAGTAAGATATATCAGCCTCTCCTGTTCCTTGAGTAATAGATTGCCAAGGAACATCATGCTACAGTGTGAATTTACAGGATACTCTGAGTTTACCCTGGGTATTTACATAAGGAGACAGAGTAAAGGGACAAAGAGGTTACAAATTCATACTCTGTTGTGCAGTCATCACCCCATTTAAGCAAACCCAAGCAGAGGTTTCACAAGGGCCAACATCCTAAGTGCAGTAGAACCAATCTAGACTTACTCCACAGGAATGCACTTAGTAAGAAACTCATATGGTATAATGATCTGTAAATTCAAATTTTACCTTATTTTGTGCTACACGCTTCACCCAAATAAACTTTCTTTTTAATTTAAAATTCCACCTTCTAACCCTCCCGAGGAATGTGTGATTCTGCAATCCTACTTTACACTGAGAAAAAATATCGTACTTAAAATTATTTTAGTTTATTTTAAAACTACTTTTCAAAAGATATGAAAGAATACTTAAAGAAAGACTTTTACCATACTGTCTCCAATCCACATTCGGAGGCAAATTCAGCCACAGAATGAAGTTGTTGAGTTCATTTAAGTAGGATGGCAGTGAATGGAAACCCTTTTGGTTGTACCACACCTGGAAGAGAGAATGGCAATTGTGAATTAAAAAGTAATTGAAGCAAAACACTGATCTGAAAGGTTCTTGCAGTATTTAGCTACAGTCCTTGAACAATAGTTCCCAACTGTTCTTTCTGCTTCGTTCTTCGTTCTTTTCCATGTTTCCCAGTAAAGTTGATTAATCTTCAGTTGCTTCCCTCTCTTAATATTTTTTTTCTTTTAATTTATTTTCCTGACTACTTATTCATTTGGATCACTATATTGTACCCTGTTGTGAGGCAAGGTTTACAACATTCTAATGGTTCACTCAATTTCTTCTCTTCTCTCCTACATCATGCTTTCAAACACCACTCTGAGCTCCTCTGTCAGTACTCCTATGCCTCTTACCCTTGAATCTTCATTGTCATATGCTGTCATTATTTAAAAAGTGAGCAGCCTTGGTCTACTACTGCTCTTGCTTGCATTATCATTCACATTTTCTGCCCATCTTAAGACCAGTTGCATGGTCTTCGCAACTGCCTGAAATCTCAACAGCATCTTATGTCCCAAAGTTTAAGGAAATAGAAGAAATCCCAAACTTTTTCTACCTTTTCAAACTCATACGCAACTCTATTGGTCTCCTCCAGTTCAGGTCCCACAAACTACTACACAAACTAGATCGCCCATTTTTAATCAACGAGAGAATTCTTTAAAGAAATTAGTGAAAATGAACCTAAATGTCTTGAGGAAAACAGCAAAACTTTTCCCTGCTTGATCTCCTGTGCAAATAGCAACCAGAGCAAAGCAACACAAACAAGGGCAGCCAGTTTTTTTTCCAACCCCCACCCCCAATTTCACGTTCTATCTTTTTTTCTAAAAAAGGTTTGAGCTGAATAATTACACATGCACAAAGAAACTCCAGTCCAATTGTGTTCATTGTATTAAAAAAAAAAAAAAAAAAAAGGCAATTAAGAAATCAATACAGCAAAATTCTGATAACACATCCTCATTTAACTGAAGTAGGGGAAAGGTCTCAAATATTCACAAAATGCCTTAGAAATATAATAATGTGACCAATATTCAAATGAAAATGCAAACAAACCCCTACAATAAAGTATTGTGTGTAACAATACATTTGAATATCCCACTCATTAATTAGAATTTTTCCTTCAAGCTACATTATGTAACTGAATCAAACCATCAGGAAACAATCACACTGAAGCCATGGTATTTAATTATTTATAATCTGGCAAAAGAAGTATCTGTGGTCTTTCATTTCAAAAGATGATATTTTAAGCTCTTTCTTTTCTTAAGTCATGTGGCTTATTCTAAATAAAAAGGCAAAAATAAAAACTAAAAAAGGAAAAATAGTAGTTCCTCCTTAAATATCTTTCACATTTCTTGTATCACAGGTAATTTTTTTACAGAGGGCAGAAAAGAGATCAGCAAGGGAAAAATATATATATTAAGATGATCCAGTTTATTTTCCACTATTTTATCTCCTGTCCATTGCTGATAAAATTCCTTCCCAAGATAAAACACAGCTCCTCACCACATTTAGATATAAATTCTGTAAAGACATGTTTTCCATTATTCCATGCCATTTTTACCTGTCACTAATACTGTAGAATAATGTTAGACTGACATTTTAATTAATCTATGGCCAATCAAGAAAAAAGGTGAGGAGCATCATTGGAACAGATTCATGACAGAGAGACAGAGAGAAGGGGCATTAGGCTGGAGAGATGCAGCTTCCTCTGGACATTTTCACTATTACTATACCAAACTGTCAAATCCCAGCCTTTGAGACTGAAAAAATGCACACTTCAGAAAGCCATGTAAACAGTAAAAATTGCATTTCTGAACTATTTAAAATTACCACATGTTGTTCCTATATTTAATTATGTTTATCTAATTATGTTATAAACAACAGACATCATGAAATCATTATGGGACAAATTTTGGCCACATTATCAAAGGAAATCAAAGAACATACAGTCAGGAAACCACAAAAAAAAATGAGGAGGATTTGTGCTTCTAACACACAGCAGGGATCATCAATGAATGTCAATAATCTGTGTATCTATTCAGCCACATCTGTCATGTGGTTGACATCTTCTCTCCCATGCATGCACATTTACACGCTCTCTTTGTGCAGGCAAATACCATGTATCCAGAATATACAGCATGGCAAGACTCAGTAAAGTAAAATATGTACTGAATAGGTATTTTTAATTTGAACTGGAAAAATTGTTGGCTCTTTCAGTGGAGAAGAATAATGCATAGTAATTAAAAAATTTTCAAAAAATGGAAGTAATCGTACAGAAAGTCTCTTCAAATGCAAATTTCTCATTTTCTTTCATTCAAGGCTATGTAAATGGTATATTCACTGTCTCATGAGCAAGCTTGAAAGGTCAAAGTAAAAGTCTGGTCATTAATTACTGAAAGGTTAAGGCAAGAATTTGACATTGCATCCGTTGAAAGCCACTTCCAGGAGGTATTTTAGATAACACAGTGCCCTTTATAAATCTACTCCACTGTTTTCTTTGGGTCTGAAATATGAAGCTTACTTACTAACAGTAGAACTATAATTTATCCCTGTGCTGATGGCAGGTGGATTTCTATGCCAAAGATATTTTAGAAAAAGGACTCTGACAAAAAAACACAGTGCAGGCATGTCAAAATGAGTGAAAAATGATTAAAGATACATAGGACAAAAAAGCAGCAGTCAGAAAAACACATGTTACTGCAGTCCTCTAAGACTTCAGGTTTCTAATGAAGGACTAATGGAACTGGAGTTCCAAAGTATATGAAATCTGAAGGTAGAAGGGAGATCACAAATGACAGACATGAAAATACATATAAAGTAGTGTATGTATCTAGTATGGAGAGAATTTAAACGAACGACATGAAAAAGGCACTGCAAATAGGCAATGATTTTGCAAAACTAAAGGTGAAATGATAGTGCATGGAGTACATTTGTATCTTGGTATTATACATGGTTGTTCTAACCCTTTGTCCCAAAATGGATTTTGATATAGAACTTATAAAATAACAAAAGGATTAGTGTAAATAAGAGTAAATGAAATATAGTTTCTATATCACAATAAAACAATTCAAAGGCAGAAGCATCTTTCTTTCGTATGCTAATCTGGAATCTAGAAAAGCCACAGCTTCCTCTTAATAAATCTGTTTTGCCTCGAGTACAAACATAGACCATGGACTGATATTCTCCAATATTCCTCCAAGACTGCTGTTCCTCTAGTCATTACTGGTCTGCATTTGAATGGACCTCAAAATAACTTTTCAAAGAATTCCCAAACAAAATAAAAATAAAAAATAAAAAAAATTGTCTCTTGCAATTGCCTGGTAGCCTCTAGGTCCCATCCCAAGTTTTCACCATATGGAGATACTGTGTGCTTCCAGTTCATACTAAATGGCCTCCAAGAAAAGCTCTTTGTGCTTAGAAATAATTGTGCTTAGAATAATCCTTCTTCTGACTGCAGAGGTGGCTCCAGGAAGAAAACACTGGCTCTGTGTACCATTGCCAGGCAGTAAGATCTACTGTCAATAAGAGATTCAGATTTCACAACCTGACTAATTTCAGTAAGGCACACTTCTGCTTCTCTAGGATAAAAAAGGAAAGTTAGTCATATTTGAAAAGCTTATTATAGACATAGAATGGTATGTTTGTTATGCAGAGGTAGCTGCTATAAGATGAATCTTTACCTTTTTTTTTTTTTTCTTTTTTTTTTTTTTTTTTGGTGGGAGGGAAGGAAGAGGAAAGTGAGAAATATAGCAAAGTATTTCTTGTAGGAATGAAAAAAAGCATCAATGATAATTAAATTTTGAGACGTCCAGTGAACTTTTCTCAATTGTGACATTGACTTTTTGTAGAAAACAGAAAAAAATAAAGTAATATCTTGGATGACTACCTAAAAAAGTAAAAAACTTTTAAAGGTGAGACTCTGAAATAAGTTAAAAGGAAAAAATAAGAAACAAACAAACAAACAAAAGCTGTATCATATGAG